>NC_086317.1:223666325-223987825 GCF_036172605.1 Pelobates fuscus
CAGTAACAAAATAATTCCATAAGGCTACATTTTTTTATTTTAATTTTTTCCTTTCTCTATTTATTTTTGCCTCTTAGGCTTGGATGTAAAATGTATCTATTTGAAGAAGTGGAAATGTGCAATATAAGACAAGATGTCATCAAGAGTGAGAAGTCCGATGATTCCCATGACAATAGAAGATTGATTACAGAACTGTAATACACTGCAATATCGAATTACCAACTCAGAATTCAATGTGCTCGCAAAATTCTCAGTGCTAAGAAACACCTGATTGCTTGACTGTTCATTCCTTTCCTTTCTATTTGTAGTTTTTTTTTATCACATAAAACACAAAAAATCAAGGATTATTAAGTATGTGTTGAGCATTCTAATTACCATTCCTGTATAGTGTTATAATATTATAGTGTACCCTATGTTGCCTTTGTTTGCATCCAGAATTGAGTACTAAAATTGTTAGTTAATTCTTATACATGTTGCACTTGCTTATGTAGAAATGGTTTTCACTTTATTTCAGTGTGGGTGGACTACAAAATCAGCCTACAGATGGTTAGAGTAAAAGGTGGAGAAGTATCTTCAACATAGTCAATCATTGCATGCTAACAAATGAATTCTTCAAAGCAATCTGTAGGTATGAGTTTTGACCAAACAAATTCACCTCTAGTAACAGATTTGCAAATAATATAGGAAGCAAAGATAAAACAGTTACTGCAGTTCTACATTGTTATTCCACGATACATGCCCCAGCAGAAGATATTGATAAAAGTGCAAAAGTTGTTTTGCTGTATAAAGAAAGCTATTTCAAATATAATAGGTACACAAACAAGTACATATATGAAGGGTATTCCCAAAGATTCTTGTGTGAACAAAACATCCATTAAATATAAACAGAAGACCAGCCATTACATTATAGGGTGTTATGTAACCTACTAAACCTATTGAGTGCCTGGGTCCTATAATTTCAGAATGTTGTTGGAGTCCATACAACATGCAGGAGCCTTGGGATAAGGGGTAAAATATGAGTATAAAATGGTGAGAAAATTTTAAAGGGGAAGATGGGAGAGCGATGCCTGGATGAAGGGATTACTTTCCCACTTGAAATGTAGGTCTAGAGTGGCAAAACTAGCATAAGTATCAGCTACATTGTGTATTCTAGCTATGTCCAACTTCTGTAATGAGTGACCCAAATGTATGTTTACTATAATTGGGATTTATAAGGGGTGCAGGGAAACGGGAATATATCATTTTGTAGAATATATACAGATGTTGTGTGTAGGGTGATTAAGGAAATAAGTAAGTAGAAGGAAAAAATGCCATTGGAAATAAATGACATGCCCAGGAATGTGACCAAGAAGAGGATGAGAGATAAAAGAAATGACGAGAAAACAAAAATGTATTTGTGCTCCATGAAGTCTAGATAGAATATGCAATACCCAGGTAACAATATAGATTGTATGTCAAGCACCAGGAATGTCTCTGTTAAGCTAAGGATCCCAAATGTTATTGAAAGATTTGGGGTTATGATGTAGTTTTAACATGTCAATGACTTCCTGTGCTATCCACACTATCACCATTAGGGATGGGATCCTATCAGTAGACCATAGCTCACCAAGTGCTCTCCGAGTAGATAAGGCAGCCAATTTATTTTCTGCCCTTGTGAATGTATCTAGTGGCTTGGAGAGTAGTGGTGCCCATGGAACCAAGGGGTGAGGTTTACCCAAGATCTGAGAAAGCAAAGAGGTGAGCTGCAGCCAAAGTGATATCACCCTGGTGCAGGACCACTAACAATGTAGAAAGACATTGAGTACTTAACACATTTTGCAACACAGATCGGTGGGGCTATTATGCATTTGGGCTAAGAACTTTGGGGTCAAATATCAAATAAATAAAATCTTGTAAGCTCGATCTTTGTGCGTTACCCCGAAATTCTGAATGAACATTTTCTTTGTAGTTGTGATAGACTGTGATAGACACCCATCCTCTATATATATCAGCAGTAGTTCGATTTTAACAGCAAATGTGAAAGGTGAGAGCACTCAATACAAATTTACCCTTTTTAGCACATATAAAAACCAGCAATCTTGAAAATCTGAAAACAAGAATAGAGCATATATAAGGTAATAACGTAGCAAACAAACAAATGTGAGGTCTGTAACTGGTTAAACTCACATGTGTAAGCTGGCTCAGACTAACAGCATATCACATCAGTGTCTGGATGTTGATACTCCAAACTGGCTCCCCTCTGTGTTCCTTAGGTCTTTTCTGTTCCAATTACTCAGGATGCAAAAAGTATTGAAAACAAAACTTTATTGGACACACTCCAGGTGCCTAAATACAGATAAAATAAAAGTAAACACTTTTATAAAGAAAGTCCTCTGGACATAAATAGATAAAACTTGACGCGTTTCGGCAAATAGCCTTTTTCAAGAGTTCATCCTTCCTCATCTTTCTCGTCCTTTTAAATGCCGTCCTCTGGCGCCTTTTTCGTGCATCCGACTTCCTTGTTCCAGTTTCCGGTCGCATCTTCAGATGTAACGTCCATTGAAAATTACGTCATGACGTTCTCTCCATAATAGTGTCATGACGTGTATACCAGGGGCGGGACCATCTGCCGTCCGGACATTGCCCAATTTAAAGATGGGCTCTCAGGAGTTCAAAAAGGGCAAAAAATGTAATTTATATGCTTAAACATAGTTAGATTTTGGTCAATTTAATTTGTACCCAGAGGCTAACTAATACTTCAGCAGAAGCTCTAACAGAACTGCTATAGAAACATAATGAGCACAGCGTCAGCATAGTCTGTGACTTTAAAGTCTGTTCTCCTAATGTTAATTTCCTTAATAGCCTGGCTTGCCTGCAACAAAGGTTCAAGGGACAATGATAATAAGAGTGGGGACAGTGGGCATCCCTTTTCCCAATAGCATACCAAATGAGATCCATACACTATCGAGATCCATTCTATTATCAGCTGCTTGCCTATTTAGGATGAATCCCACCTGGTCTGGATGGATTAGATCTTCCAAGTATGGGTTAAACCTGTTAATCATGACAATGGTCATTAATTTTACATCTATATTTAATAAAGGGACATTTAATATTGGGCGATAACATCCGGTTTGTCTGCTTTAGGTAGGAGGTAGATGTTTACGGAAAGAATATCTGAGTGCAACTGATCCCCATTTAAGAGTATGTTAAAAACCTTGCAAAGCTGGGGGAGTAAGGAACCCCAAAAAACGTATAAAATATGGCTTAAACCCCTTAAGGACACATGACATGTGTGACATGTCATGATTCCCTTTTATTCCAGAAGTTTGGTCCTTAAGGGGTTAAAGTCATCAGAATGTGGACCATTGTGTGGTTAAAAAATTTCTACTGCTGAAGCCAGTACTTCTACCATGACCTCCGCCACTAAAGTGTCCCTTGCCTCAGCAGGTAGTTGGGTTAAGAGGGAGCAGAAGAGAGTCTAATAGTCTTAGAGAGCTCATGTCACACTATGACAGCTTGGGGGAAGCAGGAGAGTGCTTATATAAGGTGGTAACATATTTATGGAATATTCATTCAATCATATCTGGTGAGTCCCTAATATTATCAAATAGGGAGTCTGCCTTTTTCCCCTTTCATAGAATTATTGTTTTCTCCACATTAGGGGTGTCTGCAATGGTTGGTCCCTATAATGTGTATCTTACAGCTGTGAATCATGTAAGATTGTGTGTGGAGTTTTATGTGCAGGGTTTCTAGTTGTTAACTTCAGTCATGGCTTTGGTGATATGCTTTTTTAAAGGAAATATTCCATGCTGATGTGTTTGCCTCTAATTACTGGCTTGTGTGCTGCCTGAAGTGAAGAAGAGACTTGTGTTTTCTTGGTAGTGAAATATTCTGTCATATCTTTGGTCAGGGAATCTACAAGGGTTTTGTCTAGGAATGGGTTAGTGTAGGGATGGATTAGTGTAGGGATGGTTAATGTCATGAAAACGTTGGATACCTCATGAGAAACTTCTTAGTGGAGGACTGAGAAAACAGTGAACTATTTTACCCTTTTCCTTCATTCTTTTATCGTCTAATCTTATTTAAGATTTGATATAACATGTTTGCATTTTAAATATTCAATTGTTTAGTGAATATACCCCTTTTTCTTCTTATTTAGCCTTTACTAAGTAGATTTATTCCTTTAATACCATTTGTCACGGACCGTTTCAGCATAAAAGGGGAAAAATCCGTTTAGGCGATAATCCCCTTTTCACAAAAAGGCACAGCTACTGTAAAAGCACCAAAACTCACGAATTTGGATATAAATGAATGCACCAAACTCCCGAACTGCATACCAGGGAATAAGGTAGCACTCCAGCTGGAACCTCACGAATAGCTGCTAGCAGACAAACAGGAAAAGCAGACATCAGCTTACACTCCTAGCAGTCAATCTCCAGCAGCATACAGTGAATCCCCCCAAGAACGAGACAAGGCTCCGTGTTGAAGGTCAAGCAGTGGTCTGTTTATTCAGGGCTACCTGCCCCTGTATTTATGCAGGTCTCCCACCTGGTGGACACTCCCCTAGGGGACCAGATGGAAGACTGAAACAGCAGACAGACATGTATCACTTTCGTACACACAGCCACAATACTTTCCCACCATGCATCTTGGTTTCCTCCTCCCTGCCCTGGAGATAATTAATGAAGTAATTCAATTATCTCCTAGGACAAAGGCCAGACTCCATTATGCACATGGTGACACAGAAACAGACTATCACTTTAAAATACATACAGACACATTTTATACATAAAACACAGACATGTAACATATCCCCAGATAGCTCAGGTCTGGGTGCACATTATTAGGTGAATAGCACCCAGATCACCCAAATACAGTTTAAGTGCCATGGAGCTAAAGTCTTTAATTATACGAACAGGCTCCATGGCATGGCTATCTGGGTTACTACAGTTCACATAAAACATAAAATACAGAATTTCCCTGCATTCACCAAATTCATACGAATGAGAACCAGGGGCTGGAGGTTCAGCGGTGCCTGCACGGAAAAGTGTCCGATTTTGATGCCTGAAAGCCGGGCAGAAAAGTGCTGGCTGCCCGGGGAGCTCCAGAACAGCGCCACCTAGCGGCCGCTAAGTGTAACATCGGCCACCCAGTAACAAGCAATTAAGCTGCGGTTAACCGCAGCTTCAGGGAGGTAGATTGGCAGCACACTCCAGCTTCTGGGTGGCCCATTAACAACGCCGGCCGGCTTCCCACGGCTCTGGGGAGGTTGGTAAACGGCTGTTTGTTCGGGAGATGGAATCTACCAAATGGCTGTGCAGAGGGGGAGAAATAAATCCTTCTGCACAGTAAAAATAACCCTTTAGCTGCCAGTCCATAGTCCAGAGGCAGCAGGCGGGCAACCAGGCTCCTCCAATACAATGTGGCGAGATTGGTTTCGTCACACCATTTATCTCCTATTCCTGGGTCAAACAGTGAAACAACTGCTTGCTATTTAACTTACAGCACTAATAATATATTGGTGTGAAGTCTATGCGCCCATTGAAGCAAACTGTGTCTTTTAGTGGGATTGAGGCCCTTGGCATTTATGGTGGGGTATTGCAACTAGGATAAGCGTTCAAGAAGGAACAAATGTGAGGAGAAGAGAAAGGAGAGAAAAATGAAAAGTGGACACACACCCAGGCACCTCCAGAGAGTACAAGAATATGTAATGAAGTAGGGGGACAACTGGTCTTATAGCTGGAGCCAGTTGAGTCAAAGGAGGGCCACCTTACAGAGTTTGGACAGTTAAGGTGATTAAGAAACATAAATTAGTATGTGGACTAGATACGAGGGTGCAAGAAGCAGGCAATAAAGTAGTCAATAAAGAGGTAACATATGTCAAAAGTAAATACATAATACCCAATAGATAATATATAAACTAAACAGTAGCCATCCTTATAAGGTATTGTAAACATCTTCTAATTGTCTATCAAATCAATAGCACAGTGGTGTTTTCACAGCATGAATCTTAGTGATGGAGTCAGGCTGCCGGGTACCTCCCAGGACCGCCCATGGGGATCCGAATAGGTGGTTGTGTACATCAGAGAAGCGCAATACAAGGGCCACTCACTTGGCGGTTAAGAAACATAAAGTAGTATGTGGACTAGATATGAGGGTGCAAGAAGCAGGCAATGTTGTCAATAAAGAGGTAGAGTATGTCAAAAGAAAATACATAATACCCAATAGATAACACATATATATATATATATATATCTTCCTGTCCACCCGCACCTCCCATGCCTCACCCTTCTGTCAGTCCATACATTGGCTTCCTATAAAATATAGAGCTCAATTTAAAATTCTGGTTCTTGCTTTCAAATCTCTACATAATGCTGCTCCCACCTATCTATCCTCCCTTATACACAAGTATGTCCCGTCTAGGCCCTTATGATCTGCTGAAGACTTACGTCTATCTTCTGTCCGTACTTCCACCTCTGATGCTCGCCTTCAATATTTCTCGAGGGCTGCACCGTTCCTGTGGAACTCACTTCCCTCCTCCGTTAGATGCTCACCCAGTCTCCACTCCTTCAGAAAATCTTTAAAAACCCACTTCTTCATAAAAGCGTATCAATTAAACTCTTAATAGCTCCCGACTGATTCCTCTTCTGCAACTGTCACTAGTCTAATACTAGCCTTAGCTTTTTGTGTCATTTTACCCCACTCCCTCTAGCATGTAAGCTCATTGAGCAGGGCCCTCAACCCCTCTGTTCCTGTGTGTCCAACTTGTCTGGTTACAACTACATGTCTGTTCGTCCACCCATTGTAAAGCGCTGCGGAATTTGACGGCGCTATATAAATATCATAATAATAATAATAATAATAATAATAATAACTAAAAAGTAGCCATCCTTGTAAGGTATTGTAAAAATCTGATAATTGTCTATCAAATCAATATAACAGTGGTGTTGCCACAGCATTAATCTGAGCAATGGAGTCAGGCTACAGGGTAACTCCCAGGACCGCCCATGGGTCCCTAATATGGATCCATTTAGAATGTGGGTGATGCCTCCATAAACCTCTGCCCAGCACAAGAGTCCATATAGAAAAAAAAAGAACATATTTACATAAACTGAATACATTACTATAAATAACCACCTCACCAAGGGTCGAAAGGAAGTGTCAGCTCCAGGCCCGGACTGGAGCCCGCACGGAGTTAGCTCTAGGTAGTTTTGAAGACAGACTTTTTTTGTCAGTTGTTTTGTATTTGAGGAGAAAATGTTTTTAGAGGCTTGCTAAAATGGTTGTCAAAACCAATAAAAAAATAAAATACACCATAAATGGTGGGGTGAAGGTCATCATGTCAGCATCTACCACTCAACTGAATGTTAAAGGGTTCCAGGGAATTCTAAGAAACCTGCGTAATGGCCATAGGCCTAGAGAGCTATCGACATAAATAATGCAAGTAAAGGCAATATAGGAATAAACTGAAATAATTACAGCTCCTAAGTGTCAGGATAATGTTGAACGTTGTCGAGAGGAGTGTCCGATTTCCAGCATCATATTGTGTTCCATGGATAGGGAAGTCAAAGGCAACAAGCATGAAATTAAAAATATTTTAGACAACACAATCAGTTAAAATTATAATTTCATAGTACCATATCAAAATGTAAAAAAAGGTTGTGTTCCTCTTTGATATATTATATCTTACCAGCGTGCAAGGTAAGAGCAAATAATTAGTACCAATCATTTAATTAGCCATCTAGACAATAATAAATTAGTGATAGCAGCACCATAAGTACTACAGCATGATATAGTGGCTATGGTAATAGGAGCTCCCATACAATAAGAGTCAAAATATTTTTGAACTCTCTAAGTCCTTGAATTCCCATGTTCTAGATCCTCTTCAGATGTAGCTTAAACAGATATTCCTACTTCTGTATTACATCTATAAATGGTGTCCATATTTTTTATTGAATTATTTCTCTGAAAGTGTCATTGATATCTATACTTTGAAAATGTGAACTTACCATTTAGCTTACATCAGCAGAGGTATCCAACAGTGGTACCCTCCATTAAAAAAATTATTCAGATAATGGTGCCAGAGAACTCATGGCCCCATACCCACAGCAGTATGCTGTAGTAGTTATGGTACTTAGAGAGTGTTTTTTTTTTTTTTTTAACCATTTGCCAATTAACATCTGGCCAGTTCATAAAAATATCAAAATAAAAATATAATAAATACCACACAAAATTGAACATTTTACAGATATAAAATGTAGATTAAACAAAAAAAGAAAACAAGCCAAGGCTGTAAGGAATTAGCATAGTCAGACATTGTTACTTCTGTGGGGGTGGGGGGTTTAAAAATAGGCTGAGCTTATCATTTTACTACAATTGTTTTCAGACAATCTCTTTTATCCAGTGCATGACTGGAATGACAAAATATAAAACTGATCTTAAAATTCTAGCTGGAACATAAATTGTCAGATGTGTTTTCAGTGTCAACAAAACACTTAAAGTTGATACACTGTATAGTGTTACAATAATTAAGACTTTAGTTTCCCTTTAAGAATAGTATTAGACACAACAATGAGGATCACACAAATGTTTATGCTTAAACAAGCACTATAAAAATTAGTTTTATTACAGCATTTTGCAATTTACAGAAGAAAAAACAAGCATTGATGTGTTGTTAATTAACAGACAAAAGTACTCTATGAAATCTGTAATTCTGGAGTGCATCAAATCATGTTGCATTAACTAAATAGAGCTATAACATTTTAAATCTTTTTTTTATTGAATGCTTTTAGTGTATGCGGTTTCCAAACACTAAAATAACTATGAAAAGTCAAACACATAGGTAAAATAAGAAGTTACAAATATTGGAATTGGATGGGGAACAGTGACATATAAAACAAGCTGGCTGTTGAAACACCGTAATAAAGAGATAGATTCTATCAAAGCCAGAAAGTAGCATATCATATGCAAAAACTGGCACTTTTGTGATTACATAAAACCATTTGCAAGCACTTTTAAAGTTGCACTGTTCTCTGTAAAGAAGAAATATCTTTTGACTGAATCCAACAATTTTTGCAGTGTTGTTCACTGAAGCAGGCTTAATTGATTCGAGGGGTGCTATAAGCAGTTCAGGACTGTACATGCAGGCCCTCTGTCATATTGGATTTGAATTTTCAACCCAAAGTGTACAGATCCTGAAGATCAAGGGACATGGTGGAAGAGATACAATGGAAATTATACCCTTACAGAGTATAGTATCCAAATCTATTGTTTATTATTTATAAATAAATGAAGTCCTCAAACAACATATCCAGTGATAATATATACTGTATGAAACCTGGACTCAGAAGCACATAATGTTGCTGTCTAGTGTTCTTTGTAACAGAATCATGATTGTCATCAAAATGTATTTTCCAATTTACATCACCACTTCTATGTAACATTTCCCTCTAGCTTCATATATTATTATGCATATACATCTTCATAATATGTATACTGTTTAAAGGGACACTACAGTTAATGTAGTTGTTCTGGTGTTTACTACCTATCCCTGCAGGCATTTTAATGTAAACATTGTAAACATTAAAATGCCTCTACAATATTATGAAAGGGGAAAATTTAAAGGGAGAATTACAAAATGATATGGGAACACATGCGCCACACATTCGTGATAGCCTCACAATGCATTTCTATCCTAAGTTTTATGATCTCAGCCAAGGGGGCGGAGCGTAGGCAGGGTCAGACAAAAACAGTCCCAGGCGGCATTGGAAAAATGTGAGTAAATTACCTTTTTAACCGGTAAGGTTGGGCTCAGGGGGCTAAACAGTTATTTAGACCTTTAGTGTCAGGAATACACATTTGTATTCCTAACACTATAGTGTTCATTTAAAGTACGTCACATTATTAAGACTGATAAGAGACTTGGTTTAATGTATTTGTGATCTCTTGGAAATGTAAATTGGTTATCAGTTCACTGACCAGGAAAATAAATCTATTTAGATCTTATTGTGCTATATAAAAATTGGATTCAACTTGTCATTTCAATTTCACATGTTCCTGAAATCTAGCCCTATGTAAATGTGACCTCCAGTATAATGAAGTCTTGTGAAGTGCAGAGCAAATGTCATGGATGTCTGCAAATCTTCATCTCTTTTGGGCTTTACAGTGAGAATTGTCGGGAATGCAAATTCAAATTCAAGGTCAAAGTAGCCAAACCAGAAGCATAGCTGACTTGTAGATTTGATTTTTTTACTTTGGCTATTGCCCACAATAAATAAACCTGTGAATAACCCTGTCTGGGTTTCTGGAATTCTCACTACTCAAATCATCCAAAAGGAAAGGAGGTTTGCCATATGCAGTGGACTCCAGTGAATGCAACAGTCATTGCAGAGCCTATATAATAGGTGGAAGTGGAATTTCAAAAAGAACAAAAAGTAGCAAAACAAATTTCTAAAAAGGCTGAAAATCACCCATGCTGCTTTAATTGCAAATTGAGGAAATGTTCCATGTTATGAGCTCAGAAGGCATTGTCTTAACATACTTACAAACAGATGGTCTGAACTGATGAACTGATGGACACTACTCTTTGTATATAATGAAGATTCATTATGTACAATGAGTACTGACCATCAGTTCATCATTTATTCTATACTCATGAAACAGTTGGTTAAACTTAAAGGAACATTAAACATTTTTGAACTGATCTTTTATTTCAATGGTTTAGAAGATATACCTAAAAGAAATCATGTTTGTAGTTGTTTTGGCGTGATGACTTTAAGGGTTTTGAAAACATAATTTATAATAACTTTGAATCTAATAATATATCTAGCAGACCTTCTATAGCAAGTCCTATCCTTTACTGGCACAGACTTCTCATTGAGAAGTCTTGTAGACCAACCAACCTATTTAATCAAAGACTTCTAAATGAGAGGTATTATAGCTCATTGAGAAGTCTAAATGTACCTCTGAACAAGCACCTGTCACTACTATTTAGCTCCTGAGAGCTAATATATGCAGAAGAAAAACTTCCTGGCTGTGTAATCAACAGCCAGTAAAGTGTAACGTAGCAACAATTCTAAAAGTATAGATTTATTTTGAAATTGGCACTTATTATGAAATTAATAAAATGAAAAAGGAACACACTTCACATATAAAGCACTTTAAAATGCTTTATATTTTTGGAGTGTTTAACTCGAAAACTAATGGACCCTGTGCAAACAAAAACCTTACAGGAACACATATTGTACATTGTATCAGCAAGCCTGTGGAGGGATGTGAATATGAGTGGTTAGATGATGATGTGAGTAAATCATATTTGTCTTTTTGTGTATAACCCCAAGATTTATATAAATATTATTTTATGGAGGTAAAAAGTTTTAAGATGAAAACACTATGGATTTACAATGCCTTTTTTTTTTGTAGAAGAATAACAAGGTGGCAGCTGCTTTAGAGTAATTTTAGATTCAGTAAAAAAAAAAAAGTGGTATAAGTTTGTGTAAACATGTTATAGTTTTAAAATTGCTCAGGCATCTGAACTGACACTTGAGTCCAGATGGCATGCAAAAATGTGTCATTTAATTTGTATCTGTCTGTATCTCATATTATTAGCTTTGGTAACAAAAAAAAAAAAAAATCAACCTTATCTTTTTCTATTCTGTTCGAACAGCACTCAAAGTAATGAAATTACTGCTCAGATTATTTTGTTGAGATTCCAAGTGGCAGTGAAAAAACAATTTAGTTTGTTTCCGTGTTTTCCATTAGCTTGGGTGAAATTTAAAGGGATACTAAAGATACTGTGATCCTTGTTTGTAGATAGCACGGTCCTCTAGAGTAAACAACAGGCACAGTCCTTTGGTTTTCATATAATCCAGGCAACTTTATTGGCAAGTGCACACAGCAACACAACTAAAACATAAATATAACAGGTTTCCCCTTTAAACAAAAACCTAGCTCGTCTGAGCACTGACTCACTTTTAATATCCCTCTCTATCAGGGTTAAACTAACAAAAACATATCGCACCAACCTTATTAGATAGCAACACTCTGGTAGCTAGCCTGTTGCTTTCCTTTCTGCACTCCCAGTGCTCCAAGCCAGCCTTGACTGCTTCCTTCTGCACTCCCAGTGCTCCAAGCCAGCCTTGACTGCTTCCTTTCTGCACTCCCAGTGCCTAGTCTCCTTGACTCTCTCACAGGAGAGAACAGCCTCTCTCCTACCTGCTTCCTGGGAGGAAGCCAGCAATCCCCCCTTTACCTGCCTAGTAGGGAGGGGTTTATTCCCACTGCTACAACTGATTATCTGCAGCTGAGCAGTGGGTTGGAGACAGTCCAAAAAACCCTGGCCTGGATCTATGTCTCCCAAGAAAAACACTAAACTGTGAAGTGGAGCATTGGCCTACCATGCTCTCCAAATGCTCCACCCCAGGGGCCCATAACTAAACTTAGCTTTGTGTTGCCTACAACACAAACTACGCATACTCCCCCTGGGGTAAATTACCTCTCTGCCTTCGCTTTATCACAATACCTACAACACTTGGAGTGGTCTATGTGCAGTGACCCTGACCCCTTAACTCTGCAATGTTATTATTGCAGTTTCTGAGAAACTACAATGATTACCTTGCAGGGTTAAGACTGACTCCAGTCAATCAGACAGTTACTAGAGGCACTTCCGGGTGGTTATGCGACTTTTTGCATGAGGACATCCAACGTCAGTCATATCACCATAGGAAAGCAATGTCCACCGTTAGCACAAATAGCAATAGAGGGGGAAGAGCGCCAATTCAGTACCATGGGAGATTGACGCTGGAATCGGATAAGTACAGTAAAGGTTTATTAACCCTTACACTGTAGTGGGCATGAGAGGGGGGCGGGAGGGAGCTATAGTGCTAGGAATACAACTTTGTAGAGTAAAATGCATACTTATCAAAGATAGAATTCTCTTGACCTACCACTGCATTTAAGAGATGATAGAGTAACTGTGAGCTAAGTTGCCATACCCTAAAACAATGCACATGATATCCCACAATTCTTGTATGTGCATACTTGTAGTTGTTGGAACTTCACTAAATCGACAGGAGTAATTGTAGTGGTGCAAACTACTGTGAGTATATAACAGAGCACCACAGCAAGTATAACTTATAGTAATATGTCTTTAAACTACTATAAATGTGTTTAGAAATTAGTCATACATATTTACTCTTCTAAATTACATTTCATTTGCATAATTGTTATTAGCAATTCAAATACATTTCCGATGAACAGCCACAACACTGGACACACTTCCACTCACATCCCTAAAATTAAAGTATCTCTGGTTGTTGAATTGAAATTTTAGGAGGTATGCCATCCTGAAAAAAAGGTTTTATGTTCAATCAGATTACTGGCATCACAGTGTGGTTACTGTATATATTTGTATCTCCTGCTTCTCTGAATTGAACTTTAATCACACACAGCATGCTCTAGCAGGCTAAACATTCTAAATTAAACAACCTGTGCAATAATGAACATTTAAACATTAAATCTCTCTCTACATCTTATGTCATGCTCCACGTGACACCTATCTAAAACTAATATTGATTTTTCACAAAAAGTAAAGTTATAGCAAGTAGAAATGTGCAATTTGTTTCGCTACGAATGTACATTCGGATGAATTTCGTGAAATTCTGAGATTCTGATGTTTACGAATGTCTGAAGTTCGAATTGCCAAATTTCTGAATTGCCAAAGTGCCGAGCCGAACGAATTGCCTTATGTTCTGAATTGCAGAAGTTCCAAAGATGGCTAGGGTTAGGGGTAGGGTTAGGGTGAAGTGTTAGGGTTAAGTGCTGAATTGCTGAAGTACCAAATTGCTGAATTTCCGAAGTGCCTAACCGAACCGAATGCCATTGGTCCGAATTACCAAAGCAGACAGATTTTTTTATTTACCCGAATTTTGGAACCGAATCAATTTTTTTGCCCATGCACATCCCTAAAAGCAAGGCACGTCAGCATATATTCATACAAATAGTTGAAACTATATTTTTTTCCATTTAATGCACTGGTACAGATAAACATTTGATAGGAAAAGACACAGACATGCATCTCTGGAAAATCTATCTAATTGTTTGTTTTGATGCCTCTCTGCTAACAATAACAAGCATAACTATAATGAAAAAAAAAAGAAACTTGCAATAAAACCAATGTGATACAACTGCACTTTACTGTGTTAGACACTCAATGGGCTGGGGTCACTAGAGCCATCAAAAGTCCCCAAGCCTGTAGCCACCACCCAACAATAAAATAAATTCTACCTACCACCCTAATAATAATGAGGGCAGCAAAAAAAACAGTATATACTGTTCTTAGATATATTTACTTTTTCTTAAATATTTTGTAAAATAGTACTATCACTATCTGTGGATTCTTGGGCAGTTGCGAGAGTATAGCATTGAGGTCTGTGGAGCATCCTACAAAAAAAAAAGAAATACTGGAAAAATACTAAAATAAAGTATTCACACACTTAAAACCAAAGTGTGAATAGAATATTTAAAAAAAAAATGTTTACACACTAAGTGTACAGACACCTCATGAATAAAAAAGGATTGTGAAGATGGCATTCATTTTATGAGACAGTTTCTACTCTGCTACTCTTCTACCAAAGCTGTGCGTGGAAGGATATTGAAATCCTCACATCTGAATGACAGAGGTGTGTTTTCAGTAAAATGTAAATATTTCACAAAAACAGCTTTTAAATGTTTTAAATTGGCAGAGAAAAGTGACAGCATTTATGCACCAAACAACTACATTAAGATGTAAAGGTTTTGTTTTTTGAAAGGAGAGGACTTTAACTTTTTCCTTCACTATTCTTACACTTCTTGATTTTTGTTGTTCTTCTCAATCTAATTTCTATTTTCCCATGTACCCTATGTCATATACGATGTGTCTAATCCATAGATATCATAAACTATTGGCATTCTGTTTCACCCATAAATCTAGAAGAGTGTGGAAACTAAATATTTCAGAATTACTGCCTTAGAAATGTAATATGTATAATTCCAACATCAGTAGTTATGTGAATCATCCTGTATCCGAAGTGTACAGCTGTAGAGATAACAAAGGCTAGAGGCAGGAGACATTACATGTGATAATGATAATTACATGTACCAGGGCTCGAGTCCTGCAGGAACGTGTGGGGACAGTGTTCCTGCACTTTTTCCACAGAAGGAACGCAATTACCGTTAGTAGTCCTGCAGGGCCTGCCCTTTGCAGAGGAAGCTCTGTCTCTCTTGGTATTGGGGTGGGGGGTCCAACTGGAATGGTGGATGATAACCTGTTGGCTGCCGTATTAAGGAGAGATATGCCCTTCAGGAGCTGGAACCCTGTGTGAGTGTGTGTGCTCCCAGGCTGGCACTGAGCACCTGTGGGCAGGATTCCCAGGACGGAATAAACTTACCATCAGCTGACAGAGTGCTGGCTGCACATTGGTCTCTGCCTGTTCTACTCTGGACAAGTGTACAGCTGTAGAGATAACAAAGGCTAGAGGCAGGAGACATTACATGTGATAATGATAATTATATGTACCAGGGCTCGAGTCCTGCAGGAACGTGTGGGGACAGTGTTCCTGCACTTTTTCCACAGAAGGAACGCAATTACCGTTAGTAGTCCTGCAGGGCCTGCCCTTTGCAGAGGAAGCTCTGTCTCTCTTGGTATTGGGGTGGGGGGTCCAACTGGAATGGTGGATGATAACCTGTTGGCTGCCGTATTAAGGAGAGATATGCCCTTCAGGAGCTGGAACCCTGTGTGAGTGTGTGTGCTCCCAGGCTGGCACTGAGCACCTGTGGGCAGGATTCCCAGGACGGAATAAACTTACCATCAGCTGATTGAGTGCTGGCTGCACATTGGTCTCTGCCTGTTCTACTCTGGAGAAGGGCCTGCCCTCCCCCACTGATTGACAGGGGGGTTTAAATGGGACTCTCTGGGTGAGAGATCTCTAAATGAGTTAGACAGTGTCCTGGGACTCTCTGAGTGATGTAGCAATGAGTTTGACAGTGTTTTGTTACTTTACAGATCTCTAAGTGAGTTATTCAGATAGTAGTCCCCAAATAACCCACTTGAAGATATAACTAACAGTGCCCTGGGACTGTCTGAGGAACCTCTGTGTGAGTTAGTCAGACAGTAGCTGACAGTGTCCTGAGACTGTAATTGGTGATCTTTATGTGAATTATTGAGAGAGTAATATTTCTGAGTCATTCAATTACTGTCATCTGGACTCTGATAGAGTTATTCAAATAGTGGTTTACTGTCCTGAGACTCTATGAGTGAGGGATCTCTGAGTTACTCAGGCTGTAACCGACATTGCCCTTGGACGTTCATAGATAAGTTATTAAGACAGTGACTGACAGCGCTCTAGGTAATTATCTGATAGGACAGTCTCTGATAGTGCTATGAACTTCTGACTGTGTCATGGAGGTGTCTCAATATACCCTGAACTCTTACAAGCAGAGCCCTGGGTGCTCAGATTGAGTTATTCCAACAGTGAATGACAATGTCCAAGGACTGTCGGAGCTACTGTGACAGTGCCCTGTGAAACTCTGAATAGGTTGGACAGCATCTAACAGTGCCTGGGACACTGAATGAGTCAGGTACCTAGTAAATTTTCCCTATTTCTACTAATTTGTGAAAAAATGTGTGTGTGTCAATGTACATATCCAGTCCATTTAGTCATTCTATTATTATAATTTTTTTTTTTTGTTTAAACTATAGTAATTTTAAAACAAAAGTCTATATCAGCATGACTTAATTGTTGCACTGTATTTTCTGAGAAATATATATCTATGTGCATATGAGCTTATCATTTTTTTTTTTTTGGGGGGGGGGTGGTGAGTTCCCATTGTATGTTTAATGCTGAGCACAAAATGTAATTGTATTTCATAACTTCCACTTGTATGGCATCGTGATAAAGAATACAATTGGACTAGGAACCCCATGACTTGCTCCATGGTTTCCCTCATGGTAGAAGGGTTTCGTTAGAATTCTAACACAGTTACATTTCACATAAGGGCAATATGTATCATGATGGACTGATAATCCTTAAGAGAGCTGGCCACGTTACACTTCCCATTTTTTTTAAAGCAGCTCCAAGATATCAGCCCAATCTGTCAATATCATAGAGATACCTGCTGAAATGCACATTTAATGCTTCACTGCACAGACAACTTGGGAAACAGCAAACTTCAGAGCTAAAAGATTGGATTGATTTCCCATCTCTCGTCTATTTCAGTTAAATCCCCAAGCTTCAAAGCGGGCAGTGGAAATAATTAGAGGTTAGGTGGCAGCCTTCAAAGTGAATTTCAGGACAATGGTGAGTGACATTAGCTCATTTCTAACACTTGGCTGTTATCTGAATCCTTTATTAACTTAACACAGCTTTTCATTATGCTAATTAGCGTCAACTATGATTGACTGCCACGACTTACACTAATATCATTACCCAAACAGGATTAACTTGGAAGATGTTTAATTTTACATCTAATAAAGAAGCAATATTTTTTTTTTACCTAAATTAGCAATTCTTTTGCCAAAAAAAAAGACTTGGAGTTGGAGAGTAATGTAGTCAAGGCATTTTGAAGCAAGCATGGGGAAATTATGATGAGTACAAATGTTGGTGAGAGGGCACAGATATGCTGATCCTTCATTTTATAATGCCAAGAGGTTGGCTTGTGATTAATCTCAAGGGAAATCCCCACATGCAGTTAACTCAAACAGCCACACAACGTCACTGTGTGCCCAATGCTTTCTAACCTAAGAACTGAAGACAGCATTTTATGTGTAGCAATGCTAAGTCCTGAGCCTAAAGATTTAGTGACCTTTAGGCATACACATAGATACTTGATTATTTATGTGCAAATAACCAGTTTACTCCAATTAACCCTTTGTCTTCCACTGGTAATGAGCAGTGATATGCATTGCAGAAGAGTGAAGCAGGGATGTGTCTATTTAATAATACTAAATGCTTTTTCTATTAATCATACATTTTCATAGCAGGGGACGACTGAATATTTTTGACTATTTCCTGTTAGATTAATATGTTTCTGTGAATTCCTCTGTTAGCATCAGGAAAAGGTGGAAATGCTGCTTAAAGGAACACTCCAAACACCTAATCTACAGTGCACTTTGGTGGTAATGGTGCCACGATTGCTCTGGCACCCCGTTGTGAGTAGTCAAGCACTTAAGAATGATTTGACTTTTTACCTAGAGTCCACTGCCTCATAGCTGCTTAGGAGCATTAGCAAGTGCATTGGCTTAGAGTAGTGATGGCTAACCTTGACACCATAAATTGTTTCTGGACTACATTTCCCATGATGCTCAGCTAGCTTTTAGACTCTAAAAGCTAGCTGAGCATCATGGGAAATGTAGTCCCGAAACAATTTATGGTGCCAAGGTTAGTCATCACTGGCTCAGAGCATCTGCTGATCACTCTCAGTTGGGAGGTTCTGGTTGCAGCAGAGGCAGGGAATGATGGATGATGAAACAGTACACTGTTTTAGTACTGTTTTGGTAGCATAGTCTTAATATTTAACTCTGAACCTCTCTCTGGTTATTACAATCTTGCTGCTGCCATTTGCCTCCAAGATCCTTGAGAGAGTTGCGTACGCCAGATTGACAGACTTTCTCGAATCCAACTCTCTGCTTGACCCCCTTCAGTCTGGATTCTGCGCTGGTCACTCTGTCGAAACTGCTGTGACCAAAGTATCCAATGATTTAATTGCTGCTAAATCTCACGGCCAATACTCTATCCTAATCCTCCTTGATCTTTCTGCCTCCTTTGACACTGTTGATCATCAACACCTTCTTCACATTCTTCGTAACTTTGGTCTACGGGATACTGCTCTCTCCTCGTGCTCCTCCTACCTCTCCCAGCGCTCTTTCAGTGTTTCTTTCTCTGGTTCTGTCTCTTCTCCCCAACCCCTCTCTGTCGGCGTCCCCCAAGGTTCTGTGCTTGGCCCCTTATTGTTCTCTATCTATACTGCCTCCCTTGGTAAACTCATCAGCTCCTTTGGCTTCCAATATTATTTATATGCAGATGACACGCAAATCTACCTGTCCTTCCCTGATCTCTCTCCACCCACCTTGACTCGTGTTTCTGACTGCCTCTCTGCTATTTCCAACTGGATGGCTGCTCACTTCCTTAACCCCTTAAGGACACATGACATGTGTGATATGTCATGATTTTCTTTTTATTCCAGAAGTTTGGTCCTTAAGGGGTTAAACTCAACCTGTCCAAAACAGAACTTCTAGTTTTTCCTCCCTCAAGTGCTGCTACTCCTGTGTCTGTCTCCATCCAAGTCAACGGCGCTACTATCACCTCTACCTTGAAGGCTCGCTGCCTAGGGGTTCTTTTTGATTCTGACCTCTCTTTTACTCCCCATGTCCAATCGATAGTCAAATCCTGTCGCTTCCAACTCAAGAACATATGCCGGACGCGGCTAAGATACTGGTTCATGTTGTTGTTCTCTCTCGCCTCGACTACTGCAATCTCCTTCTCAACACGTTCCCAGCTTGCACCACTGCAATCTATAATGAATGCGGCTGCAAGGCTTATTTTCCTGTCCGGTCGCACCTCCCATGCCTCCACGCTCTGTCAGACCCTGCATTGGCTTCCAGTTAGATATAGGGCCCAATTCAAAATTCTGGCACTTGCTTACAAATCCCTACATAATGCTGCTCCAACATACCTATCCTCCCTCATACACAAGTATGTCCCGTCGAGACCCCTGCGCTCAGCCCAAGACCTACGCCTATCCTCTGCCCGGATCCCCACCTCTGACGCTCGCCTTCAAGACTTCTCCAGGGCTGCACCTATTCTGTGGAACTCCCATCCCTCCTCAATCAGACTTTCATCCAGCCTCCACTCCTTTAAAAAATCTTTGAAAACTCACTTCTTCATTAAAGCGGATCAATTAAACTGTCAGCAGGCTTCTCATCCCCAACCCCATGACTCCTTTCCTGCAACTGTCAAAAATGACCTACCAAGCACTCAATAAACCCTTCTCTAACAAACTATCTAATTCCCCTACTTTAACCCTTTGTGTCACTATACCCCACTCCCTCTAGCATGTAAGCTCATTGAGCAGGGCCCTCAACCCCCTCTGTTCCTGTACGTCCAGTGGTCTGATCTCAATTATGTGTCTGTTAGTCCACCCATTGTACAGCGCTACGGAATTTGTTGGCGCTATATAAATAATAAAATAATAATAAATAATAATAATACTGTACTAGAACTCCAATAATCCAGTACAAGTCTCAGCCTTGCAGAGATTTGTTGATTATGCTAATGTAGTGTATCTTGATTTTAGTGTCTTATAGGAACATTATAGAGTCAGGAACACAAACTATAATGTTTGGCTTGCCATCTCTTAGCCCCCTTAGAAAAGGTGAAAACTTACCTTATTTCCAGTGCCGCATGTGTCCGCCAATACTGGTCAGGCCCCCAATCCGCCTCCTTGGTGACATCATCAGAATTGCCAATTTTTTTGTCAATCCAATGCTTTTCCACAAATAACTTGTAGAAAATAACATGTAGAAAATAAATTCTAAAGAATATATAAAATGTAATGAAAATGTATAAACCATAGAGAATAAGCAATACAAAGGTGGGACGAAAAGGGGAGGTAAAATATTTGCCTCCTGTCATTATTAAAATAAAGACTATACAGATACTAGCTAGCATAATCTACAATTTTGCCACATGGCAGACAGCTTAATATTTAGCATTTTTAACGTTCTGGATGTATAGCAAAACAAGCAAGGGAAGAAGGCTGAAATAAAAATGTGAAAAGTATATTCCCGGGACACATAGTATTGGTGAGAGACAGAGGCAGTACTCTAGTTAGTCTATTTAGGCGGCTGTCTAAGGCCTTACGTTGTCTGGGGCCTTGCGGCGGCATAAATTGCCTTAGGGCACACTGACTTGTAGAATCCTCGGTCCATGATCTAGGATCCAAAACAGGAGGAGGCCAAGTGACATGCGCTGTGTGCTGCTGTGTGCCGCTGTGTGTGAGGCCCCTCAATTCTGTCTGCCATAGTGAGAGCTGACCACAGCTTCCTGTGTGTAGCTCCACCAGGTGCAGAGCTGCAGACAGTCAAGTAAGTGTCTCAGCCAATCAGAGCACTGCCGCAAGTTACCACGGCAAAGCTCTGACCGGAGATCGCAAGACACTTACTTGACTGTCTGGAGCTCTGCACCCAGCGGAGCTGCAGACAGGATAGCTATCCCACCGGCCTCACAAAGTCTAGAGTCGCCACTGATGAGAGACTTCCTGGACGAAAAAGCCTGCAACCCTGTACCGAATGTGCTCCAAAGTTAGAGTTCATCCTGTAACCGCAGCCGGTTCCCCTATTTACCACTATATCGTCCTAAGCATAGAATTTGGAGTTAGTGAGAGTTCCTCTATTTAAAATATATAAATAATTGAGAATACAATATAAAATAAGGATTTTCTTGGAAGCAATAAAGTTTTGTCTGTTTAGATATTTTATTAAATAAAAAGATAAATATAGACATATAAAATCCAATAATTTATAGCAGAGTTTATAAGATTATACTATATGCTTCCAATATCATTAAAATAGAATAACATACCCTCCTGAACATGTCAACATGTCAGCCTCTCTCAGTCATTATAAGATCGAGCAGCATTTCTGTCTCCAAATCTCTCCCCTGTCTGCTAACATTAAAGGACCACTATAGTGCCAGGAAAACATACTCGTTTTCCTGGCACTATAGTGCCCTGAGGGTGCCCCCACCCTCAGGGTCCCCCTCCCGCCGGAGAGGGGAGAGGAAAGGGGTTAAAACTTAACTTTCTCCAGCGCCAGGCGGGGAGCTCTCCTCCTCCGATCCTCCTCCTCTCCTCCCATTCGGCTGAATGTGCATGCGCGGCAAGAGCTGCGCGCGCATTCAGCCGGTCTCATAGGAAAGCATTATCAATGCTTTCCTATGGACGCTTGCGTGCTCTCACTGTGATTTTCACAGTGAGAATCACTCAAGCGCCTCTAGCGGCTGTCATTGAGACAGCCACTAGAGGATTTGAGGGCTGGATTAACCCATTTATAAACATAGCAGTTTCTCTAAAACTGCTATGTTTATACAAAAAATGGGTTAACCCTAGCTGGACCTGGCACCCAGACCACTTCATTAAGCTGAAGTGGTCTGGGTGCCTAGAGTGGTCCTTTAATGGTGTAAGTTAGAACTTAGCAACATATTATGCACTGAAAGTAGATAAGAGGTTATTTATTAAAGAAACATTGTATGAAAAACACAATGTTCCCAATTTCTAACACCTTGTCAGTTTGCAATATTGTAAAGACAAAGTGCACCATTTAAAAATACAACTTTGCATTCTAAAACTTGTAATATTTGCATTTGCCCATATCAATCCCACTAACGATAGAAGCCAGCATATCCATCTCGCCAACGTAGTAATCGATACTGATAGTACTGATTAACTTATGAAATGAGGAGTTGACCACATCTCGAAGGCTGCAACCCCCACATACTGCAATAACACCCTAACAACACAAAGTTGAGGAACCCCTTGAAAAAAAATAGGAAAAGACCGAAAATGACACGCCCTCTGGAGAGAAGGAGAGACCATCAACGTCAAAAGCTCTAGCATCTGTGACTCGTTGGAAAGAGACGAGACAATATAACAGTGTAAGCTTCGCTGAAAGATGACAAAGTGACAAAGTGACAAACTGACAATCCATGACGGACGTGGAGAACCACATCAATATCTCACAGATGAGAATATTTTGGTGCGGGAGAACGACACAACTTAATCCCATGTAGAAGTTGACAAACCAACAGATCTTGACTTGATCTTGATTGAAATTGCCTCCCTCTCTCCTTCCCTAATCCTTTCTCAAGGCAATCTCAACCAGTGTCCACCCACCCTTTTCCCTCCCGATAGACCTGAGTGTCTGATCCCAGATTACCCCAACCCCTCATATTCCCCCAGTCATTACCCAAACACCAGCAGCATTTTCGATCAGCCAAGACGATCTGATACAGACACCAAGTGATCAAGAAAACAAGGAGAAAAGGGTATATACTTATATGCTCTCTTGATTTCCAGTGTCATGCAAGAAGAAGATTTGTGGACATCAAAGCTTTTTTTGGAGAACTTAGGCCAATTGAGATGTAGGAACCCTATTTCAGGTTTTTGTACATTTTTTGTGTGTATGATGGTGGCACCAGTTTGCGAGTTTTTTATCCACATTTTCTATTAAAAGTTAAGATTTAGTTATATTCTGTGTTGTTTTTTGTTTCACTCCTAATATTGTACACTCTCACCTATTACTCTTGACATTTTTTGCTCTAGTTGTTTAAGTGTCAAAATGTGACAATACTTTCTTATGCTGTGGAAGAGTGATAACCCCTACTCTGAGCACGAGAACTGCCATTTTCTTTGTCAGCCTGTGAATTATGCTTAATTAAGGCCTATTATTTAACCCAAGTCACCCTTTTGCTCCTTTTCATTCAGACATAATGCTGGAATTTCACCTTTCGAAAGCTGTGTTCTGCATTCCCTTTTCTGTTTGTGTGGCTCTGGCAGCTGTTATGGCATTAATTACCCGTTGTCCGCACTCCAGCACCTCAATCCTAAAGAGTCCTCCTTTCTGCTGTGATTGACCCTTCTGGGGTACACTTCCTAAAGCAGGGCAATTCTCATTGTTAATGCCAACATATTGGCTTTACAGCCAGCACATAACCATATTCTACTCCAGCAAGCATGAGAAATAGCTTTGCTCTCCCTGTCACTCAGTCCTTTACTTTAGACAACTGTGCCATTGGTATAAGGGCTAATGCAGAGGATTGATTGACCAAAGCAAATGACCAAAACTTTAATGTACATGAAAGGGACACCATGGATGCTGGATTCAACACTTTTGGGTTAAACCATTAAGTATGTCATATCCTGGTCTTGTTTAGTTTTTCTTTTTTCTATTCCATGTCTAGTTTTCTTTATGCTGGGTTTTCTGGGTTCATTCCTTTATTCTGTTCCTGGAATTTCCAGTCTCCTGGATTCCTTTATATGTTTGTTTTATGTTGCCACACCTTTTCCTTTTCCATTATTCCTCTTGTTTCAGTGGTTCCTGCAGGCAGTTGCTCCAAGTCCTCTGCCCCTTTCTTGCAGGTAAGTGATGTGTGTGTTTTATTATTGTTTATTTAGTCATGCATATCTAGGCAGATAGGAACCCACCATAATTGGAGTACTTTGGCGCAGTGGTGGGCTGCACACATCTTGGCTATTTATGTATGTCTAAATCTATTGTCTTGTTTTATTTTGTCTTGTATTCCCAGTTCGTGTACAGTCCTGTCCTGCCCTGTTCTTGTTTTCTTCATGTCTTGTGTACATGTTCTGCTTTCTGTCCTTCTCCGGTTCTGGGTTCTTCTAGTCTTGCCTTGCTATCTTTTTTGGTGCCTGTTCTAGTCTTGCGTTGTTTCTAGTACTGGATTCATACCTGCTGCAGAGCCTCCCTATCCAGATCCTGGGAGGTCTGCATATTCTCTCCTAGTTCCTGTGATCTGCCTCAGGGCCCTGGTATGCAGCCACACAAACCTTGGTGCTCAACACCAGGGGGCGTGCGGTTACCCCGCACCAGGCCCTGCTAATCCATTTCAACACAGTGACTCCTAATATCAAGATCAGGCATACTGGGTCCCGGTCATTGGACCGCCACCCCTGACACAGTAACAGTTTAACACCTTAAGGTAAGCTAAGGAACTACTTATATCATAACAACTTAATTCCAATGAAGTTGTTATGATGCTTGAAAGGTCCTTTTTAGTAGAAACCTATATATTTGCTAGCATTTCTGCTAGCACATTGTATAGGGTAAAATACACTTTCATTTAAGACTAAGTTGTATGTACCAGGGCAGGTGCACTTTAAAAATGACACTTAAATGCAATTATTTTTGTTAATATGGGAATGTGATATAATTTTTACTATCAATCACATTATTACTCCAAATATATATTTTTTTTATTGGCAAAAAAAAATATGAAAGACATGAAATATATGTGAAACAGTTGCATGCTAAGGTGCCCTCTGAATTTGGCTGATTTTTTTTACAGTTATTACACACCTGATTCTTCCCTATTTTATTAAGCTGAAGCACATAAAATAAACTGCAGGTTTTTTCCAAAATGCTTTCTGTAATTTATGGAACTGTTGGTTACTATCTTCATCCCCAAACATTTCTCGATGATCTGAAGTCTCACGTGTGTGCTGAATCTTCTCCCTGGGTAGATAGCATTGCCAGCAGAACTGAATTAAATGTAATTACGTTGCCTGGCCGGCACCCAATATTGCTGTGCTAGTGAAGATGGCAGGGCTAGTGAAATGGAAAAGAGAACATTTAATCTGCTTTCCTAATGGATACCGTGGAATGCTTGGATTGAGCTTTGATGGCCCATTGTATTAAAATCCTAATAATAGTATTATTTATGATGTCTTACATGCAAAGAGGACATAAAGGCTAATTAAATAGACTTAAAAGGGTTTTTAGCAGAATTAGCATGGAAAATAATTGTCTTGTGCTAGTTGAGCACTTAAAACAGTGAAAACACTTAGAGGATAATTTTGCTAATAAGAAACCATAAAGTTTTATTTAGACTCTAAAATCTTTGTGGAGAAACGGATGTATTACTAAGAGCATTTAATGTACATGAAATAAACAACTACATTGAGGGTATTTAGGAAATGACATAGAGAAACAGGAGGTGTTTGAGAGCGGAATTATAAGTTAAAGTTGCAATTGCAGCTTTTGACATTTCTTGGTGTTGGACCTAAAGTTTCACAAGTGTACATTCATACAATAGAACATGAGTTGCCATTGCTGCGTTGCTGTATCATACCTCCCAAGTGTCCCTATTTAGGAGTGAAGGCTTTATAAATATTGAAATCTATTGACCTATGTAAAAAACATACAGTATATATTTTCTAAATTGTGCAGCACAACATAATGCGATATTTATTCAGTCTGCACTGTTATTGTTTTTTCTGCATTTGATGTTTTATTTAAATATGTAGTATCTGCACAATGAGGAAGAATATTATATAGAGATATAAAGCTTATGTCAATTTCAACTCCAATCATTGTAATCTGGTAATTGGCTAGCCCAGATAAGAATTTTATGTCCACAACAGCTATATATATACAAATATCGAAAACTCCGCACTCAATGTACCGGTCTTGTGCTTGCCTCGGTGCTGCCTCAGCCGTCAGTATATACAACGAAAAACGAGTGCACTCAAAAGGACTTGGTAGAAAAGACTATATTCAATTTATTCACAAACGTGCCAATGATAGGTTCAACGTTTCAGTCCTCGTAGGACTTTTATCAAGACAGATGTCTTCACCACTGGGGTGACTCACCCCTTCACCACTGGGGTGACTCCTCATTCACACAAAGTTTTACATCAGTGCTATTAATCACTGCTCTAACTGGGTGACCCCCCTATACCACTATACCACTTAGTTACTACATCGGAAGATGAGAGGAGAGATTTGAACCGCCCACAGTTTACTCCCCTGTTCACGTTATTGGTTGGTTTCCTAGCAAGGGAGGAGTTTCACTTCCCCCTTCTCCCTTATAACAGACATAAGCTAATGCCCCTGTTACTTTGCTAGGCAGTGATGTTTTGTCTGCTATTAATGACAAAATTCAGTTTAGTCCATCTGGAGAGTTATCTTTGTCCCTTCCTCTAGAGGACAACCACCTAATACCCCTTGCCAATTTACTAGTGACTTTAAAAAATACCCCCCTTTACACCATTAAAAAGAAACAGGAGAAAGAAAAACCTGTGGTTTATCGTATGGTACATGATATAAGGATGATTAATTCCTTGACAGAACTAATTGCCCCCAATGCTCGCAACCCTCTTACACTGTTGTCACAGATTCCACCTTCTTTTAAGGTGTTTACTGCTATTGACTTGGCAAATGCATTATTTTCTGTTCCATTGCACCCAGACAGTCAATTCCTTTTTGCATTTACACATGGACTGTTTTGCCACAAGGTGCTCAAAATTCACCTACCATGTTTAGCATGGCAATGGCCCAAATGCTAAACGACCAAAAGCAGATGATGTTGTGTTAATACAATTTGTTGATGATTTGGTTTTATGTTGCCCAGACCAGAAATCATGTACAGAGCACACCCTGACTTTACTAAAATTTCTAACACAAGCAGGGTGCAAAGCTACCAAGTCCAAACTGCAAGCATGTGTTCCCACTGTTATCTTTCTAGGACACTGTATTTCTCATGGTACAAAACATCTCACAGAAGACAGGAAAAATGCAGTCCATAAAATTAACTCCCCACGCAGCCTAGCCCAGCTATGTACATTCCTGGGTCTAGTCTCCTATTGTCACCCATGGCTTTGCTCTGCAGCAATCTACATGCAGCCCTTGTATGATTGCCTCACCTGTGAACCCTTCCATTAGACTCCTGAAGCTGAGGAAGCCTTTTACATTCTTAAGTTGCTGGTCACCTCAGCTCCAGCGCTGGGTCTCCCAGATTACAAAAGTCCCTTTACCCTGTTTTGCACCGGAAATGCTGGTTATGCAACAGCTGTCCTTACGCAGGACCATGGTGGGAAACAGAGAGCCATTACCTATTGTTCCACCTGTTGCCAGAGGTGTCCCCTCCTGTGTCAGAGCAGTAGCTGCTGTTACTGCACTACTGGACAAAGACACTGACATTGTCTTAGAAAATCCTGTCACCATTTACACCTCGCATGACATTAACAGCATAATATCACAAGTTCAGCCGAAACACATACATACTGCAAGGCATCTCAGGATGCAGTGTGCTCTCCTCATGCCTCCAAATGTTACCCTGAAGAGATGTATGGTGATAACTCCATCTGCATTGTTTTCCATGGATTTAAAAGTGGGGACTAGTGGTACTGATCTATTTAAATTTCTCTGTCACCAGACGAGTTAGCTGCAGTCCAGGTTCCCCATGACTGTTCAGCATTAATGGCATAAGAGACAGCAATTTTTCAAATGTATTTGAGTCTCCATCTTCTAATCCAGACTTTGAGTTCTTTGCATATGCTGTTGTCTCTGCACACAAGGTAATTAAAGCTGAACCAGTCACCCCTCACTGCTGTGCACATGAGGCTTTGCAGAAGGAACTCATTGAAGCATGCAAACTGACCTCTGGTAAGACAGCTTATATTTACACAGACTCTCGCTATGCCCTCAGTATAGCCCATGATTTTGGGCCTATATGGCAGGCTCGTGATTTTCTCATCTCAGCAGGAACTCCAATCAAGAGCTCTGAAGCCGTGAGTGCACTTATGGACACTATCCTGCTACCCACTCAAGTAGGCATCATCAAGGTGGCAGCTCATGTAAAGATCACAGATTAAATTACAAGAGGAAACCACAAAGCAGACGAAGTTGCCAAGCAAGCAGCAATCCAACTTCATCCTTCTACAGGTAGTACATTCCTACAGGTTGTCCTTCCAGAAACCACTGTTGACTACAATATACTGTTAAGCCTGCAGAAGCAAACAAGCAAAGAAGAACAAGATCTTTGGAGGAAAAAACATGCAGAACCTGATGATGACAAGATGTGGAGAAAAGGTAAAAGACTGTGTTCACCACGAGTATTGTATCTAATGATGGCTCAAGTAACCCATGGACCCACACATTTATCCAAGATGAACATGAACTGTATAGCGAATACCCATTGGGTGGCACCTGGGTTTACTGTTATAGCAGCTAAGCATACCCAGGCTTGCATGATTTGTGCTAGGAATAACCCCGGACAGGCTGTCAAAACACCAGGTAAACATAGACCAAGGCCACTTTACCTGTTTCAGAGACTGCAGATAGACTATATTCAACTGCCTAAGGTAGGAGTGTATGAATATGTGGTGGTTTGCATTGATCTCTTTTCAGGTTGGCCTGAGGCCTACCCAGTGTTGAAAACCACAATAAAGGTCACAGCAAGTAAGCTTCTGAAGGAACTGGTATGTAGATACGAGGTCCCTGAAGTCATTGAAAGTGATAGTAGTTGCCATTTCACTGGGGAAATAATGAAGGCACTAGGGATCTGTCAGGCCTTCCATACCGCTTACCACCCCCAGAGTAGTGGAAAAGTAGAAAGGGCAAATGGCACTCTGAAAAATAAAATTGCCAAAGCCATGCAGGAGACAGGGAAGCCTTGGACTGAATGCCTTCCCCTAGCACTCTTCTCTATGAGATTCACCAAGAAATGGCCTATCACTTTTGAGATTTTGTTTGGATGTGCCCCCAAGGCAGGACTCTATTTCCCCCAGACACTCCAATCACAACATAGTAACATGACCTTCTATGTCCAGGCCCTCCATAAAAAGTTAGGGCAGGTGCATAAACAAGTGTTTAATTCTATTCCAGATCCAGACTCCAGTTTTACCACTCATAAACTACAATCTGGAGACTGGGTAGTGATAAAAAGACACATGAGAAAGGGACTTGAGCCAAGATGTGATGGTCCCTTCCAAGTGCTGCTAACCACAGCCACCTCAGTGAAACTAGAAGGAAAAGCCACGTGGATATACACCAGTCACTGTAAACAAGTCACTCCGACTGATCAACCGTCATGAAGCTGTTCATATCCTTTACCATTGTATGCTGTGTTCAAATACGCTACTTTGACCTGAGACCAGAAAATCAATAATGCAGGGAAATATATGGATGCAGATAGCAGGCTTTTAAACTAACCTTTTGCCTCAACCCTCTCCTCAGTACTGAAAACACCATACAATCTTTTCTTATAGCGGCCCCTACCCCCATCCCACTCTTAGAGATGTACCTACATACCCATAGACCCCATAAAATGCTATAACTACATTCTTATGCGTTAAACGCACTGGTAGGGCTAACCCCCTTAGGGCTAACCCCCTTAGCCCTGAAAACAATTAATGTGACAGCCACTGAACTATGTTGGTCTTTTTCATGACCCTACTAGTAAATCCCTGTTTTGCCCCACATGGTGAAAAAAAACCATGAATTGTAGAGCCCTGAGCCCTGAAATGTATCCAAACTCACCAAATTATGAGTTACCAACTAATGGTAATGTTACTTATGCTTATGTCCCAGGTGGTCCCTGTGCAATCTCACACCTAACCATGACCATGTTTTCCAAATCTGACCTGACCTCTGAGACCACACAGCTATGCAAACCACACAGAGACAGGAGAGGTGTTAAAAGCATCCTTACTTTGAATTGTAACCCTGAAATCACTCTCTTATCTAAATCCGAATATTCTGCCCTTGCGTACTCCATGGTAGGAGTCCTAGGCTTAGCACTGTATAATACCCGTGTAATTAATTCCCTAGCCTGTTCCCTCGCCAAAGGTTTAAATGCAACATTTAAGGCCCTGGAGGAACTTCTAATGGATACCCAGGTTATTAAGAAAGCGATCCTTGAAAATAGGGCAGCTATTGAATATTTGTTACTAAAACATGATTTAGAGTGTAAAGGGCATGTGAATACAAATACAAAAAAACAAGTCCTGCGCTCACTCCCATCACTCTTGGGCGGCAGCAACGACCACAGTACACATCAGCCGCAATACATACAGTAAAAACAAAAGAAAAAGTTACCTGCGCTCTCTTCTTAATCCCTATGTATATTTAAACAAATGGAGGTCACTTAGTTTCTCCAATGGCCATTGGAAGAAATGCCCGCCTGCCAACGTCAAGGCAGACCACCCTAGGCGGGTGCTACACTGACCTTTCACCTTGCTTCCTTGAGCTTCTGGCAAAGATATCTCTAATGAGACAGAGAGGGGTATTTTTTATATACACCCCTATATACTTATCAACCCTTAATAGTGAACACATGGGATGGCCGGCAGCATTGTAACAAAGCTGTGTGATACAAAACTGTGATGTTTTCAGCTACAGGGTTAAAACTAGGGGGACCTGGCACCCAGACCACTTAATTGAGCTGAAGTGGTCTGGGTGCTTATAGTGGTCCTTTAAGTCATCAGAAATAATTACCCCTAAATCCCTTTCCTCAGATGTTGAGGTTAAGACTATCAAATATTCTGTACTCTGCCCTTGGATTTTTACATCCAAGATTTATTATCTTGCACTTATCTATATTAAATGTCAGCTGCCACAACTCTGACCATTTTTCAAGTTTACCTAAACAATTTGCCATTTGGCTTATCCTTCCTGAAACATCAACCCTGTTACATATCTTAGTATCATCAGCAAAAAGACGTACCTTACCATCAAGACCTTCTGCAATATCACTAATAAAAATATTAAAGAGAATGAGTACAGATTCCTGATGTACCCCACTGGTGACAAGACCATGCTTGGAATATACTCCATGGACTACAACCCTCTGTTGCCTGTCACTCAGCCACAGGGCTGCCATCAGAAATTTTGGGGCCCCTGACAAAGCACAAGGTCTGGGCCCCCTTCCCGGGCCCGCCCACGCCATACCTAGTCCGCTGACAATGATGCAGGATTGAATGTGGTGTGTATAGTGGAAGTGAATTAGAATGTGTGTAATGGATGTAGTGTTTGTTTGTATTAGATACTGTTTGTGCAGTGAATGCAGAGTGTGTGTTTGTGTAGCGGATGCAGTGTGTATAGTGAACGCAGTGTGTGTTTGAGTAGTGGATGTAGTGTGTGTACAGTGATGTAGTGTGTAGTGTGTTTGTGTTTGAGTAGTGGATGTAGTGTGTGTACAGTGATGTAGTGTGTGTTTGTTTAGTGGATGCAGTGTCTGTAGTGGATGTAGTGTGTGTATTAGACGCAGTGTCTGTGTATAGTGAATGCAGAGTGTTTCAATTTGTGGTGGATGTAGTGTGTGTACTGTGAATACAGGATGTTGGTGTAGTGGATGCTGTGTGTACAGTTAATGCAGAGTGTGTGTCTGTATAGTGAATCCAGAGTGTGTGCATAGTTTAGTGAATGCAGAGTGTGTGTTAGTGTGTAATGAATGCAGAGTGTGTGTTAGTGTGTAATGAATGCAGAGTGTGTGTTAGTGTGCAGTGAATGCAGAGTGTGTCAGTGTAATGAATGTAGTGTGTGTGTTAATGTGTAGTGAATGCAGAGAGTGTGTTAGTGTGTAGCAGATGCAGAGTGTGTGTGTTAGTGTAGTGAATGCAGAGTGTGTTAATGTGTAGTGAATGCAGAGGGTGTGTTAGTGTGTAGCGGATGCAGAGTGTGTGTTAGTGTAGTGAATGCAGAGTGTTAATGTGTAGTGAATGCAGAGAGTGTTTGAGTAGTGGATGTAGTGTGTGTACAGTGATGTAGTGTGTGTTTGTGTAGTGGATGTAGTGTTTGTATGTACTAGATTAAATGTGTTTAGTGGATGCAGTGTCTGTAGTGGATGTAGTGTGTGTATTAGACGCAGTGTCTGTGTATAGTGAATGCAGAGTGTTTCAATTTGTGGTGGATGTAGTGTGTGTACTGTGAATACATGATGTTTGTGTAGTGGATGCTGTGTGTACAGTTAATGCAGAGTGTATGTTAGTGTAGTGAATGCAGAGTGTGTGTCAGTATAGTGAATCCAGAGTGTGTGTCAGTATAGTGAATCCAGAGTGTGTGCATAGTTTAGTGATTGCAGAGTGTGTGTTAGTGTGTAATAAATGCAGAGTGTGTGTTAGGGTGTAGTGAATGCAGAGTGTGTCAGTGCAATGAATGTAGTGTGTGTGTTAGGGTGTAGTGAATGCAGAGTGTGTCAGTGCAATGAATGTAGTGTGTGTGTAAATTTGTAGTGAATGCAGAGTGTGTGTTAATGTGTAGTGAGTGCAGAGAGTGTGTTAGTGTAGTGAATGCAGAGTGTTAATGTGTAGTGAATGCAGATAGTGTGTTAGTGTGTAGCGGATGCCGAGTGTGTGTTAGTGTAGTGAATGCAGAGTGTTAATGTGTAGTGAATGCAGAGAGTGTGTTAGTGTGTAGCGGATGCAGAGTGTGTGTTAGTGTAGTGAATGCAGAGTGTGTTAATGTGTAGCGATGTTGAGTGTGTGTCAGTATAGTGGATGCAGTGAGTGTGTTAGTGTGCAGTGTATGCAGAGTGCATGTTATATTAGTGAATGCAGTGTGTGTATTGTATTAGTGTATGCAGTGTGTGTTGTATTAGTGTATGCAGTGTGTGTTGTGTTAGTGTATGCAGAGTGTTTTGTTAGTGTATGAATAGTGTGTGTTGTGTTAGTGTGTGCAGTGTGTCTGTTGTGCCAGTGTATGTAGTGTGTGTTGTGTTAGTGTATGCAGTGTCTCTGTGTGTGTTGTTAGTGTATGTAGTGTGTGTCTTGTGTCCGTGTATGCAGTGTGTGTGTTGTGTCAGTGTATGTAGTGTGTTGTGTTAGTGTATGCAGTGTGTGTTGTATTAGTGTATGCAGTGTGTGTTGTGTTAGTGTATGCAGTGTGTGTTGTGTTAGTGTATGCAGTGTGTGTGTTGTGTCAGTGTATGCAGTGTGTGTTGTGTTAGTGTATGCAGTGTGTGTGTGTTGTGTTAGTGTATGCAGTGTGTGTTGTGTTAGTGTATGCAGTGTGTGTGTTGTGTCAGTGTATGTAGTGTGTGTTGTGTTAGTGTATGCAGTGTGCGTGTGTTGTGTTAGTGTATGCAGTGTGTGTGTTGTGTTAGTGTATGCAGTGTGTGTGTTGTGTCAGTGTATGCAGTGTGTGTTGTGTCAGTGTATGCAGTGTGTGTGTGTGTTGTGTCAGTGTATGCAGTGTGTGTGTGTGTTGTGTCAGTGTATGCAGTGTGTGTGTTGTGTCAGTGTATGCATTGTGTGTGTGTTGTGTCAGTGTATGCAGTGTGTTTGTGTGTTGTGTCAGTGTATGCAGTGTGTGTGTTGTGTCAGTGTATGCAGTGTGTGTGTGTTGTGTCAGTGTATGCAGTGTGTGTGTGTTGTGTCAGTGTATGCAGTGTGTGTTGTGTCAGTGTATGCAGTGTGTGTTGTTTCAGTGTATGCAGTGTGTGTATGTAGTGTGTGTGTGTGTGTAAATGTGCAAACTGGGGGGGGAGGGGAGGGGGAGTAAGGGGCATTTTCACATACATTTTTTATTTATTTTAAATGTTATTTTAAATTTATTTTTGAATTAAATGTTACCCCCCCCCCCCTTCCTGCTTACCTTTGTCCAGGGTGGGGGGGGAGATTCCATGATCCCTGGTGGTCCGGTGGGGGGGGAGATTCCATCCCTGGTGGTCCGGTGGGGGGGCCCCCCGGCTCCCTGTTACCGCAGAGGGGGCCCAGGCAGCACACTGCTTCTTCTCTGCTCGTCTCTTCCAATAACTCTCGCGAGACCCGCGGAGCGTTGCCATGGCAACCGGGTCTCGCGAGAGTTATTAGAAGAGAGAAGAGAGGAGAAGCTGTGTGCTGGGCCCCCTCTGCGGTAACAGGGAGCTGGGGGCCCGCGGCTGCACACATAGATAGCGATATTCGCTATCTATGTGTGCAGAGAGGGAAAGTGGGGCCCAGGACTGCCAGAGCAGTCCGGGCCCCCCAGGGCCGCCGGGCCCGTGACAACCGTCATGGTTGTCACCCCCTGATGGCGGCCCTGCTCAGCCACTGCCTTACCCATTTAACAATATTGGAAGCCTTACTGAAATCTAGGTAAGAAATGTCTACTGCACCACCCTGATCTATAATTTTAGTTACCCAATCAAAAAAATCAAAGAGATTAGTTTGGCATGATCTCCCTGAAGTAAACCCATGTTGTCTGATCTTGAAATCCATGTGATTTTAGATGTTCAGTAATCCTATCCTTTAACATGGTTTCCATTACTTTCCCCACTACTGAAGTAAGGCTTACTGGCCTATAGTTGCCCGACTCCTCCCTACTACCTTTCTTGTAAATGGGCAAAACATTTGCTAACTTCCAATCTTCTGGGAATACTCCTGTTAACAATGTTTGGTTAAATAAATCTGTTAATGGTTTTGTTAGTACACCACTAAGGTAATTTAATAACTTTGGGTGCATTTCATCAGGCCCCATTGCCTTATTTGTCTTTACTTTTGACAGTTGAAATATAACATCTTCCTCTGTAAACTCACATGTAATAAATGGCTCATTTGTCCTTTTTCCTAACTGAAGTCCCTTTGCTTCATTTTCATCTAGACACAAACCAAACCACACACTTATCTTCTTTGTTTAGTAGATCATATGGTCAGTAGTAGCTCACCTCAGAAAGAGGTAAATAAAAAAAATAAAAATAAAAAACATTTGCCTCCTGGATGAATACTACTAATAGCGGTTGTTCTTCTAGTGGTGGTACTGCTAGCAGAAGTGTTAAGACTCTAAGAGGCCATGGCACTATTCATCATGTTTGGTTGGGGAACACAACAATGGAAGCTCATCCATAGGGGCAGCTGTTTTTGTTGCTATAAAAAATAATTAAGTACACTATATAATCCTCTTTTCTGTTGGGGTCTGAGATGTATCTGTTTGATCAAACATTTGTTGTTTATATCCTTTTACTTATTAGTACTGCAATGCATTGGTAGATGCTAGTCAAGCACAGGCACTCACACACAGGCTAAGCACAAGTAAAGGTAGGTAATCTTTGTCTCCCTCTAGCTGCAGTCATGTATGTACGTAGTGGGGAATTGCGATGCAGCCTAGAACAAATCTAACCCCATTAAACCCCCCAGTAACGACAGACCACTTAGTATGGATGAAACAGGCCACAGCATTTATTATCACAACTAAATACTGCATAACACATCCATAACTTTATTTATTAAATCTCTTCTTTTCTGTAACCAAAACATTAGACATAAATAAGCATAAATTAACATATATACATATTTAACTCCACCCATAGTGTTATACAGTGACCCAACCGTCCTTGCCAATAGAAACATGGAGTGGTTCCTAATCACCACTCCCTCTCACCTCCCCCCTCGTCATAAAAAATCCTTCCAATGCCTGCCAACAGCCGACCTTATCCACGCTCGATGGGCACGAGACCTCAGGCAACCTAAAGTTTAACCTTTGGAGCAGGGGAGGTTTGAGACCTTTAAAACTTGTTCATCTCATTCCATATACTTAAACGTAACCTCAAACTCAATTGGCAAGGACATACCCCCGGCTAGCTGCGACGAAATATACTATAGGGTGGGCGGGAGGGAAGCTGTTTGCTGGCCCGAATCCCAAGTGGCACTGAGGTAAGACCTCCCCCACACTGTCTTACACAGAACATAATCACACCCACAGACTCTTCCCAACCAATACCATGCATCTATCCCCACACTCCTACATGTGCCCTTGTCCGCTTAGCTGCGCTATCTCCCCAGGGCCTTGTATGTACGTAGTGGGGAATTGCGATGCAGCCTAGAACAAATCTAACCCCATTAAACCCCCCAGTAACGACAGACCACTTAGTATGGATGAAACAGGCCACAGCATTTATTATCACAACTAAATACTGCATAACACATCCATAACTGTATTTATTAAATCTCTTCTTTTCTGTAACCAAAACATTAGACATAAATAAGCATAAATTAACATATATACATATATAACTCCACCCATAGTGTTATACAGTGACCCAACCGTCCTTGCCAATAGAAACATGGAGTGGTTCCTAATCACCACTCCCTCTCACCTCCCCCTTCGTCATAAAAAATCCTTCCAATGCCTGCCATCAGCCGACCTTATCCACGCTCGATGGGCACGAGACCTCAGGCAACCTAAAGTTTAACCTTTGGAGCAGGGGAGGTTTGAGACCTTTAAAACTTGTTCATCTCATTCCATATACTTAAACGTAACCTCAAACTCAATTGGCAAGGACATACCCCCGCCACAACCCCGCTATTTTACGCCTAAAATCAGCGGGGGACCCCACCACAACCAGCCATGGCCTGTTCCACCACTTCTTGCAGCGCTAGATCAACAGAGGCCAAGTCCGACCTCCAGCAAGCGCACGCCTCCCTTCGAGATAACCAGGCCACATTTGGTCAAACCCAAAAGGCGAACTGGAAGTGTTCATGTTTTAGTTATTCATTTTGTCCGTTATGCGTTTAGTCATTTTTGTTATGGCCACGGCAAACCTAGAAACCCATCTATTCTGCTGACCGACGGCAGCGCACCAGGGTACTCACATTGCGGAGTGCACTGCCAACAGGAAAGGGCGATAGGCGCAGCCTAGCCCCTGAGAACCTCGGGGAAGAAACATAATGCGTAACATGTCCCGATCGAAGAGCACCCAAGTCCTAAACCACCACCGACCCACGTCATTCCACCCAGGGATGACAAAACCCCTAGTACCCCATGAGGCGGGGCAGCTGACCATGTATGAGGAGGAGCCACCCCCCTTCACGTATCCAGAGCCAGACACCGAACCTCCGCCCCCGAAGGTGGAGGATCCAACCCCTGCCTCCTTTGCCCCTGCCTCCTTTCCCAAATTACCCACAAAAACCCCGCCCTCCCCAGTCCGGGAGGGGGGGGGGGACCGTAAACACGGAAATAAATCCAAGCAGAGACCAGCAAGGCGAACCCAAGGAACCCACCACCCTGACTCCCACCATTCGAGCCCTCTGAACCATCGGCGCAGGCACGCCCAGCCTGGCGGTGTCCGTAGCTGCCCCCAACAAAATTAAATGCCTCTTGAATTCCCCACCATCCTTATCCAGGAATTCGAGCCCCCAAGAGGAACACCCCAACTAAATGGACGCGGGGGTGAAAACCCATCTCCGAGAACCAAACAGGGGAGGAGCCCGAATAATCCAAGGGACGGAACAGTACTCCCAATGAAAACAGGCAAATGACTGAACCCTGCACTGCCCCCGATCGGAACGGTATATTAAAGACTATCCAGGAAACCCATTGCAGCATGGTAGGAGCCCAACCATTACCCCGTGCATCCCACCTACCTCAGGAGGATGCAGAAAGTCAACCCCGCAACATCCAAGAATTGCACAGATTCTATCGATGAAACCGCCAACCTCAACCAACTTACCTTTCCCAACGACAACAGCCGTCGAGATGCTAAACCTGAAGGAAGCCCGTTCCAACGCTTACTCAACTCCACCAAAACACCCTCACACTTGCCAACGACAGTAACATGAACGGGAAGCCGAGCCCCGCTAATCGCAGAAATCGCCCCCAACGCCCAAAACCAAACATGTAGATGAGCAGTCCAATCCCGGAACCCAAAAGGAAACGTTCCCACCCATCCCGATCACTCTAACCTTACTGGAGCGGGCCCCATGCCGCCCCAGAGATCGCCCACAGACCAGCTTCAGCAGACCGTTGGACCAAGTGACCACACCTCCACTGCCGTACCTCCGCCCGAAGTACGCTCTACAATGAACAAGACGGGGCATCGGCCATCATATCGGTAATAACCAGACAAAAACCTTGACCAGCCGCCCCTAGACTCAAACAGCGCCGAGCCAGAGTACCAGAGTACCACCGGGGTATAGGGTACTGTCACATGCGAAAGGCAGCCAGAATTACCACATGATGGTCCCCAAGGAAAACCCACCCACCTGTTCGTGAGCCGGGTACCCCATGCCTACCATGCCACCAGAAAGGGGGACCTCCAAGAACACCAGAGTCCACCAGAGCCAGCGTATTGGGCAAGAGGCAGCACACCACTGAGAGCCCAAATCCCCAAAACCTACTGCGGCGGCAAAACAGTTGGAAGCCAGCGGAAAGGACTCAGGGGGCCAGATTGCACAAGCCAGCGTTAAAAGAGGCCCAGCAGGAATCCCATACAGTCCCAAGGGCAACCCCAACAGGCAAAGCCCAGCGTTCCCAGGAGAGCCCACGAGTAGCGCAGCCGAAACCCACAACGCCCCTCCAAACCACAGACGCCTCCTGCCTGATGCCCCAAACCGCAGCCAGGGCACCGACGTTCCCCTTACAGGAATTGATCCCACTATCCAGGAGACAAGAGCACACATCCCGACCCATGGATAAGGCCCGGGCCACGGAACTCCGAAACTCCAAAACACTATCCCAAGAAAACACTGTAGCAGCAGAGTGCGTACATGCACCACTGACGGTCCCACACAAGCGACATCGGGAGCAACTCACGTGGAGGCACATAGCCACCTAATCCTGACCGTCAGAAACACAGCCCGAAACAACAACTCGACGGGCGTACCGGCAGCAGCCGGAAAACCGATTCCACAGCCGCCTTCGTCAGGAAGGCCCCAGGGCCCCGCAGCCCCACCCACGCAGACCGCTGTGCCGAGCCACCAACTCAACCCCAGCCCCGGAAAGAAACGACAACCGAGTAAATAAGGAATCAGGCTACATCAACCCCGTTCCTCCATGGGCACCACATCCCCAAGGGGGGACCCGCAAAGTGGACCCCAGGGGCCCACTAAACGATTGGGAAGTAAGCTAATCGAGCGTTCTTGGTAAACTGGACCCACACCACCCGAAGGAGCTCTCTGAGGGTCCTGCACCGAGAGCACCCACGTCCCCACCCCGACAGATTGCAGAGAAGACGAGAAACGCACCGTGCTGAGGCACCAGGCGAGTCCTAAGTATAACCAGAGGCCGAAGCCCATCCGGCCCCAGGCCAAGAAGGGTTGCACCGCCAACGAAAGTGCAAACGTACCTCCACCAAGCCAGCTTCTCCCAGGGTCGATATGCGCCCCGAGAGTGACCTGACAGCAGCGCATTCTCGGGGAGCCCTCTCCCCGACCATGCTATCCAGAACACAGGGTGCATTCGAATATGCGCCATGGGGCGCTACCGTCCACGGCACGTACCCCATGACCCTCCCGGAACCCTTAATGTTCCTTTTTAGTCAAGGGACCCCCCGTGGCAGGAGGGAACGTCCCTGCAGTAAAAAGCCCCTCCCCCCATCTGCACCCTAGCATTGCGCGCAAGCCAAACGGGCCATAGTAGCTCAGCAACACCCAGAGTCACGCGAACCCTGGACGCTGCAGGAAAGCGCACTTAAACATACGATACATACTGAAAATTAAGGGGGAGGGGGAAGCGGCGTCCATGCACCCAAGTACTTGGATTCTATTTCAGTTTTTCTTCTTTTTTTTTTTTTTGAACGTTTAATCTTCTTCTTGTATTTGTCACTGTATTTTTTATTTCTCTTTTTTTTTTTTTGTGATTTTTTCCATGTGGCAATTTACAGTTTATTACTGTCCTGTAATAATTTGTTTTCATTTTTTTTTTTTTTTTTTTTTTGCGTGTTCAAAGAGAACTAGACTCAATAAAGGAAGGAACAACGTAGGTACGCGAAGTGCTAAAAGAGGGGAGAAATTTACTCACCGGTCGCAGTCTGGCGATCCAAGCCTGGCACTGCGATCACAGAAGGCTGAGGCAAAGACACAGCAGTTCCAGCAACCACAGAAGACATCAGCTGTGATCCAGGCGCCACCTGCTGGATGGATCCATGAACTGCAGCAGTGTCCTGAGAAGGAAGCAGCAGAGAGGACGTGAGCCCACGCCCCAGAGGAGAAGGCCAAGGTAAGTGACCTGCAAGGGGGGGGGAGGGGGGCCAGGCCAGGTATAGTGGGCAGGGGAGAACAGAGGGGACCCAGATAGAGCAGGGTAGGCACCAGGGGTTTGAAGGGCAGAAAAGGGGGGAAGGGCAGGAAAGGAGGAAGAGGAGGGGGGGCAGGAAAGGAGGGCACAGAGATGAAAGGGGGGGTAGGGGGTAAGAGGAGGACAGTAAGGGATGAGAGGGTCCCGGGGGCCCTGTCAGTGGGAAGCTGGGCCCCCCAGGGGACCCCTCTCGTGGAAACCACATGGGAGGGGGAGGAGACAGGGGAAAAAGCATACCGGGAGCCTTCCTCACCGGCAGAGGAGGCTCCCGACCCACAAGGGGACCCCCCACGCACCCCCAAGGGCGGTACCACGGTACCCCACGCGGCCCTTGCGGGCCCACTCACCACAGGGGCCCCAGCGGCAGCCCCACACCCCCGCCGGCTGTGGGGGACCTGGCCCGCCTGCCGCCCGGAAGTATTCATGGGCCTCCCACCGCCCCGGACCGCGTTCCAACGCTGGTGGCCGGGGCGGGAGTCAGGGGAACCAGCCGGGCACGTGGAGCCCGCCGGGTAGGCTGCGCACCAGGCCTCCGGGCCGCAGGGCGCGCAGCAGATGAAGGCCTAACCTCAGGCCTTGAGGGAGCAGGCTGCGCCATGCGCGCAGCCACGGAAGGCCGCAAATCACGGCCACAGGACCCAGGCCGCGTGTCTGGAGCCCCCAGACACGCGGTCCTGGTGATGCCTCGGGCCCAGGCTCCTGCTCCTACACCGGGCCCGAGGAGTGAGGTTTGGAGAGAGCCTGGCAGGCGGGTGGGAACGCCTGCCAGTGCTGGAGCGGCCCCCAGGGGCAGGGGCCGCAAGGGAGGCAGCAGGGGAGACCACAGGGGGTGCTCCAGGGGGAGGTAGGCCGCGGGGGGGGGCCCACACCGGTAGCCATACCTCATTAATGCTTGCCAATTGTTCCCACAGGAGCCGGCCACCATCCATGCTGCAGCAGCCCTGAGGGAAGCCAGAAGCCTCAACCATCAGGCTGTGTAAATCTGCAGGCCCAGGCAAACAGGAGCAGGAGGACAGGAAGCTGTTTGCTGGCCCGAATCCCAAGTGGCACTGAGGTAAGACCTCCCCCACACTGTCTTACACAGAACATAATCACACCCACAGACTCTTCCCAACCAATACCATGCATCTATCCCCACACTCCTACATGTGCCCTTGTCCGCTTAGCTGCGCTATCTCCCCAGGGTCTAAGTCTTTTAGGAAATCCTGCTTGGAAAAGTATAGATTTGTTTTACTGTTCCTCATTTGTTCCCTCTATTGGTCGCTTATCATTTGATCTGTGAATAAAATGAACATTTAGCGGCTGTACACTAAGCACCATTCATCTTTTTCTAGCTCTTGATTGGGCAGGAGATGCAGCCTACAGACCTCTTGTCCCTCTCTTAAAAAAATCAAACCCACTAACATCAGTAAAGGGGAATGTGAACACGGCTTTAGGAGCTAGATTTCATTAGAATGTAAAGGAAACTGTAAACAAGAGCTACATTTTCTTTAGAGTGCAAAGTATGCAATTTGTTGTAAAAGGATAAAGGATACTGGGGGCTGAGTATACTTAGGGCCGTGGAATGTGCCTCTTTAGTGAAACCGTGCTCTCATGTTGATGTGCAATGTGATCCTCACTATCCTTAGCCCGGTTAAGGCTGGCACAGATTGCCTGAAGTTACAGTCCACAGCGCAGCTATTGTTTGCAAGATATAGAGATGATATTGATTTTCTCCCTACCTCATGCATAGGGTATACTATGATAAGTGGGCACTATATTAATTATACTCTCTCATAAATTCAGCAACACCTTATTTTTAAACGCTGTAACATTATTCAAGTGTATTGGTAGAACACAGTAACATAACTACGCATCGCAGAGCAATATAGTTGAGGAAGACACATCCAGGCTTTGATTTGTGATCTTCCAGGAGGACAGCATGTCTGCCTTAGCACTGTATATGCCACTGAGCTATTCTGTATGCTGCTCAGGAGAACAATCTCTTGTTAATTGCAAATCTTGGAGATATTTTAACAGACAGTAATGAGATGTTTAGATTAAAAGATTTACTCGAAGACAATAAAGTATAACATGCATGGATGTTCTTAATTTCTTTTTTTTTCACAAAGTCTATTCTAAATTCTAATTCAGAGTTATTGTTGGGAAGAGACATGAAAATATATATTTCGCAGCTCAATGATTAAGTATCTGAAGGAACTGTTTTGAGAAGGATGCTGCTTTTTGCAATAAAACTTCTAGTTAAACTAAAAAACGTTTATGTGTGTATTATACCACATGTATAGTATTCCCTCTGAACAACTTGTGAATTTATGTTATCATTGTTTAGCATTACAAAATTTTACTTAGCTTTCTTTTCGAGAGGAATGCATTTCTCTCTATTTCTTAGATTGTTTGCAAGTTCTCTTATGCTAATTCATGGCATTTCATTATCCTCCATGTGTTCAGACTTCCCCTCTCCTAGTTCCAGTTGCTTGTCACCATACACTACTTGCACTTCTAAATTTCTAACTTGGACAATCTTCCATTTGGTATTTGCCTATCCAACACCGCTTATCACCTGTTTTCTTTTATTCTCAATCATAAATAGGGTATCCACCAATTTCAAAACTATCCTCGCTTATTTCCAGATTATTTTCACCACAAAGCTACATGCAAATTAACAAGCCATAGAAAAAATAAAAAAATATATCAATATTACCACATGTACACAAAACAAACAATGCACCAGTTGTTCAGTTCCAGAAATTAATAGAGTTGAAAGTTGTTGTCTTTTGCATATTTTGTCCTGTTCCTCAGGGCCAAACTGAGAGCATTTGGCACCCGTGGCTGATCCTGTATTTGGCATCCCACTAAATTTTAAAGTGTAAAAAACAGATGCAATTTTTTTAAAATGTTTTCAAGAATATTTATTGCTAAAATTAGTAAACTGTATGTTGGAAAGAGTCCCCTCAAGGCCCCATTAAAGAGTATAGTAGAGTACAATGGTCACTGGAGAGGGGCTCTCTAACACTGGTTCCCATTCACAAGTATAGTAATATAACATAGCTCTCTGATACTCAGCCCAAGTTGTCTCTTCTCACCTTAACCCCTTAAGACCGCAGGGCATTCTATGCCGTCCTTATTTATATGGCTCTAAACGCCGCAGGGCGGCATAGAACGCCCTGCGATCTTTTCTACTTACCCGGTCGCCGGCGATCCCTGGGACTTACCTGGGAGCCCAGGGAGTCCCCCTCCATCCTCTTCGGCCCCCCTGGGCCATGTGATCGTGAGGTCCTTGCGAGGACCCCCAGCAGGGGGAATGATTGTAATGACAGGTACTCCCCCTGCTGCCTGAAAATTAAATAAAATAAGTTAAATCAGTGTAAAAATAAAAAATATATATTTAGATCATCTATATCTATACTTAGATCACATATATATATATTTATTATATATATATGTGATCTAAGTATATATATACACATATACACATACACATACATATACATACACTGTCTACGTATATTTTAATATTAATATATACATAATTATATATATATATATATATATATATATATTAATATCAAAATACACGTACAATGATATTGATTAAATATATATATATAATTTTCATTATATATATATATATATATTTATATATAATAAAAATAAAAAATAAATAAATACGTTAAAAAAATAGATAAAAATATATATACATGCGTAATTTCGTTCTAACTGTATTTTAAAATTAATATATATATATTGATATCAAAATACATGTAGAACGAAATAATATATACATCTATATACATAAGTATATACGTATTTATCACTATATATATACCTGTATATAAATAAAAATAATAAAAAATGGTATACATATATATATATAAATGTATATAGAATATAGAATGCACACCATTACAATCTCAAAAAAAATATTTACATTTTATTATGTACAAAAAAGTACCAGAATGTAAACATATAAGAAAAAATGAATATAAACAAAGTAACAGAAGTAAAGGCAGATACAATAAAATAATAGTAATAAATTACTACAAAAATCCTTACAAGCCTCAGACAGAAACACGAGTCACCAAACCCCCCCCCCCAACGTTTCGGCACCAACTGGCTGCCTTTATCAAGGGATAGGTGTTGTTTACATTCTGGTACTTTTTTGTACATAATAAAATGTAAATATTTTTTGAGATTGTTATGGTGTGCATTCTATATTCTATATACATTTGAATATTTAAAGCACTTGAGGGAGTGCTTATATGGTTTGCACCTGGCTGTTCTTAAATTGTTTTGTCTCTCCATGTGCTGTTAATTTGAGAATACATATATATATATATATATGTATATAATTCTACGTATATATTTCTGTAATAATTTTACATAATTAGGTCATTTTATTAATTACAATTTGCAGGACCTGCCTTACAACCCAGGCCGAAAGTTCAGGGAATTTAATTTTCTAGCACTATATTTAAAGGGAAACTCCAGTGCCAGGAAAACAATCCTTTTTCCTGGAACTGGAGTGTCCCTCTCCCTCCCTCCCACCCCCCAATCCCCAGTTACTGAAGGGGTGAAAACCCCTTTAGTCACTTACCTGAGGCATTACGTCTCCCCATAGGAAAGCATTGAAAAATCATTTCAATGCTTTCCTATGGGGTTTTGAGCGACGCTGGAGGTCCTCACACAGCGTGAGGATGTCCAGCGACGCTCTAGCACAGGCTTCCTGTGCTATGGACCAGGAACTGACCTCTAGTGGCTGTCTAGTAGACAGCCACTAGAGGAGGAGTTAACCCTGCAAGGTAATTATCGCAGTTTATGAAAAACTGCAATAATTACACTTGTAGGGTTAAGAGTAGTGGGAGTTGGCACCCAGACCACTCCAATGAGCAGAAGTTGTCTGGGTGCCTGGAGTGTCCCTTTAACCCTGTAACTTTCCAAGACACCATAAAACCTGTACATGGGGGGTACTGTTTTACTCGGAAGACTTTGCTGAACACAAATATTAGTGTTTCAAAACAGTAAAATATATTACAACGACGATATCATCAGTGACAGTGACATGTTTTTGCATTTTTCACACACATATGGCACTTACACTGACGATATAATTGTTGTGCTACATTTGACTGTTTTGAAACACTAATATTTGTGTTCAGCGAAGTCTCCTGAGTATAACAGTGCCCCTCATGTACAGGTTTTATGGTGTTTTCAAAAGTTACAGAGTCAAATATAAGGCCTGCATTTCAGTTTTTTCACACAAAAATTTGCCAGGTTGCCTTTGAGACCGTATGGTAGCCCAGGAATGAAAATTACCCCCATGATGGCATACCATTTGCAATAGTAGACAACCCAGGGTATTGCAAATAGAGTATGTTCAGTTTTTTTAGTAGCCACTTAGTCACAAACACTGGCCAAAATTTGCATTCAAATTAGTTTTTTGCATTTTCAAATATTAACTCTAACTTTGGCCAGTGTTTGTGGCCAAGTGGCTACTAAAAAAGACTGGGCATACTCCATTTGCAATACCTTGGGTTGTCTACTTTTGCAAATAGTATGCCATCATGGGGGTAATTCTTATTCCTGGGCTAACATATGGTCTCAAAGGCAATGTAACCAATCTGTCGAATTTCAATGTGAAAAACTGATATATGTAACACGCTATATTTGACCCTGTAACTTCCCAAAACACCATCAAACCTGTACATAGGGGATACTGTTTTACACGTGAGACATCGCTGAATACAAATATGTGTATTGTATTGCAGTAAAAGCAAACAGTACTTTGACATTCACAGTTAAAATGTCACGTTGAACTAAAAACATTTTTAAAAATCTTATTTTCTCCATTTTTTTATATTTTTTTCATATTAACTTATGTTCCATACCTAAATATTTGATGTTAAACGAAAGCCCCTGAACGAAAACCCCTGAATAAAATGATATATAATAAGTGTGGGTGCATTTAATATGAAAGAGGCAAATTACGGTTGGACAGACATCTAGCGCAAATGCCAGGTTTTGTTTACATTTTGTTCACAACTTGTACATTTGGCTGCGGTCTTAAGGGGTTAATTACTATTACTGGCTGGCTGCTGTGGGTGGCTGCTATGGCTGGCAGGCTAGCTGCTGCATGTGTCTGTTCCTCCCCTAACCCTTTTGTGTTCTCTTTTCCCCTTCCCTTCAAATTAAATCAAAATCAGTAAATACTCAACAAACACAATCTGATTTACAATGTATGCCAGAGTGTGTGTGTGTGTGATTTCCGGGATATTATACATGATATGCAGGTGTCAGGGAGCAACATGCAAAATGCAGGAGTCTCCCGGAACTACTGCGAGACTTGGGATGTCTGATATCTGTGTGTCAGTGTGTGTAACAGTCTGTCAGTGTGTGTATCTGAGTGTTTGTGTCAGTGTGTGTATCTGTGTGTGTGTTTAAATGTGTGTATCTGTATGTCAGTGTGTGTATGAGTGTTTGTGTCAGTGTGTGTATATCTGTGTCACTGTGTACCTGAGTGAGTGAGTGTGTGTGTGTATGTGTCAGTGTGTGTATCTGTGTGTTATTGTGAATCTGTGTGTATGTAACAGTGTGTGTATCTGAGTGTATGTTTCAATGTGTGTATCTATGTGTCAGTGTGTATTTGAGTGTGTATATGCCAGTGCATATATCTGTGTGTCAAAGTGTTCATACATGTTTGCGGGCTGTTTGTCTATGTGTGTGTGTGTGGGAGGGGAGGGGGGGGGGTGTGCATGCGTGTGAGAGGGGTAGGTGACTCTAGTTGGTAAAGACACCTCCCTGAGATGCATTTTTGCATGTTGGAATGTCTGTCATTATAAGTTCTCTCACCTGTTTTTTTTTTTTTTTTTAGCAGAAATATAAATGGTACAGGCCCTGGGGAGATAGCGCAGCTAAGCGGACAAGGGCACATGTAGGAGTGTGGGGATAGATGCAGGGGAGGGTCTTTGACAGTGGGTGTATTGTGTGGGTGGGGGTTAGGGCTATGTGAGCTAGCAGGGGGGAGGTCTTACCTCAGTGCCACTTGGGATTCGGGCCAGTGAACAGCTTCCTCTTGCTCCTGTTTGCCTGGGCCTTTAGTCTCCACAGCTTGAGGGATGGATGTTGAGGCGATCCTGTCGTCCCTCAGGGCTGCTGCTGCGCTGGATGGTGGCCGGCAACTGAGGGAGCAATTTGCCAACATGACTGGAGGTATGGCTAGCGGTGTGGGCACCCCCCGTGGCCTACCCTCCCCTGGGGTATCTTCTGTGGTCCCCCCTGCTGCTCCTTCTACGGTCCCTGCCCCTGGGGGCCGCACCAGCACTGGCAGGCGTTCCCGGCCGCCTGCCAGGCTCTCCCCTGATCCTACTCCTCGGGCCCGGTTGAGGACTGGGAGCCCGGGCCCGAGTCGTCGCCAGGACCGCGTGTCTGGGGCTCCAGACACGCGGCCTGCTACTAGGAGGAGTAAATTGCGGCCTTCTGCGGCCGCGCGCGTGGCACGGCCTTCAGGCACAGGGCCTGCCACTGCCGCGCGGCCAGCCGCCTCTACTGCCGCACGGCCTACCAACTCGAGGCCGGGGACGCGGCCTACGTCCGCCGCGCGGCCTGCCGCCTCCGCGGCCGCGCGGCCTATCACTCCCAGGCCGGGGATGCGGCCTGCTTCCGCCGCGCGGCCCCCTGGTGCGGGTGCCGCGCGGCCTACCAGTGGATCCCCTACTACACCTGCCGCCCCGGCCGCCTGTGCTGGTTTGCGGTCCGGGGGCGGTGGGCGGCGGCATATACCATCCGGGCGGCAGGCGGCCGCCCGGCAACGTTCCAGGTCCCCCCGCGGCCGGCGGGGCAGTAGGGCGGTGAGTAGGCCCTCGCGGGCCGCGCGGGGTACCTCTGTACCGCCGTTGGGGGTCCGTGGGGGGTCTCCCTGCCCGTCGGGAGCCTCCTCTGCCAGTGAGGATGGCTCCCAGGGCTCTGTCTCCCCTCCTCGTTCTGCTATCTCCTCCAGGGGGCCCAGCCTCCCCTTTCCTGGACCCCCTGGTCCCCCTCCATCTGGCCCGGTTTCTGCCCCCTCCCTTTCCTCCTCTGGGGGGCCCCCTCCCCCTCTCCCTTCGTTTCTTACCCCACCCCCTCTTTTCTTTCTCCTCCTGTCTTTTCTTCCCCTTCTTCTGGCCCCCTTTCCTCCCTGTCTACCCTCCCTCCCTTCTATCCTGCCTCCTCTGCCCTGCCTGGCCCCCCTCCCCCCCCTGCAGGTCACTTACCTCGGCCATCTCCGCTGGGGCATGGGCTCACGTCCTCTCTGCTGCTCTCTTCTCAGGATACGGCTGCACTTCATGGATCCGTCCAGCAGGTGGCGTCTGGATCCCAACTGACGTCTTCAGTGGATGCTGGAACTGCAGTTTCCTTGCCTCAGCCTTCTGTGAGCGCAGTACCGGGCTTGGATCGCCAGTCTGCGACCGGTGAGTACCTTATTCCTTCCGTTTCTGGCGCTGCGGGTCCCGGGTTGGGGGGGTTCCTCTTAGGTCTTAGGGTTTTTTTGGATCAGTGGGAGAAGGGGGTGGCGGTTAGCGGTAATGCTATTGATGGTCAGCTCCGGTCAGCGTGGTCCCCTGCCCTGCTCCCTCCTCAGGTTCAGTCTTCTCCTACTACTGGGCCCCTTCCCGGGTCGGGTGGCGGTGCGGTGCCTCTGGGTTCCCCGGCGCCCACGGTGGCCAGTGTTGGTTCCGCCGCGGACGATGCTTGTCTCGCGGTCGCAGACGTGGCGCGAGGTGCTGCTTACATGTGCTGGTCTGGCCCCCTGGGCTTGCACTTGAAGCAGGAGACTAAAGAAAAAATTTGGAAGGGGGAGTTTGTAGAGATATTTTCCCTTCTGCCGCTGGAGGAGGCTCCTCCAGTGGCGGACAAGGACAGCAAGGAGTCAGAAAAGGATAGGGAGAAGTACCGTTATCGCAAAATTCCCAAAAACTTTGGGAACTGGATTCGGGCTTTCTCTATTTTGGCCAGTGTGGTGGGGGAGAAGTCTCCCCAGAAGTGTTCCGCTCTGTTCTGTTATCAGGACACGATTTGGAACGCTTGTCGCACCTATGGGGGATTAGGTTGGTGGAGGTACGACGAGCAGTTTCGACAGCGGCTGGCAGTGCGTCCCTCGCTGTCGTGGGACCAGATGGATATCGGTCTGTGGCTCTCCATCATGACTCGTCCTGCCCCTCAACAGGGTGCTTTTTCGTCTTTTCTCGGGGGGGCCGGTGGGGGCGCATCCTCCTCCTCATCGGCCTCCAGTCCGAGGTCCGGCTGTTGTTGGAAATTTAACGACAGTCTCTGTAAGTGGGGGTCCTCGTGCCGGTTTAAGCACGAATGCTCCGGCTGCGGTGGGGCCCATCCTGCCTCCCGCTGTTTCAAGCGGGGCAAAACGGGGGAGAAAGGGGACATGGGGGCAAAGGGCGACGACGCCGGTCCTCGTAAACGCGATGCGCCCGTGGCTCGACCTTTATGAGAATCGGGCTGCGGCGCGTATCTTAGTGGAGGGGTTTGAACAGGGGTTTTGGATCCCGTTCACGGAGCGCCCTCCTATGCTCACCGTACGGAACCTCAAGTCCGTGAGGGCTTTTCCCCAAGTGGTGCGGGAGAAATTGGATAAAGAGGTTTCCTTGGGTCGGATGGCCGGCCCTTTCTCCGCCCCACCGATGGCGAATTTGCGGGTTTCTCCCTTGGGTGTGGTGCCCAAGAAGGAACCCGGGAAATATCGTTTGATTCACCATTTGTCATACCCTCGTGGTGGTTCGGTGAATGACGACATTTCCACGGAACTCTGCAGGGTTTCCTACGCATCCTTTGATGCGGCGGTTCGCATGGTGAGAGCAGCGGGCCCGGGGGCCCAACACTCCACTTGTCACCTTAACCACCGCAGACCCCACAAACCGCCGCAGCTTTGTTGGGGTCTCGCCATCTCCTACCCACCCTGGACCTACGACAAGGCTCCAGGTTCCAGTGGGTGAACCTCTCTTTCCCCAGAGAGTGAAGCAGGAACAAGCTCTTACAAGAGCTTAGTGATTATCCAAGGAGGTATGAAGAGCATAGCAATCCCTTGTAGCTGTTTCCTCTATTTAAGAGACAGGACTCTAAATTGAGGGTGAAGTAGAACTGTTTTAATGAGCACACAGGACTTTCTTATATACACATTTTCCCACAAGGCTACCACCCACGTGGACCTTGTGGTACACAGGACACAAAGTTACAACAGCCAATCAACACAGTACAGTACAGTCAGACACTCCCAGCTAAGACACACAAACCATCCCCTCTGCCTGTGATACAATTACTGAACACAATGGGCTAACTTAATTATCACAGGCAGAAAATAAACACAGAAACACCCCAAAACAGCAACATATCCCCATTTACATCCCTGGATAGCCCTAATCTGGGTGAACAACATATCCAAATATCACCCAGATCAGAGCAGGGGTTCAAAAGTTTTATGGAAGTCATCTTTGATCGACCGCAAGCATGGCTTTCATGCCCAAAACAGTTCAACAGATTTAGGCTGTGCGGCCGGTCTATCTTCTCTTCTATCCTGGAGATAATTGGCTTAAGTGGCTGTCGTAAATCCAAAAAATGTTACAAAAATTACATAAAAATACATAACACATATCATACAATGTTTAACCTATATGTCCAACATATCCCCAGATATCTTGGATCTGAGCACTCAATATGTCCGAAAATCGCTCAGATCCCACGAATACAGTTGGATCGGCATGGGGTTAAACAATAGTAAGGGCTGATGAGAGATTGAGGAGGGACAAGGCAGACAGTTTCAACTGGTCTGGCAGTGTACCTGGGACAAGGCCCTGCTGGAGAACAATAGGACAGGGAAAAGGGGGAGGGGAAGAGGCACATTTTCCCATGGAAATAAAGGGGCAGAAAAAGTGTTTTAAAAATCCAATAAGCCCAAATAGACTTCTTAAATGGCAATACACCCAGGGGTCATAGTCACAGGGCAAGAGGCTGGCAAGCAGGCCTCTCCAAAAGTCAGTGGCGAAGTAGTTCGTCACATGCAATAACTTAGAAATCTGAAGAACAGGCCTTTGTAAGCTGACCCAGAACTTTGAACACAACCTTTGAACACATTTAATGGAAGAGCAGAAATCTAATAATATTTCTTCCTTATTTGTATTGTAAGCCCTTACTGAGCAAGGACTAAACTGAATTTTGAAGTCACTTGCTATATCTTTAAAATGCATTTTAAAAGAAAATGGAACATCAATGATAAAAAATTAGTACAAGTTATAGATGATTTTCAGTGCTTTATTCAGTTGTGTAATTTGTACAGACGTGATAAATCCGCATTAATGACAGTAATGTAGCCAATGTACCAGCATAGCTAAGGGGAGTGGACCTTGTCATTGCTAGGAGACAAGCATATAGAGACGTGGGTGTATGTGATTGGTACAGAATAGAATTGTGGGTGGAGTTACCAGGCCATATATAAAGGGGCATTTTAGGTTAAGGGGACATTTTAAATAAGCTGCACTTACCTGTTGGTGTGATAGGCTTGTGTAGTGTTTTTCCCTTTGTCTTCTCTGCAGGTTTTCTCAGCTCAGGATGGAAGATTGGCTAGCTGGAGTCAGGGCAGCGGTGCAGGAGAGGGGCGTCGAGTGGCTGCAGGGCAGTTTGGGTGATGCTTTGCCTTTAGGATCTACCACATCCCTAGCGCGGAGGCCCGCTCGGAGAAGCAGGCCACCTCAGAGATTGAGCCCCAGCACAGTGCCAGGTACGAGGCAACGCCGGAGCCCATCTGGAGACCCTGGCCGTGTCGGTGAGGATGTCAGCGGCAAACCGGAGAGTGGAGGAGGGGCCCACACGTTCACGTCGCAGCAACAGGAATGAGGCTCCGTCTGAATGGTCGGGCAGCGGACAGGAGGATTCCCTTGTGACCGCACATTCGGGTCGCGAACCAGGAGGTGCGGAAATTGACGAACGTTTGGTTCGCAATTGTGGAGGTATGGAAACTGCCGAACGTTCAGTTCGTGAACATGGAGTTATGGAAACTGCCAAACGTTTGGTTTGCGAATGCGCCCTATCGCATGCAGCTGAGCGTTTGGGAGGTGATTATATTGTTTCAGATGAAGCTGGCCTTTCGGGCAGGAGGGATGCAACATTTCCTCCTTTTTTACCCAGTGAACAGCAGGAATGAGGCAAAACGAACGGCAGACTTTGCAGCAGGATCTGGTAATGCTGGAACTGCTGCTTTGAATATATGAGTGGAGACATCAGCTGTGTCTCAGCCCGGTGAGTCAGCTCCCAACACTGTTGCCCCCTGAGGTGGGTGCAAGTACAGGTTTGGTTGGCAGCAGTAGGGTGGTTCCTTCACTTAAACCTGAAGTGAAGGAACATATTTGGAAAGAGGAGTTTGTGGAGATCTATGCCCTTTTCTATCTGGAGGAGTATATAGATCTTAAAGAGGAGGATAACAAGGATACAAAGAAAGAGGAGGAGGAAAAGAAGCATCAGTACCATAAGATTCCTAAGATGTTCGACGATGGGTTAAGGGCCTTTTGTATTCTAGCTAGCGTGATGGGGGAGAAGTCTCCGGAACGTTGTTCACAGTTATTTTGCTACCTTGACGGTATTTGGGAGGCATAAAACACGTACGGGGGTCTCGCATGTTGGCGTTATGACGAACAGTTTAGTCAGCACTTGTCTGACAATCCAGGGATGCGGTGGGATCAGAAGGATCTACCACTCTGGATGGCACAGAAGGCCTCCCCCTTTCATTCAGGGGCTGGCAAAGAATCTTCCTCCACCTCGTCGGCCAGCCACAGAAAAGGGTTTTGCTGGCTCCTCAATGCAGTGCAAGTGGGGGGCCACATGTCGGTTTAAGCATGAATGCTCGGGCTGTGGAGGAACCCATGGACTTCATCAGTGTTTCAAGAGAGGCAAGGCTACAGGGGGTTCCTCAGGGGGTGCGGTCCCATCCACTGCCGCTGGAGTTAATGCCAGTGAAGGTTGGAGCGATGTTGCCATTGCAAAATAGCTGCAGTAACCAGGTCGATGTGTCATTACTGTAGGATGGTTTTACTAGTGTTTTTTTTTATCCCATTTCGGGAGAGGGTGGTGGCTCCTCGTCTTTATAATTTACAATCCGTTGGGGAATTTCCAGGGGTAGTGCGGGAAAAATTGTTCAAAGAGGTCCAATTGGGCAGGATGGCGAGACCTTTTGCGGAACCCCCGCTCCCTTATCTTTGGGTTTCACCTCTGGGTGTGGTGCCAAAGAAGGAACCTGGTAACTACTGGTTGATACACCATCTTTCTTACCCAAAGGGATCGTCCGTAAACAATGATATTGATAAGGCCCTTTGTTCAGTTTCGTATACGTCATTTGATCAGGTGGTTGATTTGGTTCGGCAGGCAGTCCGCGGAGCTGTGTTGGCCAAGGCAGATGTGGAATCGGCGTTTCGTCTCCTTCCGATTCACCCTAAGTGTCATCATTTGTTGGGTTGTTATTTTGAGGGCAAGTATTTTGAAGATCTCTGTTTGCGCATGGGGTGTTCTATTTCCTGCGCCTACTATTTAGCACCTTTTTGGAGTGGTTGGTCACGGTCAAGGTGGGAATGACATTTGTCGTCCACTGTCTGGATGATTTCATGTGCGTCAGTCCTTCTGGTTCGTAAGCTTGTCATATTGGATTGAGGACATTGGAATGGATGACGCATGTTTTTGGGGTACCTTTTGGCGGGTGACAAGATGGTGGGTCCCACAACATGTTTGAGTTTTTTAGGCTTGGAGATAGATTACATCAGGGAAGAATGTCGTTTGCCAGAAGACAAATTGCTTGCTCTTCGTCAGGCGTTGTCGGAGGTCAGGGAAGCCAAAAAAGTTATGTTACGAACAATACAGTCATTGATTGGCCGTTTGAATTTCGCATATCATGTGATTCCTATCGGTAAGGTATTTAACAGGTTCTTGGCAAAGGCGACTGTTGTAGTGGTGTCACCTCATCATTTAATTCTGGTCATGGCATCCATGAAAGCTGATTTGAATGTCTGGGTGGTTTTTCTCTGCAAGTTTAATGGGCGGGTCTTTTTTCGGGATTCAGCAGTTTCCTCCAGAATTGGAGTTATTTACGGATACGTCCGGAAGTGTGGGTTTTGGGGCTTACTTTTCAGGGCAATTGTGCACAGGAGCATGCCTTTCTAGAGCTTTTTCCCCTGGTGGTAGCATTAGCTTTGTGGGGTCACCAGTTACAGGATAAGAAGGTTATATTCTTTCCAGATAATATGTCGGTAGTGTCCGCAGTAAATGGGTTGTCTGCTTCCTCTATTCCAGTGGTTCGGCTTCTTCGCCACTTTGTCTTGTACTGTATGACATTTAATATTGTCTTTTGGGCACGTCATGTGCCAGGTTTTTTAAATGTCATCGCTGATTCGTTGTATCATTTGCTGTGGGCGAGGTTTCATTGGGTGGCTCCAGTGAAGGGTTTGTCTTGTACGGACGAAGTGTAGCAGCTCGGGGCCTCCTGCTTGGCGGACTGATAAGGGAGTCTTTGGCGCCTTCTACTTGGGCTGCATACAGTAAGGTGTGGCAGGAATGGAATATAACGTTGAACTATGCGGGGGATGGAGCTTTTATGCCATTTATTTGCCGTGGGTGCTTCTTGTGTCGTTCAACCTTCTTTGATGGGTATTTCAGGTACAACCCAAAGTGTGCTTCTCCTGATACGAAGTATTATTGTTCTTGGTGATCTTGAGTTGGGCCTTTTTTGGGGCATTTTAAGTTAGCGAGTTGGTCAGTGCCAATCATTTTGGAGGTCCGGGGTTACAGTCTTTAAATGTTGAATTGTGGCATAACATGGTGGTGATTAATTTGCGTCATTCAAAGATGAATGTTTTTGGAAAAGCCTGTTTGGTGACGTTATTTTCGTTGCCTGGAATGGGGGTGTGCAGAGGCTTTTCTAAGGGTTTGTGCAGAGGTAGGGGTTCCGTTTTCCTGCATGCAGATGGTTCCTCCCTATCGAAGTTAGAATTCCTCAGGGTCTTCCGGTTGACCTTGGGACAGTTGGGTTTGGATCCAGTTCACTTTGGGACTCATTCCACTGCGTGAGTGGGCCTTGGGGATGAGTTGGTTAAGAGAATTGGTAGGTGGGAATCTGTGAGGTTCAGATTCTATATAAGGCCCGATAAACTAGTTTAGATCAGGTTGGGGTGGTGGTAGCGGTGTTTACCTGTTCCTATAGGGTTTTCTTTTCTAAGTTGGACTGCCTGGTTGGTCGGACATTCCTACATTTACCGGGTGCATTGGAGAGCTGCAGTCCGCCATCAATGTTTACAGGTGGGCTTTCCTTGCTCCCTGGTTCGACTCCGGTGGTTTGGTTATCAGGGTTGTGGTTGGAATGCAATTTTTTCGGAAATGTTTGGTAAGATTGGTTTGGGGCAGGTGCCAGATATGGTAGTGCTTCACGCAGGGGGAAATGATGTGGGATTAGTGCCCCAGAGGGATTTGATTCTAGGTATTAAGAGGGACGTGGACAGGTTGAGAGAGTTAGTGCCCGGGGTTGTGGTCATTTGGTCAGAAATGGTTTCTTGCTGTCATTGGCGCCATGCGCGGAATCCTTCTGCAGTGGCTAAGATTAGGTGTATTAGGCATATGAAGTTAGAAGCAATGCTTCCAGGATATTACAGGCATGACGGTGTTCACCTGTCCAAAGTTGGCTTGGATTTTTTATTGTTGGGTTTTCAGGAGGGCTTGCAGTGAGCACTCTTTTTTCTGGGGGGGGTGCTCAGGTAGCTTGAGGAGTCAAGCTCTGGGCTGTGGCAGGGGATCGAGAGAAAAGTTGGGGGCAGGTCGGGTTGATATGGGGTAAGATGTTAAGTTCAAGGAAAATAGGTAGGCCTTTGTACTGGTTTGGTAGGTTTGGGCTCATTGGTAGCTTAAAACCTGGGTGTGTAGGGGTATCTCATTATAACCCTACAATTGTGGAACTGTGAAAATGGATGCCCTTGGTGGCAATCGTTATGTGTTCAACATTAATTACCGTATATCCTCGAGTATAAGTCAAGTTTTTCGGCACATTTTTTGTGCTGAAAAACCTCAACTCGACTTATACTCGAGTCAATGTCTGTATTATGGCAACTTACATTGCCATAATACAGACAGGGGGCTGTGTAGGAGGGCAGCTGGCAGAGAGCTGTTACTTACCTTTCCTGCAGCTTCTGTCAGCTCCCTTCTCCTCCGCGCCGGTCCGGTCAGCTCCCCTGTCAGCTCCCAGTGTAAGTCTTGCGAGAGCCGCGGGGTAATAGCGTTGCCACGGGTTTATAGCGTTGCCGCGAGACTTACACTGAGAGCTGACAGGGGAGCTGACCGGACTGGCGTGGAGGAGAACGGAGCTGACAGGAGCTGCAGGAAAGGTAAGTTACAGCTCTCTCCCAGCCCCCCTCCACTGAACTGCCAATGCCACTGGACCACCAGGGAGTGAAGCCCCCCTCCCTGCCATGTATCAAGCAGGGAGGGGGGACGAAAAAAAATGTAAATAATAATAAAATAAAATAATAATTGTAACAGATCCTTACAACTTAGCCCTTTGTTCATTTTATTCTTCTGTTCGCATGGTTTCGTGCGAAGTCCGTATGTGAAATATAGGTGGCCGCCATTTCGGGACTTACACGTGTTCGCGGCCATCTTGTGTACGAACAGCGGTGTTTGCCTGTAACCGCATGGAACTAAAAACGGATACGCAAACAGGCGAACACCGCTGAGTCCTCCAGACCTCCATAAGTTCGCACGGAAACTACCGAACCTTTCACCATTCGGTAGTTACAATCAATCATCTATGGGGATTTCAGCGAACCCCGCGATTCGGATGGATGGCAATATTTTCATACCTTTTTACCGTGCGAACAGAGACCGACCGCAAGGCCAAAACTCATGGAACTGTTTTCGGCTAGTTGGTCTGTGCGGTCGGTCAAAACTTGGAAACTCTGTAACTCCCGAACCGTTCATCCAATCGGGCTGATTTTTGGACAGAGTGTTCCCCTAACCAAGATCTCTCAAGCGGTGCCGGATTTAAAGGTGTACCCCCTGTTTTTGGGGTACATCCAGAACTGGGGTAAAATATTGTATGTTATAATTGTGTTATGTGGTTATCTGAGGGGAGGAGACGTGGGGGTGTTACCCTGTGCATAATTGGTTGTTTTTATCCTCCCCCTGGGAGTGTCCTGTGTGTACCCTTTTCTAATAAAAAGCAGGCTGGGTGTTCCAGTCCTCAGTTCTTCTTGACCCTTCATAACGTAGCCTCGTCTCGTTCTTGGAAGGGGATTATTTGGGGATGTTATTCTGTTCCTGTTACAGCTGAACCTGATTTTCGCTCTGGATATCGTGGATGGGATTACATCAGCCTACTTCTCCACAGCAGCTTGCAGGGAAAAAGGACGTCTTCAACGGCAGAAACCCTCTCTCTATCTGGGTAGCCGTTACATTGGTGGCAGCGGTGGGATGGTCCTTTTATCCAAGGAGCAAGTGCTGAATGGAGTCTCAGTATGCCAAGCTGAAAAGACCCACACTAAAGGATTTATTGGAGAATCGTGGTAGGAGTGCCAGCAACAGACCACGGAGGGAGCTGATAGCTGACCTGCTGGAGCTGGACGAGATGGATAGGTCCATGGAGGTAACTGAACCCATGGCACTCATCAGTGAGGACGATGTGATTACGGCAATTGTGCAGCGGAGATTAGCATTGTATCCAGTCACGTCTACAGAGCTAATAACCCAACTGTTCAGGGAAGCGAGGGAAGAGATCCAAACCAAGAGGGATCAAGAGATGGAATTGGTAAGAGCCAGACAGCTCACTACACAGACAGTTCCTACCCCGCTACCCACTACTACAGTAAAGAAAATTCCCTTCACTGCATTTAAAACCTTTGTGGAAAATGAAGAGGAAATTGATGGGTATTTGGCGGACTTTGAAAGACAGTGCTCGCTACATCAAATACCGCCAGAGCAATGGGTCACTATCCTGGCGGGAAAACTATCAGGGAAAGCTAGTGAGGCTTTTCGAGCGCTCACTACAGAGGAGATCACGCAGTACCAAACAGTAAAAGAGGCACTGCTCACCAGGTATGCGGTAACCCCAGAAGCATACCGTCGCCGCTTCCGGGAGTCCAAAAAGAAAGCTGTGGACTCCCACATGGAATGGGCCAACCGACTACAAAGGGTGGCATCACATTGGGTCCAAGGGTGTAAGGCCAACACCGGAGAGGAGGTATTGCAATTGTTTTTAATGGAACATTTCTTCCAAAATTTGGCTACGGACATACAAGACTGGGTACGAGACCGGCGCCCCGCTAATTTAAATGAGGCGGCTCGGCTGGCCGATGAATACGCCGAGACAAGGAGAGTAAGCCAGGGTACCCCACGACCAGCTCATAAGATAGAGCCACGTACCCCAGCCACTGTCTCACGCCCAGAGTTTCGAGCTCCAGTCCCACCAGGACCACCCCGTCCGCAGGGACCTACCAACTACCCCCGAGATTTGTCGAAAGTGACGTGCCATCACTGCGGCAACCTCGGACATATTGCTCGATATTGTCCCCTAAGATCCAATAGCAACAATTGGAGACGCACAACTCCCAACACAGAGGCCCCTGCATCACGACCCTCTGCGGCTCACTGTGTGGAAGCTGAAATGGGCCCTGAGGAATGCCTGGGGATTTTGTATGAAGCAGATCCCATACAAGCTGCTTCTCCAGATAACCGACAACATCATCGGCAGGAAGTTCGGGTGAATGGACAAATAGCACAAGGCCTGAGAGACACCGGGGCTACCATCACGTTGATCCAAAAGCACCTAGTAAAGCCAGAGGATGTGTCTACCCGTACTGTTGCTGTTCGGGTCGCAGGGGGCGCTGTTTTTCGCTTGCCCACTGCCCGAGTACACTTAGACTGGGGAGTCGGATCGGGAAAAACCACAGTTGGCATTATGGACAATTTGCCTGCCGAGGTCGTCTTGGGAAATGACATTGGTCCCTTGACTTCAGCATATTTGCCCACACCTGCTGCCGCTTGTCCCGTAACCACCCGCTCACAGACCCGTGTCACAGATGACCCTAATACAGGCCGGGAGACCCAGGTAAGCCAAGCACCCACATGTAACCCCACTACGACAAGTAGGCCCATAGCTTGGGACACCCCAGAAGAGTTTGGGAGGGAAACTAGAGAGGACCCCACCCTCCAAAAGTATCGGGAATTAGCAGACAGTAGGGAGGGCAAAAAGGAACGCTTTCTATGGGATGGGGACAGGTTGTACAGACTGACAGAAGGCAAAAAGAGAGGCTGTCCCCCTTCGCAGAAGCGCCAACTAGTGGTACCCAGAAAGTACCGGTTGGAACTTCTTCGAATCGGCCACGACATTCCGTTGGCAGGGCACCTAGGGGGTAACCGTACCACCTTCAGGATCACCCAGACCTTTTTTTGGCCGGGGATCTCAAAGGATGTACGACGTTACTGCAGCACTTGTGACGTATGCCAACGGGTAGGGAAGAGAGGAGATCACCCTAAAGCTCGACTGTTACCTATGCCTGTGATCGAGGAACCATTTAGCAGGGTGGCAGTCGACCTAGTGGGACCCCTACCTAACCCCAGTCCCTCTGGTAAGAAATATATCCTTACCGTAGTGGACTATGCTACTCGCTACCCGGAAGCTGTCGCTCTGACGAATATCCAGGCTGACACTGTCGCCAGTGCCCTAGTCGGGATATTCACCCGAGTGGGATTTCCTCAGGAAATCTTGTCCGATAGAGGGACCCAGTTTACCGCAGACCTAACCCAACAGCTATGGAAGGTTTGTGGTATTAAGCCCCTACTTAGTTCCCCGTACCACCCTCAGACTAACGGTCTCTGTGAACGTTTTAACGGTACCCTAAAGCAATTGCTACGGACCTTTACAGCGGAATACAGAGACTGGGAACGATTCTTGCCGCATCTCCTGTTCGCTTATCGGGAGGTGCCACAGGAATCCACAGGGTTCTCTCCCTTTGAACTGCTCTATGGCCGGAGAGTACGAGGCCCTCTCGACCTCATCCGAGAGCACTGGGAGGGAGAGACAGAACATGAGGGTGTCCCCGTCGTACCATATGTGCTAGAAATGCGGGACCGTATGGAACAGTTAGCCCGGATGGCACGGGACCATCTCCATGCGGCCCAGGGACGACAGAAACGTTGGTACGATCAGGGCGCCCGCCAGCGAACGTTTCAAGTAGGCCAGAAGGTGCTGGTGCTTAGACCTGTCAAAGGGAATAAGCTCCAGACCTCCTGGCAGGGCCCTTACAAGGTGGTAGCACAGGTATGTGACACCACCTATGTAATTGCCAGCAGCAAAGATGAAAGGATTCAGAAGTCCTTTCACGTAAACTTATTAAAAGAGTATCAAGAAAGGCCCGAGGATATAGCAGCCATATGTATACCAGCCACTGAAGACCCTGACAGCTTACCCATACCCGACCTATTAGCGAACTCGGAACCTAAGACCCTGCTCAATACCATACAGCTAGGGGAGCGGTTAACCCCCGCTGAAAAGGGACAGATCCGACAACTGCTGACTGAAAAGAGGTTGACGTTTTCCCAAGAGCCCGGATACACCCCCTTAGCAACTCACTATGTAGAGACCCCAGGACAAACTCCTCTCCGACAAACTCCCTATAGGATCCCTGAGGCCGTAAAAGATGAGATGAGGAAGGAAATCCAGGAGATGCTAAGACTAGGAGTAATAGAGCCATCTGACAGCCCGTGGGCCTCACCGGTGGTCCTAGTCCCCAAAAAGGATGGGACTACCCGGTTCTGTGTCGATTATCGACGTCTCAATGACAAAACCCTGACAGACGCATATCCCATGCCCCGAGTAGACGAGCTATTAGATCGTATTGCCAGGGGACGTTATCTGACCACCATCGATTTGTGTAAAGGGTATTGGCAGATTCCCCTGGCCAAGGAGGCTATCCCTAAGTCGGCCTTTGTCACCCCATTTGGCTTGTACCAATTTAAGGTCATGCCATTTGGGATGAAAAACGCCCCGGCTACATTTCAGCGCTTAGTGGACCGCCTCCTTGATGGCTTCCAGGATTTCGCTTGCGCGTACCTGGATGACATTGCGATTTATAGCGAAACCTGGGGAGAGCACTTAAGGCATGTAGAGGCCGTACTGGATCAGATTCGAGCCGCAGGCTTGACTCTGAAACCAGAAAAGTGTAACTTTGGCATGGCAGAAGTCCAGTACCTGGGACACCGAGTGGGATGTGGGAAGCAGCGCCCAGAACCCGCTAAAGTTGAAGCTGTAGCTAACTGGCCCACACCCCACACCAAAACTCAAGTATTAGCATTTTTGGGAACCGCAGGATATTACAGGAGGTTTGTCCCTGACTATAGTACCATCGCAAAACCCTTAACAGACCTAACCAAAAAGAACTTGCCTAGGATAGTCCTGTGGTCTCCCGCCTGTGAAACAGCCTTTCAGGCCCTAAAGAATGCTCTAATTCATGCACCTGTCCTGTCTGCCCCCGTCCCTAACAAAAGATTTGTCGTTCATACAGATGCATCCATGTATGGACTGGGGGCAGTTCTGAGCCAGGTCGGAGAAGATGGAGGCGAGCACCCTGTCGCGTATCTCAGTAGAAAACTGTTACCTAGAGAAGTGAGCTACGCGGCAGTGGAAAAGGAATGCTTAGCCCTGGTCTGGGCATTAAAGAAACTCACCCCATATTTGTACGGACAGGAATTTACACTAATCACCGACCATAACCCCCTGGTATGGTTAAACAGAGTAGCCGGAGATAATGGACGCTTGTTGAGATGGAGCCTAGCACTGCAACCCTACAACTTCTCCATTCAATACCGCCCTGGCAGGTTTAATGGGAATGCCGATGGTCTGTCCAGACAAACAGAACTATTGCCCTAACAAGAGACCGGACAGCCCCAAGTTGACCCGAAAAGGATCAATCCGGGTCTGCCGGAGTGTTCCACAAAAGGGGAGCAGTGTAACAGATCCTTACAACTTAGCCCTTTGTTCATTTTATTCTTCTGTTCGCATGGTTTCGTGCGAAGTCCGTATGTGAAATATAGGTGGCCGCCATTTCGGGACTTACACGTGTTCGTGGCCATCTTGTGTACGAACAGCGGTGTTTGCCTGTAACCGCATGGAACTAAAAACGGATACGCAAACAGGCGAACACCGCTGAGTCCTCCAGACCTCCATAAGTTCGCACGGAAACTACCGAACCTTTCACCATTCGGTAGTTACAATCAATCATCTATGGGGATTTCAGCGAACCCCGCGATTCGGATGGATGGCAAGATTTTCATACCTTTTTACCGTGCGAACAGAGACCGACCGCAAGGCCAAAACTCATGGAACTGTTTTCGGCTAGTTGGTCTGTGCGGTCGGTCAAAACTTGGAAACTCTGTAACTCCCGAACCGTTCATCCAATCGGGCTGATTTTTGGACAGAGTGTTCCCCTAACCAAGATCTCTCAAGCGGTGCCGGATTTAAAGGTGTACCCCCTGTTTTTGGGGTACATCCAGAACTGGGGTAAAATATTGTATGTTATAATTGTGTTATGTGGTTATCTGAGGGGAGGAGACGTGGGGGTGTTACCCTGTGCATAATTGGTTGTTTTTATCCTCCCCCTGGGAGTGTCCTGTGTGTACCCTTTTCTAATAAAAAGCAGGCTGGGTGTTCCAGTCCTCAGTTCTTCTTGACCCTTCATAACGTAGCCTCGTCTCGTTCTTGGAAGGGGATTATTTGGGGATGTTATTCTGTTCCTGTTACAGCTGAACCTGATTTTCGCTCTGGATATCGTGGATGGGATTACATCAGCCTACTTCTCCACAGCAGCTTGCAGGGAAAAAGGACGTCTTCAACGGCAGAAACCCTCTCTCTATCTGGGTAGCCGTTACAATAATATTTAAAAAATAATAATAAAATAAAATAATAATAAATAAAAAAAATATAAAAAATGCCCACCCCCCACCAAGGCTCTGCAACACATACACAAACACACACTGCATCACACACACTCACACTGCATTCATACACACACACACACACACACACTGCACTCATACACACACTCCACTCATACACACACTGCACTCATACACACTGCACTCATACACACACTGCACTCATATACACACACTGCACTCATACACACACTGCATTCATATACACACACTGCATTACATACACACACTGCACTCATACACACACACTGCACTCATAGACACACACTGCACTCATACACACACTGCACTCATATACACACTGCACTCATACACACACTGCACTCATACACAAACACACACTGCATCACACACACTCACACTGCATCCATACACACACACTGCACTCATACACACACTGCACTCATACACACTGCACTCATACACACACTGCACTCATGCACACACTGCACTCATACACACACACTGCATTCATACACACACTGCACTCATACACACACACTGCATTAATACACACACTGCACTCATACACACACACTGCATTCATTATATACACACACTGTAAATAAATATTCAATTAATATAATGTTTTTTAGGATCTAATTTTATTTAGAAATTTACCAGTAGCTGCTACATTTCCCACCCTAGTCTTATACTCAAGTCAATAAGTTTTCCCAGTTTTTTGGGGTAAAATTAGGGGCCTCGGCTTATAATGTGGTCGGCTTATACTCGAGTATATACGGTATGTTGTGTTATAATGCTGTTGGGATTTATTGTTTATGTAAAAGTGGGTCATTGTCGGGGGGTTTAATTGTATAAAGGCAGTATGCTGGAGTTACATGTCAATGTTAGCATGGTGTTGACAATGACCTTAAAATTTACTTGTTAAATAACTTATTTTCAATAAAAGCTGTGATACATTTTGCAAAAACATGGTGTCAGTGTTTTTATGGGGATTGGTGTTGGGTTTTAAGCACGTCAAGTAGGATTCAGGATTAACCTTTCAGTAACTGTAATCGAAAGCACAAACTGTCTTAGAAACATAAAATAAAAATGTGTAAATACACTGAAAGAGTTAAAGGCATATTTGAAAAAACAGCTAACAGACAATTGTAGCTATATTCCATAGAGAATAATAAGTGCTCATTGTTTGAGGTGCAGCTTAAAGCAATAAAAATGACCTCAACTTCACTACTTAGAATCATCATGGAGGAGATAATTAGCTGCTATTAGCCATAAAATGCTATTCAAAAAGGCCCTGTAACTATCCTCACAATAGATCATCCCACCTGTTTGTTATAGACACTGATTTGATTCTGCTGCCACATTATCTATTTAAATAACAACTTACTCCACAATACTGTATGGATTTATTACTTATACAATATCACTACAGTTATTTGTATCTGAACATTTACAATGATATGGCTTGTATTTACATGGCTTTCCGTACATTTGTCTAAAGATGCTCTCACTACTGCAAGGGATTCTGGATAGGAGTATGCAAATGAGCTCAACAAAGAACAACAGTTTTGCCTCATAATTCCACTTTATACATGGATTCCTTGGAGTATGTGTCTGCTGTATACAACAGCTTTGAAACATAACTCAGGAAGAGGAGAAAAGCCAATGAACTACTCTTGGACAGCTGTTTCGTTGTTAATGTTAATGCAACGAAACAGCTGTCCATAAGTATATATATATATCCAGTACACACACATACATATGTGTGTGTACTGGAAAATCCTTCAATTCAAGCTATATTGCAATTATAATGTTGGGTGCCAAAGCCTGGGCTGGCCTAGATACTGTTCCAAAGATAAGGCTGCACTCTCGGTCTTCATAAAATCAAAAAAATACTTTATTTGTGAAATGTTAAAAATAGGATCAACATTTCAGTCCAACTATAGGACTTTCCTTTGGATCAAAAAACATGTTTTTTGATACTGAGGAAAGTACTATAGGAGGACTGAAACATTGATCCTATTGTTAACATTTAACAAATAAAGTATTTTTTGGATTTTATAAAGATCGAGAGTGCAGCCTTATCTTTGGAACTATATATATAATCGATACATTGATCAGATCTTCACACCAGTCAAGCCATAAGATTTGCTTTTCCCTCAGAAATGTAAAATGTGCAGTGATGTTACTACTGCAAGGGATTCTGGGTATGCATATGCAAATTAGTTCAACAAAGAATCACATTATATATATATATAAATTAAGTGGCTTGGCACTCTCCTTACCAGGACTTGTGTTCCAACTGCCTGGGTGCAATCCATTTGCGTCCAATATATATATCTCCAAAATACAGGATGCACACTCAGGACTAAAGTGGAATATAGTGATTTATTAAAGATAAATAAATACACAGGCAAAAAAACAACGTTTTGACCCTGCCGGGTCTTTTTCAAGATTACTGTGTCTACATTCCAATGTGACACAGTAATCTTGAGTCGAAACGTAAATTTTTTGCATGTATGTTTATTTATCTTTAATAAATCACTACTATATTCCACTTTAAAAGTCCTGAGTGTGCATCCTGGATTTTGGAGATATATAAATATATAAATATAAAAGAATACAAATTGATTTTCGCACCCTTCCTGGGTGGTATATATTCCTCATTCTTGAGGGTTCTGCTCAGTATCTTTAGACCTTTCTGCACAGTGATCTCAGATGTCACATCTGGAATCTGATGAAGTCACTCCCCCAACTTGGATCCCATCCCCGAGTGCCCCTATCACAACTGGTACTACTATTGCCTTCACTTTCCACATCCTTTCTAGCTCTTTTTTCTGTCTTTGGTTTTTCTCCACCTTCCCACGATCCTTCTTCCTGATGTTATGGTCACTAGGTATTGCCACATTCACCACCACTGCAGTCTTCCATTTCGTGTCTACCACCACAATGTCAGGTTGGTTAGTCACTACTTGTTTGTCTGTCTGGATCTGAAAGTCCCACAGAATCTTCACCCTGTCATTCTCAACTACCCTTTGTTATAACTCTCATCTGCACTTAGGCAGTTTTAGCCCATATTCTGAGCAGATATTTTAGTACACAAATCCAGTAACTTGGTTGTGCCTTTTTGTGATGTACTTGTGGATGCTCTGTGTTTCATCTATGACTGTGACTTTAACACTCATCAGGCCATGCCCTCCTCCTTCCGGCTTGTGTACAGTCTCTGGATGCTGGATTTCTGTTGGAATCCTCCATTCATAGAGAGTAGTTTCTGGGTGTCCCCATGCTGACCAGCTCTTCTCTTGGCCAAGTTATAATTCCAGCTGGGTACCTGATAACTGGTAGAGCATATGTTTCAAATAAATTACATTCTTACATAAGAATGTCAGTGAAAACATATGAAACATTCCTAGATTTCTTCCTAACTTTATGCTTCTTATTACATTTTTAAAAACGACTCCATTATGGCATTTTTACAAGTCTATATTGTTTTGCCTAGATAAAAGTAATTTATTCTGCTTGTATGATATTGTATATTTGACCTACTGTGTCAGGTATCACGCACATACAGAGAACTCATTAGCACATTAAGAAGCCTGGAAAATAAACTTAAATTTTATTAAAGACCCGGAGGTTCCTATTATGCTGCACTCTTTCTTTAATTAAAAAAACAGGTATAAACATCATAATGACAATGTCCACGTAGTAACATGACAATCCAATCAGTGACAATCTTCTCCTATAGTAGGCGGAGCATCGATGACCATGTCCGCTTTCTTTGCTGCTCCCTCAGATAAGTCAGAAACTGTGGGATCCTCTTATATTTATTTAATAGTGTAGGCTAATTGTATTTCTGTTTTAATATTTGTTATATTACGATCATTATATTTGACTGGGTAACACCCGTTTTTACCTGTAAGATTTTACACTTCTATATTGTGGTATTGTATCTTTAAGGTTTTAACCTCTTCACTAATCCCATCGAGATCCTTTTCCCAACCTTCTGTCTCTAATGTAATCTAGACTTAAATACTGTCCCTAGGGCTCTGCAAGTCCTGAGGAGGTTTTTCCCTGCAAACACTGCCATTTCACGGCTATTTGGACCCTAACCGCTCAGCCACGCATGCGCATCCCGTCAGGAACGCCTATGGCGGCCATCTTGCGGTCTGGCTGTTTTGGATAACATTCCGAACGCGGACTCAGCCGCATCCACCTGGCCCCAAGTGCGGCAGTTTGCTGTCATAACGCGGTCCACGGATACCCTGTTCTTCTCCAAAATCAGTTTTGCGGTTCTATTTTAAAGCCGCGGCAGCCATCTTTTTGGTGTCTGCATCTCGCGGCGGCATTATATACAGCATTTTATTCCCGCCCTTTTGCTCTGGAACACCCGCTCCAACCCCTGGTCGGAGTTGGTGTCCAAGATTAGTGGCGGACGGTTTCCTTTCCCCTGCTCTCCCCCTCCTTTTGTAATGGCTGTGAGTAATTGTATCTGCAATCCCTTTTTTCTACTTCTGAATAATTGTGTTTTAAAAAATTATTTATTCTGGGTTACTTGACCCTAATAAACTTCCAACTGGCATTTTTTTCTCCATTATTTAAATTGCACAAATGCAATCCACTAACAATTTGCCTGGGTTATCTGGGGCACAAGCTGACCCCCAAGCTTCCCTGGGTTTTCCTCCTATGATTTCTGGGGATGAAGCTGATTTCCCAGCATCTGAGGAATTTTAGGCTATTATGGACACTACTGTCTCTAAGTCTGTGTCAAAAGCCCTGGCATCTGCCATGGACATTATGTCCTCATTTATTTCTAAATCCTTTACACAGGCATTATTACAAGCCCAGTTAGTGGTCCCTCCAGCCACTATGCCAGTCGCGATACCCACTGTATCTCATCCTCCATGCCCCGGCCGCAAGGCCTTGGCTAAAGTAAAGCACTCCTCCAAACCAGTAAAGGACAGTTCAAAACCTCACAGATGGCGCAAATATTGAACCCCCGTGCAAAAGAGCCTCTAGCCGGGCAAAAGCGGCTAGACAATGGAAATGGGCTAGAGCCCATCCGGATTCCACTGAGTCAGAACTCAGTTCAGATGAGGAGAGTGCACTTGCCCTAAACTCAGACCAGTCTAACGATTTATCTGACCTGCATTCGGATTACAGATTCAAGGAGAATCGTAAACCCTCTACTGACATGCAAACCACTGGCACTTCTAGCTCTGATTTAACAAAAGAGGGTAAGATACTTGTCCCGCAGGGCGAACCATTATTTGAGCCTGATGACTTACGTTACCCCAGCTCAGCGGAATGGTCACGGGCCGAGCATGTGGCGCAATACGCCACATCCCGGGTCCACAGGCCTCTTGATAAGGCAGCCCGGAATAAATTGAGGGCCGAATGCCCATGCCCCACTGTACCAGATGATGTCTGTAAGACACCCCAAGTCGACCCCAAAATCATACAGTTTTTAGGCAAAACTGGATGGAAACCTAAGAAAGGTTTAGATTTTTCCCTTTACAATTGCCATGACAAGGCATGATGAGGCTCCTACCTGGTGAGACCCCCCTTTCCCAAACAGAGGTCTGCTCCGGCCTTCTTCCCCCAACTTGGCAGACCTTGGGTGTCAAGAGGTTCACGAGCCCCTCCTTCAGGACGATCTCCTTACGGTAAGCTACCTGACTCAATTTTCTTCACCTATGGCAATAGGATAACACATTTTTACCATGTCTGGGCACTCATTACATCAGATGCCTGGATACTCAGGGCGGTCCAAGGGTATCTAATAGATTTTATATCCCTGCCTACCCAACTCTCCCCACCCAATGAGATTGTTTATTGCCCACTAGACACGACCCTCATCTCCTAGGAAGTTCGAGAATTGGCACTCAAAGGTGCTATTCAAGAAATCCTGATGCATAGCCTGGGTTTTATGAGCAACCTGTTTATTGTCCCCAGGAACGGTGGTGGACATAGTTACATAGTTACATAGCTAAAAAGAGACCTGCGTCCATCAAGTTCAGCCTTCCTCAAACATATTTTTGCTGTTGATCCAAAAGAAGGCAAAAAAACCTAGTCTGTAGCTCTTCCAATTTTTCAACAAACTAGGAAAAAATTCTTTCTTGACCCCAAAATAGCAGTCAGATGTCTCCTTGGATCAAGCAGCTATTACCCCACTAATTAGAAATTATATCCCTGTATGTCATGTTTTTGCAAGTATTTATCCAATTTCAGTTTAAAAATCTGCATGGACTCTGAAAAAACCACCTCTTCAGGCAGATAATTCCATATCCTTATTACTCTTACTGTATAAAAACCTTTTCTTTGCCTTAGATGAAATCTCCTTTCTTCCAGCCTAAATGTGTGACCTTGTGTCCTATGTATAGCCCTGTTTATGAATAGATTTCCAGATAATGGTTTGTACTGGCCCTGAATATATTTGTATAATGTAATCATATCCCCTCTGAGGCGCCGTTTTTCCAACCTAAAGAGATTTACATTTTTTAACCTTTCTAAGTAACTAAAATGCTCAATTCCTTTTATAAATTTTGTAGCTCGTCTCTGCACTTTTTTCGAGTACCATGATATCCTTCTTTAAAACAGGTGCCCAAAATTGCACAGCATATTCAAGGTGTGGTCTTACCAGCGATTTATAAAGAGGCAAAATTATATTTTCATCCCAAGAACTTATGCCCCTATTTATACATGACAAAACCTTACTGGCCTTAGCAACTGCAGATTGGCATTGCATATTGCTGCCTAATGTGTTGTCTATAACAGTTCCCAAATCCCTCTCGTGTGTGGTTATCCCTAATGCACTATCATTTAGGGTGTAAGTTGCTTGTGCATTCTTGACCCCGAAGTGCATAACTTTGCATTTCTCTATGTTAAATTTCATCTGCTATTTTAGTGCCCAATCCCCCAATCTATCCAAATCCATCTGCAGCAAAGCAATATCCTGCTCACATTTTATTACTTTACAACGTTTTGTGTCATCTGCAAACACCAAAACATGGCTTTCAATGCTTATTTCAAGATCATTTATAAATATGTTAAAAAGAAGTGGTTCCAAAACAGAACCCTGAGGGACACCACTTACCACTTTTATCCAGCCTGAATATTTACCATTAATGACTCATTGTACTCTATCCTTAAGCCAATGTTCTACCCAAGAACAAGAATAATCATCTAGACCAATTTCTTTTAGTTTGAAGACTAACCTATTGTGAGGAACCATATAAAATGCCTTGGCAAAATCCAAGTAGGTCACATCCACTGCAACACCCTGATCTATACTTCTACTTACTTCTTCGTAGAATGCAATTAGGTTATCAATCTCAACAACTAAATACCAATGTAACTTACCATCATTTCAAGATGGAAGGCATTCATTGCCTACGAGATTTGCTCCAACCTTCAAATTGGATGGTCAAACTCGATCTAAGACACGTTTACCTCACGGTGCCCATTGCAGAGGTTCTTTAAGATTTCCTGCAATTCACATGGCAAGGAAGGAAATAGTGATTCCGCTGCCTTCCCTTTGGTCTCTTTTCCGCGCCTTGGTGCTTCACCAAGCTTATGAAGCCCGTTATCACTCTCCTTTGCAGTGGGGGGATTCGCCTTATCATTTACTTAGACGACATCCTGCTGTAATCTCAATCGGTCCCCCTACTTCATACTCATCTTGGTTGGACCACAACCTTATTACAGAATCTGTGCTTCATTATAAATTGGGAAAAGTCCATCCTAATCCCCACTCAACGTATAGAGTTTATAGGCCTCCTAGTGGATTCAGCCATGCAAACCTTATACTTACCAACCTCCAAAATGAGAAATATCAAAAAAGAGATAAGGCGCGTTCTTGCCTCTTCACAATTATCTCTCAAGCATCTGGCCCGTGTGATCGGGCTCCTAGCGGCCTCCATACAAGCCATATTTTGAGGCCCCCTTCACTACAGAGCCCTCCAACGCCTACAGGCATCATACCTCAGGGGCGGCGCCTCATACGAGGATATTCTTACACTAGACGCAGAGGCGAAGGAGGAACTCCACTGGTGGTTCCTACACAGGGAGGCGTGGAATGGCAGAGCCATTTTAAGCTTGATTACAGATGTAGTCATAGAGTCGGACGCAAACTCTTACAAATGGGGTGCGCACTGCGGAGTTGTCTCCACAGGCGGGCGATGGTCGGAAGTGGAGTCCACGTTGCATATAAATTGCCTATAACTCCTAGCAGGGTCCTTTGTGATTTGCAGCCTCTCCCCGACCCTGTCCCAGTGTTCAATCCTGTTGAAGATGGACAACATCTCGGCTGTCCGTTATATCAACCACCTCGGAGGCACGAGATCTAAAGTCCTAGCGAATTTGACTCTAGACTTTTGGCAATTTTGTCTTCAACACAACATTGCTGTCAGGACGGAATATTTGCCAGGGTTGTCCAACACTACGGCGGATTGGTATTCCCGCTACCTGTGAGATTCCAGCAACTGGAACCTCGATCCCCAAATCTTCCAGTGCATTTGGGATCTCTGGGGTCCTCTGGCAATAGACTTGTTTGCCTCTCGCTTGAATACCCAACTTCCGAACTTCTTCAGTTGGAATCCAGACCCTACGGCTTCGGCTATGAATGCATTCTCCCAAGACTGGTCCACCACCAGGAATTATGCATTCCCTCCATTCACCCTCATCCCTTGTTGCCTCCTCCATCTATGGAGTTAATTGGGCTGCCTAGTGATAAAAGCTACACAGCCCTGGTTCCCTCCTTTGCTGGAGATGGCTATAGATCATCCACAGCTCCTCCCGGACTCCCAATCACTCCTACGGGACCCCGACAGGACCCTCTACCCCCTGATCCTCCAGGGTCTCCTACGCCTCATGGCGTGGCTAATTTCCAGGGACCCTGGTCGATCAAGGGAAGTTCACAATCGTCTCTCCGACTTATCGAGGGCGCATGGGGTGTGGATCCCCTATCAACTCCTGTGACGACTGTCCTCCAATTTATAACTTCCACTTATGCTAACGGGAAAGCTTATCGGATGGTAAACCTCTACCACTAAGCTATTTCAGCCAGCCATGCCGGCATTGACGGTGCCCTGATAGGACGACACCCACTTATTTGTCATCTTCTGCATGGCATTTGCTTTGCAAGGCCTATCTCGCTATTCCTCCCTGTGGAACATCTCTCTGGTTTTAAATTTTCTGACTCTGCGGCCAGACAACGAGTCTTTATGATTAAAGCAACTCTCGGCTAAACTGGTCATGCTGTTGTGCCTGATCTCATGCAAAAGAGTATCAGATGTTAGAGCACTTGTTGTCAATGCTCGCTCCTTCTCCCCAGATGGAGTCATTTTTTACATTTCATGGAGGACAAAATCGGCCTCCCAGTCGGTCCTGTACCCAGCTTTTCCCATGAAGCCACTCCTTTGCCCAGTAGCGTATCTTCGGACTGGTTCGGACCCCCAACTCTTCATCTCCTTTCGTTAACCGCACACTCCGGTATCCTCTCCTACCTTGGTTTGCTGGGTCAAATGGCTCATATCCTTGGCAGGTATTGATGTCTCCATTTTTTTCTCCTCATTCGGTTCGCGGTGCCATGGTCTCTAAAGCCTCCTTTGCTGGTTGTCGTTTGGAGGATATTTTAAAAGCGGCTGATTAGTCCATGGAATCTACTTTCCGTAATTTTTATATTAAACCAATCCAGCATTTCACAGAAGCCGTGATATCACAGCTTTGAAATAGCATAATAGGAGCCTCGGGGTCTTTAATAAAATTCACGGACAGTCCTGATTTTATTAAAGACATGTAGGCGAGTATTAAAACCACTTACCTGCCCTTGGATAGCGCGGATGTGGGGCGAGGTAAGTTCCAGACCTCTACATGGTAAGTTCAATGTGGCGGTATTGATACCATCACATAACTACATTGCGTAGTTTAATTATGGGACCTTATTTGTCTCTGTTATCCTCAGACTGGTAGTTTCTTCTTACTACATTTATGAGTTATTGTCACTGTTTATTCAGGCACTTAGACCTCTATATATGATGAGAGCCTGTTATTTCAAGACATTACCATATTTTCTTATTTCTTTTAGCGTGATTTGGTTGATAGACCTCTTTGGATCACATGTCTTGTTCCGGCTCGTTTGGTTTATTCGGTTTTCCTGTTCCGAGTTTGAGTTATTCTTCAGGATTCGCAAGAAAGAGGAAATGGTCATCGATGCTCTGCCTACTATAGGAGAAGGATGTCACTGATTGGATGGTCATGTTACTAGGTGGACATTGTCATTATGAAACCTGTTTTTTCAATTGGTTTTCTTTTCTTTGCTGCTGAGGAAATTAAAGAAAGAGTGCAGCATAATACTCGCCTCCGTGTCTTTCCGTCATGATAATAGTAAAATCCTTGAATCATAGCCCATAACATTGTTCATTCTGTTTCCATTCAGCATTTATGGGGATTACATATCTGATTATGAATTATGTCACATTATGATTAGTGATGTCTAGGATTTTGACGCATTATGGCAAGAGTAAAACATATTTTTTTTACTCATTCATTCACAATTGAGCTTTTGTATTTGGCTAATCTGAGGAGAAATGGCCTATGCTGTTTTTTTTTATTAAAATTTTTAAAACTTTTATTATTTGTTATAGCACGAATTAAAGCTCTGTTTAAAAAAAAAAAAACTATTTTCCCAATACTATTTAACACTCATGTTTCTTCAAATCTGTTATTTTCTAAATTTAAACTTTTAATATCTTTCAAAAAAAATGAGTAAGGAATTGCAATCTTTTTTTCTCATTTTAGCAGTTTCTGTGATGATTTAATAATTCAGAGACATGTTCTCCGTAGAGCCCTCACTGACACAAATTACACTTTACTGTATTCATGGGGATAACTTACTGCAATATGCATAATCTTACATTCCCCTGATTTCAAGTTACATTAAACATCTAAAGCATGCATTCATCTATCTCCGAGGCTGCATTTTCACTTTTTTTTTCTATCCTGCAAAAGCTTTTAACAGCATCATTCTTTCCCCACAAGCTGGAGAAAGCCGTTTACATTTACAGAATCACATGTAAATAGAGGGACAGCCTGATGGTTATTTATTTGTATTTATTATTTAGTTATTTGTCCCAAACAGCATTCTTGAACCAAGCATAAAATAATAATTTCTATGTGTCTAAATATTGTGTCTAAATATTCCTCATCTAAAAAAAAAATAATAGTTTTAAAGGGGGTATTCACTTAAGTGTGAATTATTATGACTTTAGTGTGATAGTGATGTAAGTAATGTAAGTAATTTAAAAAATAAGACTGTACTAGTCATACTAAAACATAGCTGACTTGGAAAATGTTTATAGTTTACCTTTTCTGGATAAGATTTTTAAATTCCCTTTGAATTCAGTTTTGATACCGGAGAAACTGACGGAAGCAAAGCACAGAGAGATGGACACAGGTTTCTTCAGGAAGGAAGAGATTCTTTATTGGATCACCAATCGGGACTCAGAGGGACTAATGTCACCAAAATACAGCAAGTTCTGAGCCCCGGACAATAGTGCAGGCTCCTTATATAGGCACATAACTCCTCCCATATTAAACTCCACCCGCACATTCTCTTGACCAATCAATACAAATAAGAATTAACTTCCTGCTTGACCACATGGCCTGTCCAGCACAATGGAGGAGGGGAATACTACATCCTGTATTCTTGCACATGCTCCGTACACTACTGATCGTATCTTGCCTCGTGCAACCAACTGATCGATACGTCAGCATATGCACGTACACGTGCCACGTGGTAATCTCGGCCTACTAAATTTATTTTTACCGAGATTCCACCACAGTTTGAATACATGGCAAGGAAAACTTAACTGTAAAACATTTAGTCTGCTTAAAGGAACACTCCAAGTGCCATGGCTATCTCTCTCTCTTTCTCATATGTATAAAGCTTACTGGCTTTGCATCTTTTCCTAAGTTGCGTTTCAAAGCTATTGTATACAGCAAACACAGAATCAAAGGAATCCATGTTTAAAATGGAATGAGGTAAAAATTTGATTATTTGTTAAACTAATTTGCATATGCACACACAGAATCCTTTGCAGTAGTAACATCACTGCAGATTTGTAATTTCTGTGGGAAAAGCAAGTCTTAGACTGGTGTGCATATTTTCGTTTAACATTATATATATATATATATATATATATATATATATATAATTATATCGCAGCGTGCTATAGTGGTTATGGTGCCCAAGGGTGCCCTGGAGCCCCCCTACTGTAATCATTCAATCAATTTGCAATGGTTTGACTTCTTAACTGGAGTCTGTCAGGTGCCGGTCACTGCCTTTATGAGCTGACCTGCACTACAGATTAGCACAGGATAGCTATATAATCTCTTAGCAGGAGTTCCCTGGTATAAGCATCCTATGCATAGGAGACCCAAAATAAGAAGTCAAAACGTTAGTGTGTTGTAGTAGTTATGGTGCATACGTTAGAAAGCAAAATGAATACAAAGTGCATTTTCAATTTAAGGTCAAAATGGCTGAACTAGCATAATTCTCTAAGTCAGCTTTGCTTTCACTTTGACTACTCTGATCTTAAATATAACATTCACTTTGAATTCTCACATTAGTAAATAACGCTGTAGATTTTCTATATATGATTATGACTGCTAATTCTAATAGATCAGCAACATCTATATCCATCATTCTGTAATTCTGACTGCCTGAATTATACATAGATAGAGAGAGTATTCGTGCCAAGTCAGCTAGCATGGATCCCTTTCTCCTGATATTCCTACAAAGCAACTCTGTCATGTGTTGCTGGATGAAATGGGGCAGAGTGAAGCCAGAGCACATGTGCTGATATTGTAGTGAATTAGTGGGCATTTCAGCACAGTTCAGCATATAGGCAGAATAGGCGGCTCTCTAATTAGTCAAGTTAGGCGGCTGACTGGGGCCTTGCAGCTACCTAAGTCTGGCAGAGCTGATGACCGGATAGCAAGGTCACCGGACCATCAGGGAGGGAGACCATTGGACCACCAGGAATTGATTACACTTTAGCACCCTCTCACACTCTGTCACCCCTCCACATACTGTCATCACCCACAAACACTTCCACCTCCGTCACCCAGCCACACTTACATTAACCCCTCCTAATCCTGTTGCTCTCAGCCCCTCCAACCATACTATACTCACATGCCTTCATTTTGCCACACTCATCCTATCACATTAACCCCTCCAATCCTGTCACTCTTCCCCCTGAAACATACTACACTCACCCTGTCACATAAGCCCCACTAATCCTATCACACTCCCTGTGAACATACACATGCTCACAGAGACATACATTCACATACAATGATACTCTCTGTCAGACACACACTCCTAGGCACATACACAGGTAGAGAGTATTCAACAATGCCAAAAATACACACAGCTACATGTACATTGCAACTATATGCCTATATTTTTCACTGTGTGTCTCTGTGCATCAATGTTTGTGTGTATGCCTGTACATGTGTCAGAGTGTATATATGTGTTTATGTATTAGTGCAGTGGTAGTCAACCTTTTTCTACCTACCGCCCACTAATGCATCTTTTTGGTTGAAAAAATTTCCTTACCGCCCACCAGTTTTCGCGCAAATGTGGAATATTTTTAAGAAAGGAGGGTGTTTTTTTAAAAAAATAAATGTACGTACATTTATCTTTTTATTTCTACTTAATGCAGGTTTATAAGGTTTTTAACTTTATAACGTTTAATGAGAAAACAATAAAGTAAATTGAAATTACCTTTACTAGTGATTAATGAGATCCTTGAGGTTGATGCTGCGACACTAAATATTTGATATCTGGTTCGATTTTCGTAAGGAACAAACGAAGGTCTCTTTCAGTGATATTCAGACGACTTCTCTGTTTGCGCATAATATGATTTCTCATTTGTGCGTCAGCTCATCTCCTCTCCCTCCTCAATTCCCCTCCCCACCTTTTTTTCCCCTTTTTTCTATTTTTTAACCGTCCTTATAGCAATGCCCAGTAGGAAGGCTGAGCTAGGTAGCCCACTTACTATAGTCCACTATAACAGACAGGCACACATACACACAGACATGCACACACACATGCAGACACACACATAAGACATACATAGACACACAGACATGCAGACACACATACAATGACACATACATACAAAGACAAGACATACATACATACAGACACACACACACACACACACACACACACAAGACACACATACGACACACACACAGACATACAAGACACACACAAGACATACATACAGACACAGACAGGCACACATACATACACACACAAAGACACAGACAGGCACACATACACACAAGACACATACATACAAACAGACAGGCACACATACAAACAGACACACACAGACATGCACACACACATGCAGACATACATAGACACACACACAAGACACACATACAATGACACATACATACAAAGACAAGACACACATACATACAGACAGACACACACACACATATATACACAGACAGACACACACACACACACACACACACACAAGACATACATACAAAGACACATACAGACAGACACACACATTATATTTAAGTCACCCTCCTGTTTCCTACCTTTAAGGTGCAGGAGGGTGACTTTCCCTGGGGTCCAGTGGTGGCTCAGGTGGATGGGAGTCAGAGTTCCCACTCTGACTCCCTGGTATTCCTCCCGATCGGCTCTCAGTTTTAGCTGGGAGGAGTGAACGGGGAATCACTTCCTCCCAGCTCTGATGTCATCACAGGGGGCCCAGTCGCGCTGTTAAAGCGCCCAGCGCTGACCGGGCCCCCTTACAATCCGCATCCATCGGGTGGCCCTGACAGCATGGGCCACCCGATGGACACTTTGGAAGGCGGCCCCGGCGGTTTACCGGGCGGGCCGGAGCCGCAAATGGTCACAGCGGTACCCAGTCGCATGGGTACCGCCGGCTCGCACCCGTCCGCCCGATCTACCTGGAAATCCCTACCGCCCACCTGGAATCCTGAAACGCCCACTAGTGGGCGGTAGGGACCAGGTTGACGAACCATGTATTAGTGTGTATATGCGTGCGTGTAACATTGTGTATATGTGTGCATGCATTTGTATGTGTATCTATAGCTGCATTGCAACTGTAAAGTGGCAACATATATAATATATAATACACAATTTATGAGGAAACACACATAAAGAAAATAGAGGATGATATATATGTAAAAGGATTATAAAATATGTGGGCATAATGCCTATGAGACTGTTTTCTTATCTGTAACTTTAATAATTTGGTAAATTATTTTTTTTACTCCTTTGCCCAACCAAAATTAAAATTTTTGTGTCCAATACATCCTTCACACCATCACTTATTTATACACGAATGCCAGGCTATGCAATTACCCCGCAATTGTGTGTAAACGATTAGCATAATTGCAAATTCAATTTGTTTATTGCAAATTAATTTAGCTTGCAAATTATGCCATAACTACAGTCAGAGAGCTTACAACGAATTGGCACAGGGAGCCGTGGTAAAGTGAGCCACTACACAGCATGCCTTTTAACCATGAATACAGGGACTAGCTCTCTATATCCAGCGCTGTAAGCCTACCCTTCAATATAACTACAGCTTGTTATACACACACAATGCAAACGCTAGTTTTAATACTATGGGTGTTAGTGGGAGCCTCATATTTGTATTTCGCCTAAGGCCTCTCAAAGTGTAGAGCCATGTTTGATGGACAGACTTGATTAGCTGAAACAGTCTTTATGACATACTAATTTTTCATGGGAGGCAGGGTGACTGCTTCATAAAAAAAAAAACTTCAGCTGAATACTCACAGTCACCCTCTCACCATTACAAACTAGAGTTTGAGTCTGCAGAATGTCTGTGGGAATCACAGTCTAGCTCTGGATTACAGCAAATAACTGTAATGGAGGGTAATTGTGCTTGGTTAAAAGGAGGGTTCAGAGGAGATTCCACAGGGAACATATTCTCCTACCATGGTTTATACTGCCTGAGCTTGATTACACACAAGTCTGTGCCGTATAGAGGGAAGAGAGGAGTCTTAGACACTGCGATAATTTGAGGGAGAAACTGGAACAGAATGCCCTCAGTACACAGTGCAGGGCAGCTCATGCCTGGTATGGAGTGGCACGCATATTGCAAGATTAAAGGCTTACTCCAAACACCATGAACACAGCAGTGATTTGAAGTGGTCATGGCTCTTGTAGTCTAAATATGTAATATTTTGTCTTGAAATGTGCAGTGTTTGTGTGTTTGAATGTAAGCATGTTTTTGTATGGCGTATGTGTGAGTGAATGCACGGGTGTGTGTGCACGTATTGGCATTTGAATGCAGGCGTGCATTTTTCTTTAGTGTGGTTCTTGAATATGGTGGTGTGTTTTTATGTAGTGTTGACATTTGGATGCAGGGTTGTATTTGTGTGTAGTGTAGGCGAAATGCTGAGATGCATGCACATGTACACATATATTCACATATACACACACTGGAACACATACACAGACACATAGGTACACACATGAAGTTACATAGAAACACAGTCATACACAGATACAGACAAACCCTGACACACACAGACACACAGAGAGAGACACACAGGCACAGACACGCATACAGATAGAGACACACTGATACAAACACAGACACACAGATACACATACACACACTGACACATACAGATACACATATACCAACACACATACAGATACAAAGACATACATATACACAGACACACATGCATGAGTGTGTGTTTGTATAGTGAATGCAGTGTGTTTGTATAGTGTATGTAGTGTGTTTGTATAGTGAATGCAGTGTGTTTGTGTAGTGGATGCAGTGTGTGTGCTTTTATTGTGGATAATGATGTGAGGGAGGGAGTGGTGGTGAGAGGGAGGGGGGTAATGGTGAGAGGGAGGGGTTGATGAAGAGAAGAAGTGGAGTGATGTGTGAGGGAGAGTGTGTGATGATGAGGGGGGGTGATGATGAGAGGGGGCGTGATGTTGAGAGGGGGTGATGATGAGAGGGGGTGATGATGAAGGGGTGATGATGAGGGTGGGTGATTATGAGGAGGGTGTGATGAGGGAGGTGATGTGAGAGGGAGAGGGGGATGATGGTGTGAGGGGGGGGTGACATTAGTGTGTTGTAGTAGTTATGGTGCATACGTTAGAAGGCAAGATGAATACAAAGTGCATTTTCAATTTAAGGTCAAAATGGCTGAATTAGCATAATTCTCTAAGTCAGCTTTGCTTTCACTTTGGCTACTCTGATCTTAAATATAACATTCACTTTGAATTCTCACATTAGTAAATAATGCTGTAGATTTTCTATATATGATTATGACTATATATGATTATGAGGGTCAGAGGGGGTGATATGAGAGGGAGGGGGAGATGGTGAGAGGGAGGAGGGTGATGAGAGAAAGGGGGGTGATGTGTGAGGGAGAGGGGGTGATGATGAGAGGGGGGTGATGATGAGAGGGGGGGTGATGTGAGAGGGGGGTGATGATGTGGGGGGTTATGATGAGGGGGGGATGATGTGAGAGGGTAAAAGGGGGGTGATGTGAGAGGGAGGGGGTGATGTGAGAGGGAGATGGTTAGAGGGAGGGGGGTGATAATGAGAGGGCGGGGTGATCATGAGAGGGAGGGGGGTGATGATGAGAAGAAAGGGGTGATGTGTGAGGGAGGGGGGTGATGATGAGAGGGGGGTGATGGTGTGAGGGAGGGTGATGGCGTGAGGGGGGGGTGATGTGAGAGGGAGGGGGGGTGATGGGGAAGACTAAATACCTTAATTCCTTGGTGGTCCGGTGGGCACCCTGGTAGTCCGGTGGCCATAATATCCGGTCTCAGAGCATTGTCATGGTGATCCGCGGCAATGCTCTGATTGTTCAGATCTCGTGAGACACATGGTCTGCAGATCATATCGAGCAAGCCGCCGGGCCCTTTCCTGCTGTTGGGTCCTCGGTCAATGACCCAGGACCCAACACAGTCTGCCCCAGGCACCCCCCTAGTGAGTGGCAACCGGGGCCGACCGCAGCCCCCTCTTAGTACGCCACTGGACAATACAAACAAACAAGACACCAAGCAACAAACAACCAGAACTAGGGCGGGAGGGTGTTAAAACAGTCAGGGATCCTGGTAAGCCTCCTCCCTTTCTCTCTCCTCAAAATCCCTCAATTTGCTACATTTGTATCCATCTTTAATCCAGCCCACAATGAATGGGCAGCATGGTCCTCCTTCCCTAATTGTCCGGTGGAGAACTTAAAAGGCCAGAGTAAGAGTTCAGTCGAGATTATTTAAATGTATTTAAAGGGATTTTGAGCTCAGCATATAGCTCATCTGTCAATCTGAGGTCACTAATTGTGGCCCCAGCTGACAGAGAAGACCCTCAGGTATCAGAAAATACACTCATTCATACTGCACATTCCTGTGAGTTTTATTGCTGCAGAGCTTATTGATACAGGTATTCATACTACACATTACAATGAGTTTTATTGTTGTGGAGCTCTGTGATAAACTTATACACACTGCTCATTACAGTGAGTTTAATTGCTGTGGAGGTCTGTGATACACTCAAACACACTGCTTATTACTGTGAAACTTATTTCTCTACAGCTCTGGGATGCAGTCATGCGTACCATACCAGGATGTGTATTCTGTGTTGTAAGCACCGCAATTAACATGACATGCGCATAGTGGCCTTATCGGCATATCCAGCTTAACTTTAATACCCACTCCCATTTTACTGCAGACTACAATTTAACATTGGAAAATATTTGTCCACAGCTTTATTAACACATATAAAAAGTTAAGGTCATTGCCACCTCCAAACACACGTTACTTAAATGTCCTTCGCTCACCACATGTAATTAACCCATCTAATGACCCACACATATACATATGATCCCTAATATGACAGTAACTTAATTACATAACACATAACATACCAACCAAGTGGCATGTTTACTAATATCTAACAAACCATAGGGGTATACCATGACACCCCTACGTCGCCAGGTTCGGAGCCACCGACGAGCTCGAACCTACCAACTCACTGTAACTTCCGTTAGTATTTGCCACTCAACTTAACCCTGCACGTTCTTAACTCACTCTAACCCGGCACAGCTCCGGTCTTGACCCACTCCAGCCACCTGAGCCCCTCAAAATTAGGGCCTTGCTGATACCCTCCTGAAACCCAAGATTAAGTATATCATAACCAACATCTGAGAGATGCACCCCATCCAGCCGATAATACCCAGGAAACATTCCTTCCAGTTCCCGATGCCTCACCACTACTCCACCTGTCCGCCGTCTGAAAACTGATTTCATTGTATTACCTTTCCCCTACACCGAGCCACTGCGGCAAGGTCCTTAACATGCCTCGATTGCTGCCGAGGAATCATCTCGGACCACACCACAACCACGTCAGGAACCAGTTCCCGGATCCGGTCCACATCCCTCTTTATTAGTCTCACTAATTCCCTCTTGGGAATAAGCCCCAAATCATTCCCCCCAGCATGAATTAATATAATGTCTGGGGGGGCGACCCACCCCTAAATGTTTGCAAATTTCTTTGCTCACACCTAACCAACTGCAACCATGAAAACCCATCAAACACAGAGAAACCAAGGCACGGAAGAAACCCAGCTGCATTCCCTGTTTCCGAACAGTGGCATTCCGGTGATAGATAAAGGAGTGGCTGATCAACCATACCACCCAACCTGAAACGAAAACAAGAAACGTAACCATTGTGGGACAACAAACCCCCGCCCCCCCACACACACAAACATCCCCAACCTCCTTAAACAATCTTATGAGGGCATACATAACAAAATCGTATTGATTCCCACCATCCTATCCACTTGACTAGATCTTCACCAAGCCCCAGACGAGATGTCTCTGTTGCTGCCCCAATCCGGAAGGAGTGGGTCCCAAACTCTAGGGGGTCCAACCCCAAACTCCGTAGACCCAATCAGAATAGCCGAATAAACTGGAAGCAAGACAGAGAGCCCGCAACTTCTGAACTAACCTCACTAAATGACGTAGCACATGAAAGAGTGCATAAGACTGAACCTGGCAATAAACAAAAAGCATGACCCGACACCTCTTCCCGAACACGTCCGTCTTGGAATCCACACCCTATCCTGAGATATCTCGATATCCAACAGCTGAACCCCCCCTGCACCTGTCCGGCTCCTACTAACTAGCTCTCCAACCCAAAATGCCCCGAAAAAAGCCCACATGAAAGCCACTGTTGCGAAACCCAAGAAACACACTGTAGGTAACGCGGTCACCAACAGCTGAAGAACCTCAAAAGTTACCCGAAGTCTTCTATCCAACAAAGCCTTACGCTTCCAAAAACCTTTGAGAGCCTGCCTGATGACAAAATGTTTAGTCAGGTCTTCCCATCCATTCAATTTGAAAAGAAATGCTAGTGCCGCCAGGGTCCGGACAACCACCGACAGCGATGCCTGTCCAGCAAACAGACGACACATAAACCACAAGAGCGAATCTAAATGCCCTTCCTTGAAATGTTGCCCCCAGCACACCCCAAGACCTCCTCCCATGCCCTCCATACTTTGACGTAAGCGGCCCATGTCCTTTGCGCTAAAGGTTGCCGTATCAGTCCTCCATACAGGATGTCCCGAGCCGCCACATCTCCTCCGGAGATTCCTGACCCTCCTTTTGCACACCCGGAGCCACCATCCGAAAGCGCTTCCACTGTGAACGAGACAAATATTGTCTTTGATGTCCTGCTTAAGATGACACCCTAAGGGACCGGCAAACGACAAATGCACATTCTGTAGTGCTGCATCCGGTATATGCCCCAACAGTTCGCTCTGCTCATCCCCTCCTCCTGAAGATAAGATTGATGCAATCTTTAAGATGGCAACCATATATACTCCCCTTAACCCATCCCTACTAACCCCTTCCCACTTACTTACTATGCCTGCCCCTAGATCTTTCAAGACCCATTCCACCTACTATGTTATTCCATAGGCTACATGACTATAGGCAGTATTCATCCTCAGGATAGTGAGACTAGCATGTCTGTTACATCTGATTCACCACCCAAGAAGCAAATTTGTTTTTAAGATTTATTATGCTGCAATTGGTGACTCAAAAGTAGCAGAATAATAGCATTAGGAGAACCAGCAAGGCCCACTAGTAGTGGCAGATATATAATAATCTAATATTGACTTTGAATTGCCATTGCAAGAATTGTGTAGCCATAGGCTAGTAGACTAGGCTGTATTGTTGTAGTCATTTTTGCATTGCAGTACACTAATGGGCACCTTTGTTTCCCTTTCTCTTGGTTTTTCAAAATCTTTTTCCAAATATTTTTCATGAACAATATTCAGATGAGCCAATTCGCCACATTAACCCCTTAAGGACACATGACATGTGTGACATGTCATGATTCCCTTTTATTCCAGAAGTTTGGTCCTTAAGGGGTTAAAGGTCCACTATAGTCACCAAAACAACTTTAGCGTAATGAAGCAGTTTTGGTGTATAGAACATGCCCCTGCAGCCTCACTGCTCAATTCTCTGCCATTTAGGAGTTAAATCACTTTGTTTATGTACCCTAGTCACACCTCCCTGCATGTGACTTGCACAACCTTCCTAAACACTTCATGTAGAGAGTCACCTAAAGTTTATCCTTTCTTTATTGCAAGTTCTGTTTAATTTAGATTTTCTTATCCCTTGCTATGTTAATAGCTTGCTAGACCCTGCAAGAGCCTCCTGTATGTGATTAAAGTTCAATTTACAGAGCAAGAGATAAACTTGTTTAAGGTAAATTACATCTAATTGAAAGTGAAACCAGTTTTTTTTTTTTCATGCAGGCTCTGTCAATCATAGCCAGGGAAGGTGTGTCAAGGGCTGCATAAACAGAAATAAAGTGATTTAATTCCTAAATTGTAGTGAATTGAGCAATAAAACCTCAGAGGCATGATCTATACACTAAAACTGCTTTATTAAGCTAAAGTTGTTTAGTTGACTATAGTGTTACTTTAACAATATTCGGCCAACCCAAACTAACTTTTTTTATGTAAAATGTTTTGGTTTGCACATGTCTAGCATTTATATGAGCAGTAATATAACAACCTTATTAATTTAGTGAAATCCAAAATGGTTGAAGTCTTATTAGCTAGAAACTGTCTTCTCATTGGCACTTGGACTTTATAGTCACCCTAGTTTTACCCTCCAATTTTACATACATAAACACTACTGTATCTGAATAGATTCTTACTGGTTTTTCATGCAAATAGTATATGGACTACATATGATTTCAGGATAAAACAAGATATCTCCTAGCAGTTCAGCTTCTTAAAGGAACACTATAGGGTTAAGAGTACAAAACTGTATTCCTAACACTATAGTATCCCACTGCCCCAGAGAATAAATGGTTAAAAAAACCCTTTTAAGCGCCGAGGTCCTTCAATGCTGAATGACCCTCTGCCTCCTTTGACATCAGTGATGGGGGTGAACTTAATGCGTATGTGCTGCAACTGCAGCATGCACATTAGGCCTTAGTAGACTGTGGGTATTTTCAATATGAAAAGCGTGAGGACATCCAGCATCGTTTCATGCAATTAAAATCCATGAAAGGCTGTGGCAGCCACTAGAGGCAGTCTTAACAATGACATACATGTTTTTTCTGGACCTGCAATGTTTTACAATTGCAGACATTGCACCTAGGCCACTTCAATAAGAGGAACTGGTCTGGGTATCTTTAAACCAGTTACTATTAGGAAAGATATTGAGGGATTTTCAAAGCCCCCGGCAAACAGGCAAATCTATTCATTATTAAGACAAGGTCATTTTTACAAATAAATATGGGATTTATTTAACATCTATATAGCATATTGAGGTAAACAAACTATGATTGTTAAAAAGCATATAGTTGCCCTTTAAAACTGAAAAGTCAGCAATACATAAAAGGATCTCTGATGTTTATGAATGGTTTGTGACATTATAAATCAATATTTAGTATTCCACTTCTGCAGAACATTGACTAAGAATTTCACATAGAGGGCATCGGAAGTTATATTTTCTTTTAATATCTGGCCTTGGCATACAATTCAACTTTCATTTTGCTCCTTCATGGCTGATGGGTCCCATCAAGTAAAATTCAATCTTCATAACCTGCACACTTCACGAAAAAAAAAGATAAAAAACAGTGAAGAGTATTTTCCCTGAGAGATATGATTTATTTGTGGATATGATTTTTTTTTCTGCTTCTTGCTCGGTCAAACAGAAAGAACACAGCATTTTTAGACTGTAATGAAAAAATTCAAATTCTTGCAAATCCAGAATATTTTAAGGATAAGGATGAAAATTCCATTTCTTTCCACCAGTAGAAAGAATCTAACTGAAAGATAACGTAAACAGAGAACAATTACTAATTAATATTAAACCCAAAAATAAATGATTTACCTTTTCAACACAATTCCTATTTAATATTGAATCCAACAATAAAGGTTTAACATATGCAAAGGTTTTAGAATATTTTATATATTCTAGACCCTGCATATGCCAATATGCCTTTTAATTAGGTAGTTATATAGTACTTTATATTTCTGCTACATGTGACCCAGAGTTTGCTTTAATTCTGCTACATCTATCTCTGTTTCTGAAACATGCTGTCTGCCCTGTAATTTGGTATATTTTTTCTGTTTTCTGAAATACAGCTTTCTTTCAAAAATTATTGTGGCCCTGTGATGTACATTATATGGTTTTACCTTTGTTTTTAACTAAAGTAAATTAAACCAAAAGTAAAAACAAAGAAGCAGTCTAGTTTAAATTTATATATATATCAACAACAAAAAATAACAACAACAATATATATATATAATTTTTTTTTTTAAAGTTAAACCAAGGTGCAGTTTAATCTAAAATGAAACAATAGTTAATTTGTTAAATGCGCAAAGATTTATTTATTATAAGTTTTTTTAAGTAAAAGTCTGTTTTCTTCTCAACTCAACAAATCTAAAGAACTGTTAAATCTATTTTGAGAATGCGCTGTTGTCTTTATTCCTGTCTTAGAAGAAGCTCAATTAGAATCAGAAACACTCAAAATTGGTGCAGTTTCGGTCCTTCTCTGTCATGCATATTTTACATGGTAGGATGTGATTGGGCTCAATAAAACCTTAATGTCTGACAAATGAGTTGCTGTTCAGATCTCTGGGACTCCAGCGGGAAATGTGTGAATAGATTACAAGAGAAGCACATGGCAATAGGGGTTGCAGATGTATATCTAGAAGCAGAAAGCAGTGAATTCTCAGTTATGTGACTTCAAAGACAGTCTTCTTCACCCTTTTCCAATTTAAAGAGGAAGTATCAGTTCAGAAGGAGAGACACATTCTAATAGCTAACTAAAAATAAGCTATTATGTGAGCATTTATTAAATATAGCACATTTTATTTCAGGTTTGCAAAAAAGTGGCATATATTTCACATAAATCAGTAGCAAAACAACTGCACTTGGTCCTTTAACAAATAGACAGGTATATTTGTAAAAAAAAAAACACACAAATTTTAATTTTAAATTGCAGGTTTTTTAGTTATGTGAATTTAGTGGATTAGACCAAATATGTTTTATTTCAAGTTTTTTGCTACATGAATGTAGAAAATCATCTTTGAAAGAGGGGACTGTGTATCCTCTGGTCTTTTATTTGGCTAGGCTTGTGAGAAAACCAGACAGTGGGCCAGAGAACATCCTGGCACTTTTGAATATATACATGCATAAAGCAGGGTTAACTTGCAAAGGCCAAATGTTTCCCAGACGAATTGAACAGTAATCTTCGACAATGTAGTAAAAAACCTTAATAAATCCCATTACGGGGGGGGGGGGGGCGTGGCCTGACTGCCATGCTGAACGGTCGCATGTGGGAGAGGCACCTGCAAGATCTGGCCCTTTAGACTGAGAATTATGGCACACTAAGCCCATTATCAGCCACAAAGTACAGCAAAGTGACCAGGTGGCTGTGAGCGCTACTGCAGACTCCAAGATCAGGAGTTTTGAGGCCCCTGGGAGCTACGTGAAACTTTGGAGACTGTGGACTACGTGGGAGAAGAGCAGGGTGGACGGCCGTCGTCCTGCTCCCAAATCTAGCAGCTACACAGCAGCCCTGTGACACCCCTCACAGGTCCCGTTCTCCCCCCCTATGGATCGGTGATGGTTATCCCGGTCCCCAGTGGAGGGATCTGACACTTCAAGAACAGATCACACTGCACCTACCACGCGCTCGGACTCCCGAGCCTCACCGACAAAATGGCGACCTTGCGGCCTGTACTGGGCATGTCGATACACACCAGGCAGATAGAACATCACTGCTTGATGCTGTCTGAAGCACCCATCCCCGGACTGTCTTACCACACCAGCAACCAGCTTTGGCACTCGGTGATCAGGACCGGTCCCCATGACTGACTTCCTGGGCATAGAGCTCTGCGAGGATGTTCCTCACAACGCAGCCCAACACCTGGACAGGTCACCTCACCCGGGATCTCAGTTGCTGGCCCCTAGTGGAGCCGGAACCGTGGGCACCGGATGCGGATTCCTACATGACCTAGGTCTGGCAGAATGGTACCTACCGGACTCTCCATCTTGCCAGAACTCTGCTGTTGCCTCCCTCAAATGAGCAAGCAGTGAAAGTGAGCTGAATCTTGCAAAATAGAGGGGCTTATAAGCATGCACTTGACAGCAATCCCAAAGAGCTGTTCCCAGGGGACTGCAGGGCTTACATAACGAGACTCCAGTGGTTCTATTAGTTTTAGTAGTTCTGTTACACATGCTAGTTATATGCTTGGTGTAATCTTATTCAGCACCTGTATATGTCATGACTGAAAGGCTATCTCAGATTTAAGCTTTGCTCTTAGACCTACATAGGCACTAGCCCTGTCTGATTCATTCAGCTATATTTCATGGATCTTGATACACAAACAGCAATGGAGTTGCCGCGGAACTACTCTTTAGTCACCTACGCCTAGCATACTGTTATGAGCAAAATGTCAGTTTACTCAGCTTGTCTTTTCTTGTGTTCTTTTTAAACTACATACTGGCTTCAGTTGTCAGCCTCATTATAAAGCTGTACCACTTCACCCTTGGTTACCAACCTCATGTCTATACATGTGCCCAGCTGATATACATCTTTAATCCAGTGAAGCATTTAGACATATTGCTTAGCCTGCTGAGACTTAAAAATAAAAAATGTGCACAACTTGGTCGTACACCATGGCAATGTACTTACCTGTAAGTAAATTGATAGCTTGGTAATGCTGTTGTGGCGTTACAAGTCTCTATTTTCTCTTTTGCACAGTAAAAAAAAGAATTTCAAAAAAATCCCATTATATTCTCAGCCCACATGCATAAAATCCAAAATCATAAGATCATAAAATACTAGTTTGCATAACAATCTGTTTTAACAACTAATTTGTTGCCGGTGCTACCTCCCTAAACACAAAAAAGTTAGGAGGTGGGAGTGGTCAATAGTATGCTCCAGCACACCATTTTAAATGCATTCTACTAGCAAGATTGCCCTCTATTAGATACCATGGGGATTACCTTAAATAGCTTGCTGTGCAGTAAGCGCTTGTTTTTTTTAAATAGCTTGCTATGCAGTAAGCGCTGAAGGACATCAGCAACATACTGTTCATATGTAGAGAGGACAGGACATAAAATGAAAATGCGTGGAAATGTCATGACACTTCTCTGTTAGTGTAGTAGTCAGTGGTCTGTTGAGCTTTCCTTTGGACTCAATCTTGAAAACTAGCAATGCCCTTGCCCACAATATGGTAAAAGGAAAAATAGTGTTCCCAATGCAAAAGGTGGTGAAATGTCTGCATTAAACTACAAACCTATATCTATTCTTGCTGTATTTTCTAAAATATTGGGGAAATTGTGTGCACATGGCAGGAATTTTGATATGTCAAATTTCTCAATATGGCTTTTGCTCAAATCAGTCTACTAAATCTGCCCACCTATAGGTGTACAATCATTTTCAGAGTAGAATGTAACATGATGAAGTTGCTGATGATATGTACCTTGATTTTGCAAAGGTATTTGATATTGTACAAACAAAGTAAAGTGATGGATAAATGTAATAACACATAAATAAATGTGAAGTACAAATACAAAAAAAAAAACAAGTAAAGTGATGCACTAAATGTAATAATTAGAATAGTGACTGTATGTTGCAAAATATATCATGCAATTCTTACTGTAACGGAAAACTTCAAGTATATCAAATACCATAAAAATATGCAAAATAGTACAGATAAACCCTAAAATAATAAATTAGACCATGATATAGACTAGACCATGATATCCCACCTTGACTCTGTATTGATAAACTTGTTTAAATCCTGTGATTAAGACAGACTTTGCTACAAATGCTAATGTCAATGTCATTGACAATGAGGGTGTAGTAGATGCATCTATACCTCAAATGTATCAAAACTAAACTCAAAACCACTACTATTGATTTGTCATGCAATGTTATTGCACTGCCCATTATTGTGATATATTTCAAAGTTATATATTATGGTTCGTAACCACTTCTTCATGAATTGATATCCTCCACTGCACAGCCCTGCCTTTCATATTAGAAAATTAAAATACCAATAATAATGTAAATAAAAAAATCAATAGTTTATCCAGAAACTTAATTGATTGGTCAACTAGACATTCATGTTGCATTTTTTTATTAACTAGTATTTTACATGATTAATGATGTGGAAGTCAAATGGGTTGGAGAGTGTTAACTGGGATGGCACTGACACAAAATTATATTCGATATGTCATTATACCACTCCTTGTACAATTTGTTTGAGTAATGTACCATCATCATCATCAATATTTCCAGTTGCAGCGAGCTCTCCCGCGTGTGGTGAAATAACAAAATCTATGTGTTGTTTGCTAAAAATATACTTTGTCAGATACTTTTTTGGGGGAGGAGAATGGTTCAAATTTATGGTATGGACTTGAGTAAAGCTTGGCAAAAGAAACCATTTGTGACCTTGGAATAAAACCATGATGATAGACAAGTGTTAGTGGGAAAGGCAAGTTTTGGATATTTGTAATTTAAACATGCTGAAAATGTATCTTGTTTACCAAATGCTCAAGTGTAATTTAAGGATTACTTCAAGCACCATCAACACTTCAGTGATTTGAAGTGGTCAGGGTGCCTGGAGTCTCTAAATTAATTGTACCATTTGTAGTTATATTCCGTATACAATCAGTTTTGTCGAGTTATTTCCATTGTGGACACGTACCTATGCTCAGATCAATAAACCAAGTATGATCAACTTGCCTCCTTATAATTAGAAGTATTCAGTCATGGTAAAAAATGGGCACAAGATATGCCCTTTTTTCTGGGAAACTAAAAGGGCTAGAAATTGCTATTTTGACTCCTCCTTTTTATTATAAGCATCTTCAGAACATTAGGTGTATGAAATATGTATTTTTCTGAATAAGTTAGTAAACAGCCTTATTTGTCTCTTCTAGGGATGATACTTTTCTAGGCATTTTTGTCTTGATTAATAGTAACAAAAGGCTGATTATACTGATAAAATAATGATAGCAATCTGTAAAAATGCATTGCTTTGTATCATTAAAACTACAATTTCTTTAATCAAAATTTCAATGTTCATCTGTATCTCAAACAAATGATGTTTGACTCTGAATTTATAGTTTAATCTTCCCAATAAACCTAAGTAGTGGGGTTCACTAATAAATAATATTTATTTATTAGTAAGGTAATCTGCATGCAACAAACAAAACAAAACAAACAACAGTATTTAGAAGCTGTTCAGTCAAGTTTATAACCTACAATTCCCAGCACAGCCACATCATAGTGACTATATGTAGGGAGCTTGATACAGAGAGAGAACAGCAGATTGCTATTCTCCCTAAATCCTCCTGGGCTGGCCAGGCTATCTGACAACTGCACTGGTGTAGTGGGGACCCTAAAAAACAATAAAGGGGGGACCTAAGGTCTTCCCCCCCGGCCCCCACCCCTGCGTGGCAGGTGGGGGCCCTAAATAATAGCAACGGGGGGGAACAAAAGTTCGGGTCACCATGACTTCAATGGGGTTCGGGGTCAAGTTCGAGAACGAACCTGGACTTTTTTCAAAGTTTGACCGGACCCGAACATCCAGGTTTCCGCTCAACTCTACTCATAATCCTACCTGTAATCCCAGTCCTAATTACACCCTCAAATCTCACCTCCTAATGCTACATCTCAAGGGATTCCCTCTGCTGATGTTAGTACTGACATCAGCAGAGGGATTTACCTAGCTCACAAAGCACAGAGGGCTCTTTGAGGCTGGGGGTCAATCATAGTTTTAAATTTACTGTGTTGGCGCCATCGTCCAGCCAAAAAATTGAAATCCATTTAAAGGGCTATGAGCTGTGCTCGGTGGAAACTGTACTGATGCGGAGCAGCAAAGAAAGAGGAAATGGAATGTTGAGAAGGGAGTTATATGGTCTCCTTACTGTTTTTTGATTGGTTGTTTACTCTCTGTGGTTTTTGCTGCTGTGGAGTAATAGTAAAGCGAGACTTAAGCAAATATGAAGACTACTGTCATGTTATAAAATTGTCATTCTGTTCATGTTTATAAAATGAAGCCAGTTTAAAATGTCCATGTCGTTTACTTTTTACTAGTGATATTTTTTATCATTTTTTTTTCAATTAAATTATTCTTCAAATATATATATATATATATGAGTATCATGATTCAATAGTTAATTTACGCTCATTAGCATCTTTTTTTTTTTTTTTTTTTTTTTATTTCAGACAGTACCCGCCAGTAAGTTTCTGCTGCAGTTCCTGTAACTCAGGCCTTGGTACATAAGTCATCATCAATGCTTTCCCTTTTATCTCCTTTTCTTTTCTCACTTTTTTCCTTCCCAATAAGTCCACGACTTATTAAAATGTATATAACATACAGGGGCGGGCTGGGCCGGGGGGCAGGGAGGCAATTGCCCCCCAGGCCGCCCAAAATTATTTTAGGACCGGCCGCGGCGGGCCGGCCCTTTAAATGCTGCAGCCGCCGAGCGCTCTGTAAAGAGCGCTCAGACGGCTGCAGCTACTTTTCCCTCCCTCCCCTCCCCTGTAGGTGGCCGAGCTGCACTCCGGACCGCGGTCCCGGCCGGAGTGATGGGAAGGTGCACACTGAGTGTGCACCTTCCTGTCAGTCCGGCCGGGTACAGGAAACAGAAACTCCTGTTCCGCGCGGAACAGGAGTTTCTGTTTCCTGTACCCGGCCGGACTGACAGGAAGGTGCACACTGAGCACCTTCCTATCACTCCGGCCGGGACCGCGGACCGGAGTGCAGCTCGGCCACCTACAGGGGAGGGGGTAATAAGGGGGGGGAGAGAGAGAGAGTAAAAAAAGGGGGGGGGGAGAGAGAGTAAAAAAAGAGGGGGGGGGGAGAGAGAGAGTAAAAAAAGGGGGGGGGGGAGAGAGAGTAAAAAAAGGGGGGGGGAGAGAGAGAGAGTAAAAAAAGGGGGGGAGAGAGAGTAAAAAGAGGGGAGGGGGGAGAGTAAAAAGAGGGGAGGTGGGGAGAGTAAAAAGAGGGGAGGGGGGAGAGTAAAAAGAGGGGAGGGGGGAGAGTAAAAAGAGGGGAGGGGGGAGAGTAAAAAGAGGGGAGGGGGGGGAGTAAAAAGAGGGGAGGGGGAGAGTAAAAAGAGGGGAGGGGGAAAGTAAAAAGAGGGGGGGAGAGTAAGAAGAGGGGGGGGAGAGTAAGAAGAGGGGAGGGGGGACAGTAAGAAGAGGGGAGGGGGGGAGAGTAAGAAGAGGGGAGGGGGAGAGTAAGAAGAGGGGAGGGGGAGAGTAAGAAGAGGGGAGGGGGAGAGTAAGAAGAGGGGAGGGGGAGAGTAAGAAGAGGGGAGGGGGGAGAGTAAAAAGAGGGGAGGGGGAGAGTAAAAAGAGGGGAGGGGGGAGAGTAAAAAGAGGGGAGGGGGAGAGTAAAAAGAGGGGGGAGAGTAAAAAGAGGGGGAGGGGGGAGAGTAAGAAGAGGGGGAGGGGGGACAGTAAGAAGAGGGGGAGGGGGGAGAGTAAGAAGAGGGGAGGGGGGAGAGTAAGAAGAGGGGAGGGGGGAGAGTAAGAAGAGGGGAGGGGGGAGAGTAAGAAGAGGGGAGGGGGGAGAGTAAGAAGAGGGGAGGGGGAGTAAGAAGAGGGGAGGGGGGAGTAAGAGGGGAGGGGGGAGTAAGAAGAGGGAAGAGAGGGAGTAAGAAGAGGGAAGAGAGGGAGTAAGAAGAGGGAAGAGAGGGAGTAAGAAGAGGGGGGAGTAAGAAGAAGGGGGAAGTAAGAAGGAGGGGAGATAAGAAAAAGAGGGGGGTAAGAAGAAGAAGGGGGGAGTAAGAACAAGAGTGGGGAGTAATTAGAAGAAGGGGGTAAGAAGAAGAGGGGGGAGTAAGAAGAAGAAGGGGGTAAGAAGAAGGGGGTAAGAAGAAGGGGGTAAGAAGAAGGGGGTAAGAAGAAGAATGGGGTAAGAAGAAGAAGAGGGGGTAAGAAGAAGTAGGAGGGTTAAGAAGAAGAAGGGGGGTAAGAAGAAGGGGGGAGTAATAAGAAGAACAAGGGGGGGAGTAAGAAGAACACAAGGAGGAGGGGGTAAGAAGAACACAGGGGGGGTGAGAACACACAGAGGGAGGAGTGAGAAGAACACAGGGAGGGTGGAGGGGGGATGAGAAGAGCACAGGGAGGGTGGGTGAGTGTGAGAAGAGACCGCTAGGGGAGGGTGGGGGAGAGGAGAGACCACTAAGGGTCAGGGGAGAGCTCTAAGGGACAGAAGGGACAGCTCTATAGGACAGGGGGCAAGACAGGGAGCTCTTTAACACTACGCGCACACACACACACACACAATGCATCCCTATACATACACAGAAACACACAATGCACCCCTATACATACACAGAAACACACAATGCATCCCTATACATACACAGAAACAGAACATGCTTCCCTTACACACAGAGAAACACACAATACATCCATTACACACACACACAATGCAACCCTTACACACAAAGACAATGCATCATTTGCACACATACACATACACATACAATGCAAACCCTTACACACACATGCAAACACACACACTGTTTTTCTTACATACACACAGAAACACAATGCATCTCTTACACTCAATGCACACACATACAGACACACACCTTGCATCCCTTATGCATACAAACACAGATTCACACAATGCATCCCTCACACACAACCAGAAACACATAATACATCCCTTATACACACAAACACACTGCATCACCTGCACAAACTGGTATCCCTATACACTACATACCATAAGCACACATATGAGATAACACATAAGACATCCCCTACACACTCCACTCCCTGTGAGCGAGCTCATGGGTGGGTGGAACAAATAAGTGGACTTATGAGTGGGCCTTATGGGCATACTCACCGTCAGGCACTGGGGCCCAGACCTTGAGCTGTGTAAGAGGCCCCCAAAAAATGGAGCTGCTTCCAATTCTCCCAGAACGTTGAATTTTGTGACCACAGTTGCAAACAGCCTCCAGAGGTCCTGTTCTACACCAGACCAGTGGAGCCAAACTGCAGCCCATCATCATCCTCATCTAATTGTAAGTAGGCAATCTAGTATATTATTAGTGACACTAATCTATAATTTACCTCACATTAAAGGGACACTATAGCTTAATGAAGTGGTTCTGGTGTCTATAGCTGGTCCCTGCAGGCTTTTTAATGTAAACACACACTGTGTGCAGCACTGGCATTAGTTCATATGGCAGATCATATGGGTGGGGCATTGTGATGTCACATGGGGGGGGGGGGCAAATTTATATTTTGTCTAGGGCGGCAAAAATCCTTGCACCTCTGATCCTGGGCAGGTGCACCAGTCTACTGGTGACCCACAGGAGGGGAGTGCACTGATTGCACTGCACTCTCCTCCTGCCCAGACCCGTCTTGACCGCAGTGCAAGTGCCCTCTGCCCCTAATTTACAGTGGCTCACACTCACAACAAGCAGTGCCTAGAGCCCTTTGCAGAGACGGAAACAAAGAGGTTCTGCGGCAGCTGGCCGTCCTGCAAGCATTACATTAAACAGCTGTTCCCCATGCAGCCACAGATGGCGTTGTGCTGGGAGACTGTGATTACTCTTCACTTCCTCCCAGCCTACAGAGCAGCGCATGGGGGAGAGAGGAGGAGGCATGATTTAATCTTGAATAAATCCTCTAAGCCAACCTTTATAAATTTGGGGGGATCAGCTCTGTTTCCACAGTTTATTGGTGTTTGCTCTCATCTCTGTATTAATATTGAGGGATGTCTAAGTAGTAACATCAGTGTGTGTCAGCAGGGCCAGCCGTTAGGGTGGGCAAGCTGAGCGGTCACGCAGGGTACCATGACAACAGAGGCGCCCGGCGGCCAACACAGCTCACAAGTTGGGTACACCAGCATATTTAATTTAAACGATTCGCTGGTGGTCCACTGGTGCGCACCAGCAGTAGGTGCAGTCAGATCATATCCTCTCCCTCGTGGTTCCGGCGCTCAGTTAGTGAGTCAGAGCACAGGCTCAGAGATTCTCAGCCTGTGCTCTGACAACATTGAAAGTCAGAGCCGTGAAGGAGCGGGTATGGCAAAGAGCTACTGATTAGCATAACATCAATATCCGTTATAAAACCAGGAAAAGGTGGGCATGGATGGTGAACTGATTTGGTGGCGCAATGGGCCACTTGACTGGTTTTGCCCCCCAGGCCTAAGGCGGCCAGCCCTCCCCTGATAACATAGATCCAAAGAAAAAGCACCCCAAAAATAAACAAACAAAACAAAACCAAACTACATACATACACAAAGATGGTGACAAAGTATCTATCTATTGGTCCTCTATAGTGTTCCTATATTAATACTTCGATCAGCTTTGTTATTACTTTTGCTTTATTCTCCTTTTATTTCCTGATTTATTTGTTGGATTAAGTTACGCAGTCAGTTTATTTAGCCATTTATCTATATCAACAATCTTTTTTTTTTCTTCAGATTTCTATTTACACCTCCTTCCATTTTTAACTGTAGGATTAGCTGGTTTTTTATTGTTTCCCAGTTTGGTAATATCTTGGTTCTCCATCTTCTAGATATAGAAATCTTTGCCGCTATTAATGCATGAGAAAGGAAATATTGCAGATCAGTGTTATATTGGCTAAAATTTAGATGTAATATACACATTTCCGGAGAAAAGGGAATTTTAGTTCCAGTTATTTCTTGAATTTTACTAATAAACAATTTCCATATTTCTTCTATCAGAGGACAGCTCCACCAAATATGTAATGAATCTCCTACTGCTTTATTACACCTCCAACAGATGTTTGAACTGTTCTGATCAATTTTGTTCAGGCGGCTAGGGACCAAATAGAATCTATTTATTATCTTAAAATGTAACTCTACTAAGTTTAAACATTTAATATGTTTAGCAACTGTAAGCCATGCTTTTTTCCACTCTTTGTTGTCAATCATAGTTTTAAATTTACTGTGTTGGCGCCATCGTCCAGCCAAAAAATTTAAATCCATTTAAAGGGCTATGAGCTGTGCTCGGTGGAAACTGTACTGATGTGGAGCAGCAAAGAAAGAGGAAATGGAATGTTGAGAAGGGAGTTATATGGTCTCCTTACTGTTTTTTGATTGGTTGTTTACTCTCTGTGGTTTTTGCTGCTGTGGAGTAATAGTAAAGCGAGACTTAAGCAAATATGAAGCCTACTGTCATGTTATAAAATTGTCATTCTGTTCATGTTTATAAAATGAAGCCAGTTTAAAATGTCCATGTCGTTTACTTTTTACTAGTGATATTTTTTATAATTTTTTTTCAATTAAATTATTCTTCAAATATATATATATATATATATGAGTATCATTATTCAATAGTTAATTTACGCTCATTAGCATCTTAATGCAGATATGGAGGGGGTAACTATATGGCTCAACATATCATTATCTAAATAACTGTCCACTAACTGTTCACTGCAGTGGCACTGCTTTCCCCTCTATCAGCATGAAAATTACAATAAACATGTACAACACATATTCTGTTATTTAATACATTGCAAATGAAAAATGCATGAGTGTTTGTCCTCTTGCTTTACCCTGGCAAGGAGAGGACTCGGAGGAGAAACAGCTATCACAAAGGACTAGCTGTTAAAGCAGCACAGCTTTGCAGAGCTTCTGCTGATATCAGCCAGTCAGTAATACCAGTAGGAGTAAAGATGCTTATTGCTGCACAAGACCCATGTCTGTCTTTAGTGAGCTGATCTGACAGGTGGAAATGAGGCGGGATGATTTGTTTGTTAATTATAAGATCATAGCTATTTTCTTTTTAATTTTTAATTTTCCATTATTTTTGCCCTATTAGTTTTCCAAGTAGTTTAGCTTTTGAACCATAACTCAGTAGTCCATGAGATAATTTATTTGTTATCTTGTTTAGTAGTTGAAAATATTTTATAGGACATTAATTACTTGATACATTTTTTGTTATTTACTGAAAGATTTAACATGGAACTAATTTTTGTTATAATACAGTATATTTACTATGTGGGTTTCTGCAATATTGTGGTCTTAACATTGCTGTATCACTTTGTCTTGCCCTTAATACTTCTTTGTATTTTTTTCTCTTTCCTCTTGTTCTCTTTTTACTTTTACAATTTATTACACATATCATTTAGTTTTCATTGTTCACACTATACACCTTTACACACATTGCTCACGTCTCACCTTACATGTGTTTTTTTTTTTTTTTTATCACTCATACATTTTTTTGACAGTTTTTAGTTTATCACTTTACTTCTTTTTGTTTACATTTTGGTCACTTGTGTACTCAGCTTATCATATGTATTCTCTCTTTACTTATCATTTTCACATAGTTTCTTTATTTGTTTTCACTGCATTTACTGCAGATTTTCTGTGCTCCTATTAGGATTTGTATTTGATCATAGACTGATTAGCCACAACAATAAAACCACTGACAGTTGAAGTGAATAACACGGATTATATCATTACAATGGCACCTGTCAATGGGTGAAATATATTAGACAGCACAAATCAGGTGGATGTCCAGACAGTTCTTACACTTCTTGTGTTGGAAGCAGGAATATGGGCAAACAAAAAGTCTAAGTGACTTTGACAATGGCCAAATATTGATGACTAGATGACTGTGTCAGAGCATCTACAAATTGGCAAGTCTTGTGAGGTATTCTAGTGACTAGTACTTATCAAAAGTGGTGCAAGGAAGGACAGTTGGTGAGCCAGCATCAAGGTCATGGGCAATCAAAGCTCATTGATAAATGTGGGGACTGATGGCTAGCTCATGTGGTCCAATCACACAGAATAAGCAACTGTAGCTCAAACTGCTGAAAAACATAATACTGGCCATGATAGAAAGTAGTCAGAATAGTGCTTCACAATTTGCTGCGTAGCCACAGATCAGTTAGAATATCCATGATGACATTGCCAAAAGAGCCTTTAATGAGGATATGAGTGCTAGAACAGGACCATAGAGCAATGGTTGCCTGGTTTGATCAATACTTTTAAATCAGGTGAATGGCCAGGTGAGTGTGCTTCGATTACCTGGTGAAGGGATGGCAGCAGGATGCACCATGGGAGGAAGGCATGCCGGCAGAGGCAGTGTTATGCTTTGGGCAATATTCTGCAGGGAAACAATGGGTCCTGACATTCATGTGGATGTTACTTTGACACGCCCCTACATGACAATGGTGTTCCATGATGGCAGTGGCCTTTATCAGCAGAATAATGCAGCCTGCCCCACTGCAAATATGCTACAGAAAGGGTTCTGTCAGGATGGGGCTGTGGCCCAACACGCAGAAGTAAGTCAAAGTGATAAACGTATTACCGGGCTTAAGAACAGTCGGATTTAATGTAGAAAGAATAGTGAGAAACAAGCCGAAGTCAGGGTTACAGACAGGAGCATAAACAAGAAGACAAAGCCAGGGATACCAGAAATACGGATAGTCAGAACAAGCCAAGATCAAATACCAGGATAACAAGAAACCAAAGGCGCTCTCGGATAACCAAAGTAGTGGAAACCATGACAGGGCACTGAACACTAGAAGGTTTGGGTTTAAGTAACTTCCAAAGCCTGCTCACTGGTTAACATGGGACCTATGACCCTAAAACATGCATGTGCATCGAAAACGTGATGCCACACGTACGTTTGCGACACTTATGATGTTTTTGAGGGCGGCACTATTTAGTAGCATGGGACTGAAGCGGCCGGCGTCCAAAACTTTGAGGAAGAGGCATTGTGGATTAGGTAAGTAACCTCTGCCTCCTGCAGCATGGCCATCAGGATTCCATACGGCAGCGATTGGGCACCGCGTGAGTGTGCCAATCAGGTGCAGCATTACGGTGCTGATCGGGCACCATGTTAGCAAATCGATTAAGTGCAGGAACATGAATAAGAGTTTAAGATGGCACCTTGGCCTCCTACTTCCCCAGATTTCAATCTGATTGAGCATCTGTGTGATGTGCTGGAACAACAAATACGATACATTAAGGTCTCAACAAATACGATACATTAAGGTCTTGCAACTTGCTGGACTTAAAGGATCTGCCTCTGTCTTAGTGCCAGATACTACACAAAATGCTCAGAGGTATTGTGGAGTCCATGCTTCAATGCATCAGAGCTGTTTTGACAGAACAAGGGGGATTTACACAATACTAGGCATGTAGTTTTAATGTTTTAATTAAGCCCCATGCTCAAACTCCCATGTTATTTTTTAAACCCCTACATACTTATTACCCCTAAACAGTTTATATTCATATTTGTATTATACATATGTCATTGGATATATTTATACACACATGTACAACTGTTACACTTGCTCTTTCTTCTGTGTACATAGTTAATTGAAACTGTGATGGGTGGTTTAGTAGCTTGGTAAGATGCAGGTAAGAGGCTGAATAAACTCCCATAACCTAGATACATGCCAGAGAAAGCAAACTGAAAAATATTATAGCAAACTCATAAACATCTTTCTATATCTTCCAAACTTTTCTTGCTTTATTTTAGTTTGTATATTTGTGTAAAAGTGTTTGCTTGCTTGTTTACATTATGCAAAGATTATTACTTCTGAGCCTATCTGGCTCAATAGGACGTAATGTCTATGCTTTTTTTGTGTTATAATAAAATGAATATGTATATGAATTGTGCTAACACAACTTTATTAAACCAAAATGTATGTTTGTGTGGAAAAATTGGTTGCTGCTTGGTAGATACTGTGTTTGACTTTTAAGATTAAAAACAGTACACAGCACACTACAAGCAATACACTGCGAACAGTGCACTGCACGATGCTCGCATACTAGCACAGCACACAATAAAAAACAAATAATACGTTTTTTAAAACTGAACTTTATCATCAATGATGCTGAAACCTTCCTGCAAAAACCTGCTATCGCTGTTGCAGGACACTAGACTGAACCCTCTTTTACAAAGAGGTAAAATAAAGACCTGCCAGTGCGGGCAAGGTTCATTTGTGTATTAAACTACCACACCATATTGCAATTGTAAAGCACAATGAAAATCAAATAATCAGTCTCTCACAAGAAATAAAAAAAAAAATCAGTAAAATAATACTAAAGCAGTATTTTTAGTAGTTCAAGTGGTATTGGCAGTAGTTAGGCAAGCAGAACATACTTTAGTGGGAGTTCCGACTGTCCTTGACCAACCTTTCTTGGTCAAATATTGGCACTGTCCTAAACATTGTTAAATATTGGCACTATTCTCAACATGTGCTTAATCAGTATCTTTCAAGATTTGGCCACACGGCTTTTCAGAGTTACGGAATTCGAAGAAGTCACTGATCGAAAAAAAATTCAGATGAACATGATCGAGACAAAACCGAATGCACATGTCTATTCCACACTGAGGAAGCTAAGCTGCTGAATATGCGTATATTGCTATATCCGATATGGCCGGATCTGACTTCTGAATACAGATATCAAAACTGCTTTTACAGCACGTTATGTAACTTCCATATAATGCGGGAAAAGGTCAATTATTGTCTGAAAATTATTCCAAAAGAACGAGGATAATTCCTTTCTCTTTCCATTTATTATATAATATATAATTTCCATTTATATAATATAACTGTTTTGGAAATTAATATACCAAAAACTAATTTGACTAAATTTGTTTTTTAAATCTACATAGGTATGATATTTTATACATCCTGGCTAGAAAACCAAATCTTGCTTCTGTATTTAAAACAGAATATTTCAGTGCTGAACTAAAGAGCAGCCTGGTAATGATGCTGTACAATTAATGCTTTTGCTTCCATTATCAAACGAGTTCTTGTCTTTGATCACAGAATTTTTTACTAAATAATTAATAATAATATTGGGTTAAAAGTATTGGCATATAGTCAGCCAAATTCAGATAGCTGTATCATATATCTATATTACTTGCTGTTGATCCAAAATAATGTGAAAACTAATCAATTTGAAGTGATTTCCAATCTTGCCAGTTTTTTAAAACTATTTTCTATGGGTGTTTTTTATTTTTATTTTTTCCTGTTTATAATTGCAAACATGCAGATAATATTAATAATGAGGAAAGAGAAAAACTCAGTAGCTTGCCTTTAGGTCAGTCCCTGCTCAGGTCTCAAACAGGCTTTTGCTCACTTGTGTCATTACTGAAAGAAATATTATTTGCATATCAGATGGATCCCACTCATAAGGGCTGTCTAGATCTGAAATGCTGATAAGATCTCTCTGAACGAGAGATACAGTCTAATTTGCAAATGGAGAGGTTTACTCTGTAATGACAAACGTGAACAAAAACCTGCTGAAAAAACTAAAGGACACATTACGGAGTGTTTTCTTCTTCTCAGTATTCTCATGATCTACAATTTTACATTTATTAGTTCTTAAAAAAGTATGATTTCATTCCACATTTGACATTTTTACCATTATACTTCCATTATTACTGCTATGTAGTAAGTGGTAGAGAAAGAAAATCTGCCTGCACTGATTCAATAAGTAGTAACAACAGTATAACCGTGCAGCAAAAAAACTCACACTGTAGTACCTCCAGTGTATGTCAAAGCAAGAAAAAAATGGAGTAATGCACAGATTGTATTTAAAGTGCACACCCGGGTGCTACCATAATTATTCCAAGGACAAAATACAAGTTGCCAACGTTTCGGGTGATTGCCCTTTATCAATGCCCAAAACGTTTGCAACTTGCATTTTGTCCTTCCAATAAATATGATAGCACCCGGGTGTGCACTTAAAATAACAGCTGCGTATTACTCGATTTTTTTCACATTAATACTGCTTATGATACTTAGTGCTAACAAGCATACTTATCGAAAATCTGCTTAATCCCATAACAATCACATGACTGTCTAAGCCATTATGTAGTGCAAGGCTACAATTCCCAGGTTAAATCTCTGCTGGTAAGAAGGAGCCTGGATACCCCTGTTAGCTGGGGCCACAAATAGTACTTTGACTTCCCTGTATTCTGGTTGCCTTGACTTTTGGCTTTCCCTCATCGTTGTGTCTCCTTCTGCGTCCCTGACCTCGGCAAGTATTTTGAATATTCTCTGGTACGTTAAGTCTGGCCTAGGTGTCATATAATTCTGCGTACTGGATCTACTAGTAATCCTGACACATTTATCCTGTACCTCAGACTTTCCCCTAAGCCGGCTATCAGGAGGAAGTGTAGAAGGGGTACTGTGACTGATAGGAGATGGACTCCATGAGATGTGCCCACTGACATGCACCTTTTGTGAATGTATTTTATTCATTGTTTTGTAAATAAAAGTACAACAGAGAGCACTATGTCTTTGTCTTTTGTATTTTAGACTAATCTGAGTTTCAAGCTGTTTATGAATGTTAAAAAATGAGTGGAGAACAAAATAAAATCTTAGAATTAAGTGAACCATACAATACAAATATAAAAATGTAAACTAATGTGGATTGATTCAATTGCTCATGAAGAGAATCATCATAAAAATAAATAATAAATAGCAGGTAATAGTGCAATAAGTATGGATAGATTTGTGGTTGCTTAATATGCAATAGTACAATGTACATATAGTATATTTAAAGTATTCAAAACAAATGTATTGCTAAACTTATACATAAAGGTCTATTTATTAGTCTTGTAAGTTGATTTGCATGTGTAATTGTCACATATTCATCCGCACATAAACATGTGGTTAATGGCATTTACTGTCCTGACAGGAAAAGTTGTGCCAAGCAACATTACCGCCCTGACAGGAAAAGTTGTGCCGAGCAGCAATCATGCACATGGAAACCTGGTAATTGCCTTTGGGGTCAAAGGCCCGGTTACAGCCAACCAGATCCACAGGAGGGGTATTTAAAACCCAACTCTCCTCTTGCTTATTGCCTTGTCGTGTTTTCATGCCTGATCTTAATTTTCTGGTATTTGACTTTCGCTTTGTTTTGACTTCCCCGATATCTGGTATCCCTGACTTTTGGCTTTCCCTCATCGTTGTGTCTGATTCTGTGTCCCTGACCTCGGCAAGTAGTTTGATTATTATTGGAGACGTTAAGTCCAGCCATTCTAAGGTCGTTATACATTATCCTTAGTCCTAAGTGTGACACTGTCCTGCGTGCTGGATCAACTTAGAATTATGACAGTAATAGCCTTATAACTATTTTCTCCTATTTGAGTGAGTTGCTGCTATTTGTTTTTTTTTTTTCCATTTTGATTTTTATTTCATTTTTGATAAAGTTTTTTTTAACACTGTAGATTGAATCTTTTTGATTAATATAATACCTACTGCCATTATAGAATACTGCATACATAATGCAGACACTGTGTACTCTATGGTATTAAGAAATACTCTGCAACTGAATCAGTATATTCTGCTGTACTTACCCGGGCTTAACTATTTGGACACACAATAGTTTCTATTCCCTGTGGATATTACCGGTGCCCAGACATCTACAGTTAGGTCTGAAAATATTTGGACACTGACATAATTTTTATAATGTTAACTCTGTATAAACAAGTAATAGGTAACTGAATATGAACAAATAGAAATATAAGATTCTTGTAGTAAAGCTTTGTATAACAGGGCTGCTTCACAACACAAAAGAGTGACTAAACAACTTATTGAATAAAAGAAAAATACAAGTTTTGTATACGTAATGTTAACTCTGTACACCACCACCATGGATTTGAAAAGAAACAATCAAGATAAAAGTATAGTGTTCATCTGTTGAACAAAAATATTATATGAAACATTTAGGAATCACACCCATTTTCAAGGTCACTGTCCTTCTGTAAAGTGAAGCACCATTCAATCAACTTTGCTGAATTTGGCTGAATCTTAGCAGACAATATATCCTTATCTCTATACACTTCAGTTCAATTCATACAGGTACTTCTGTCTGCTGTCACATCATCAATAAATACTAGTGACCCAGTGAAATTGGAAGTCATGCATGCCCATGTCATCATACTTCCCCATCATGTTTTACAGATGGTGTTGTATGCTGTGGATCATGAGCCACTCCAAGTCTTCTACATACTTTTTTATTCCTATCATTCTGTAACAGATGGATCTTATTTTCATCTGTCCAAAGACTACTGTTCATGAACTGGGTTGACTTTTAAAAAAAATGGTTTCGGCAAAGTCTAATCTGGCCTTTCTATTCTTGAGGCTTATTATTGGTTTGCACCTTGTGATGAACCCTCTGTATGTATTCATGTGAAGTCTTTTATGGTAGACTTGAATAATGATATGCCTACCTCCTGAAGAGTGTTCTTCATTTGGCTGGATGTTGTGAAGGGATTTTTCTTTACCACGGAAAGGATCCTACGATCATCCACCACTTCTTTTTTATGAACTTCCAGGGTTTTTTTGTGTTGCAGAACTCACCGGTGCATACTTTTTTCTCAGAATGTACCAAACTGTTGATTTAACCACTCCTAATGTTTCTGTTATCAATCTGATCATTGTTTTTATTTTTGCAGCATAAGGTTGCCCTGTTTTGCTTGTACTGAGAGCTCATTTGAGAGCACGTTGTGGGTTTACCTGGAATCACCTCCAGGCCTTTTACCTGCTTAATCGATCAGGAAATAATGAAGGAATAGCCCATACCTGTCCATGAAACCACTTTGAGTCAATTGTCAAATTAATTTTGGTCCCTTGAAAAAGAGGGGACTACATATTAAAGAGCTGTAATTAATAAACCCTTACTCCAGTTTGGATGTGAATATCCTCAAATTAAAGCTAAGAGACTTTAAGTCAATATTCCTTATTTAACTGAAACTTGAATTTATTTTGGTAAACAGCCAAAATAACAAAACATGTGTCAGTGTCTAAATATTTATGGGCCTAACTGTATGATTTAAATGTTAGCTCATTTTTGATTTTTTTTCTAAATGTTATATTGGTATATATTTTGTTTCCTATTTTGTATAAGTTCTATAACTTTTGCCAAAAGCATTTTGGACTTTTTCAGAAGTGTTGATAATAATCATATTATTAATTTACTACTATTAGATAATAACATCCTCCAAAAGTGAGTGTCCATATACTCCTTGACAAAATATACTTGTTTTTCCCATACAAGTAAAACATTTGACACTGAACATTAAAGTTTTGCATTCTTCAGCTCTTTTAGTTTGATCTATACAGTGCTATTTGTACTTTCTATTGAACCGCGTTTTACCCTATTGCTTTATTGTTGACATTGTCTACCTGGCTGTGAGACTATTTTAAGATAAATGCATTAAATGCAATTCTGGCTTCACTTGCTGTCTAGATTTTCTATAAGCCCCAAGTTTAATATTGTGTTTGCATGCTTTGAACAAAAATACATATATCATTGGTCTGTTGTGATATGAAAAGTTTCATCTGCCATGTAAAGTTTGTAGATTTAAAAAAAAATATCCATAGAAGCACATACAGTTGTGTTAGAATAAATGTTCCATATGCTTTATATATTTTAGAACTTACACTTTCCCTTAAAAAGTCTGTTTATAAACATCATATCTCTCTATATTGAAACTCTTAAAATATAGAGCCATTCAATGATCAATCTTAGTAAAACCAAGCTATGACTAAGTCACACTGATTAAGTTTCTTGATGATACTCTAATAAAGATTTAATTAAGGTTTTTATTTCTGACCTCCTTTATGACTTTGGTTAATATAGAATTATGGGGATTTGTGACATTTTCCTTCCATTGAATTGAAACAACCTTCAGCCACAAAGCCATAGGTTATTGAACAGAAATGGTAGGTAATTCAATATATATTGAATTACTTCCATAATAATTAAAGTCCATTTAATTATGCATAGACATTTAGACATTGCATTCTTTAGCAACAGAACAGGTACGCTGCTAAATGTATGTAATTATAAAAAATGATGGTAATTATGAAAGCAGAAAGGTTCCCTTTCTTCTTTGTATTATTTCCATGGCTATAAAAAGGAACAATTTAATTTAGTTTTACTAATACTAATAAGTAAAGTAATTTTAACCAGTTCATTTATGATCAAAGATAAAATAATAGATGTTTATACTGTATCAAAAAGAAAACATTGACACAAGATTTTTACAGTATTCTTTTAAACAACTTCCAACTCTATATACGCTTACCCTCTGCAACACTAACCTCTTACTTATCATTATATCACTCTCTATAGCATTTTGTTAATATTAACTGTTAATAACAGGTAACTAGAGATGTCCCGAATAGTTCGCAGGCGAATAGCTCCTGGCGAACATAGCTTGTTCGCGTTCGCCACGGATGGCGAACATATGCGATGTTCGGTCCGCCCCCTATTCGTCGTCATTGAGTAAACTTTGACCCTGTACCTCACAGTCAGCAGACACATTCCAGCCAATCAGCAGCAGACCCTCCCTCCCAGACCCTCCCACCTCCTGGACAGCATCCATTTTAGATTCATTCGGAAGCTGCATGTTTTTTTTTTTTAGACAGAAGTGTGTTATATTTGAGCATGCTAGGCTGAACGTGCGTATATCATGGCTAGTTGCACTGAGGGGATGAGTATATAGCAGTACATTGTTGTGAAAGATGGCTGTCATGTTTAGGGTGTAGCTTGCACGTTATTAACAGTGTATTAGTGAGACTAGTGAATAACATAATACATGAACGGTTAAGGTAAAGGCATGTAAGGAACTACGACAATAAACTCTTAAGGAGGTGTGGAGGATCTTAAGGAGGTGTGGAGGATCGCATGGTGTGGAGGATCGGCTATAGTGGGACATGCTTGGCAGGCTGCTGTTTACTGCTTGTGCTCATCCGATCCCTTCTGGGCGCCAGGTGCAGACCCTGGGAGTCTCTGATACCTGGAACAACAAAGGCAAGTCTCTGGCTGAGTGCCGGGTTCGCGGCTTGAGGTGGTGGATGCTTGTTTTGTCGGGTGGTCGGATCCGTCCCGGTGGTGCTTCACTTCCGGTGCGGGATTGTGGTGGCTTAAGGTGGAGGCGAGTGCTTGACGTGGGGCAGGCTCTGCATTTCTGTTTGTGCCTCCGGTCCCGTCTTCGACGCCTTTTGCGCTGGTGGATTTTAATGGGGACTGCTTCGCTTAGCTGTGGTGGAGCTTGTTGGGGCTGTGGTGGAGCTTGTTGGGGCTTCCTGCTTGTTATTTGCTTCCAAAATTGATTAAAGAGTCTGTCCAGCTTAGACTCAATATCCTGCCATGCTTTGCTGGTACCTGGAGGACACGCGGCTGCTGCCATGTTGGGAGAGTCGCAGATGAGTATGTCAGCCTGGGCGGCTGTGCTCTGTGCGTCCATTAGCTCCAGACAGCCTCTCAGGGGTGGACCGGGATAACCCCCACCGGTCCGAGGGGGGGGGGGTAGAGGAGATCCTGCCGGGAAGTAGCTGCTCCTGGGCATGCCAGGATCAGGAGACCGACCGCCTCTCCCGCCCGGTGAGCACCAGGCCACACTTGCCACGCCGAGGTAAGTAAGACTCTGTCGAGTTGCTGACCGCTATTAAGCATATAGGGTCGGTCAGGTAGCAGCAACATTGATGGGTCATTCCCTTCAGGGGTGAAATTCGCTTGTTGATAGTTGCTTAAAGTGAGATATTGAGGGAGCTCACACGAAGTGCGTCTTTCCTCCATGACAGCTAAGCCCCGCCCCCCGGAAGCTGCATTCTTAGTGAGAGGAGGGACAGTGTAGCTGCTGCTGATTTAATAGGGAAATCGATAGCTAGGCTAGTGTATTCAGTGTCCACTACAGTCCTGAAGGACTCATCTGATCTCTGCTGTAAGGACAGCACCCCAAAAAGCCCTTTTTAGGGCTAGAACAGTCTGCTTTTCTTTTTTGTGTGTGTAATCTAATTGCAGTTGCCTGCCTGCCAGCGTGTGTGTCAGGCTCACAGCGTATACTGTGCCCACTTGCCCAGTGCCACCACTCATATCTGGTGTCACAATAGCTTGCATTTAAAAAAAAACAAAAAAAAAACTTTTTTGACTGTAATATCGTAGCAGTCAGTTTCCATCACACGTGTGCGTTTCAGGGCCTGCCAGGGCACAGTGTCACACCAGTGCAACTCATATCTGGTGTAACAGTAGTGTACATAAAAAAAAAATAGAAATTTGACTGTGAAATAATAGCAGTCAGTTTCCTTCACACGTGTGCGTTTCAGGGCCTGCCAGGGCACAGTGTCACACCAGTGCAACTCATATCTGGTGTAAAAGTAGTGTACATTAAAAAAAAAAAACTAGAAATTTGACTGTGAAATAATAGCAGTCAGTTTCCTTCACACGTGTGCGTTTCAGGGCCTGCCAGGGCACAGTGTCACCAGTGCAACTCATATCTGGTGTAACAGTAGTGTACATTTAAAAAATAAATAAAAATTTACTGTAATAGATTGAATAGCATTTAGTTGTCTGCAAGCGTGTGTGTCAGGCCTACAGCGTCTACTCTGCCAACTTCTGCCAGTGCACAGTGCCACTCATATCTGTTGTCACAGTAGCTTGCACGCATAGTACCACTAATAGAAAAAAAAATGACAGGCAGCGGCAGGCCACCCCGCAGGGGCCATCTTGGTCGTGGTGCTGTGATTCCCTTTGGCCCTAGAATAATGCTCAGTGTTCAGAGGCCACGTACCCTGAACTCGAAAAGTTCTGAGGACATAGTTGACTGGCTAACACAGGACACCCAATCTTCTACAGCTTCCATTGGGAACCTTGACGCACCATCCTCCCCCTGCTTAGCTTCGGGCACCTCTCAAGTTACCACTCGCCCGCCTGCCGCCACCACCAACACTAGCACCACAGCCGCTTCACTTGATCTGTCAGAGGAGTTATTTACACATCAGTTGGAAGAAATAAGTGATGTGCAACTATTATTGCCAGATGATGTAGATAACAGGGATATGTCTCAGTCAGGCAGCATTACACACATGGAAGTATGGTGTGATGATGATGATGTTGTACCCGCTGCTGCTTCCTTTGCTGAGTTGCCTAGGTCAAAAAAGTCTAGACTACCTCACCTTTATTAAGAAGAATACATTCGACTAAAAAAGACCTGATGAGGGGGACGTAACAGGGATTAAACTGATAAGAATAGTACTACTTAACACACCACTCCTATCTGGTGGCACATTAGATTGCACGCAGTGCCCCAAATTTGAAGTAGGAGGACCGACCAAGCATCTTTTTCCATCTCCCGGTTCCTAAAATCGATGCCATATACATGTCCCCTGATAGGGGACGTAACAGGGATTAAACTGATAGGAATAGTACTACTTAACACACCTTATAATAATGCAGAGAGAGGCAATGCAGAGAGAGGAGTCTGAAGAAGAGGAGTCAGAGGAGGAAGGTGGCTTTGAGGAGGTGGAAGACCAAACACAGCAGGCGTCCCAGGGGCTTGTTGTCACCTTTCGGGGACCCTTGGTGTTGTACGTGGCTGGGTGGAGGAAGAGACCTTCAATGACATCAGTGAGGACAAGGAACAGGACATGGCTAGCTTGGTATCCAACCTTGTGCAAATGGGGAGTTTGCGGTTGTGCAAATGGACTGTTTGCGGTTGTTTGCGGTGCGTTAAACGGGGAGTTTGGTCTGTCACTGTGAAGCGGGCGTAACCCTTACACTACCTGATCGATACAACATCATACCTGATGTTTTAAAGCACGTTATTCCAAACAATTTAGGAATGTTAGGTGATTTATGCCCTTTATGGATTAAAGGAACACTATAGTCACCTAAATTACTTTAGCTAAATAAAGCAGTTTTAGTGTATAGATCATTCCCCTGCAATTTCACTGCTCAATGCCCTGTCATTTAGGAGTTTAAATCACTTTGTTTCTGTTTATGCAGCCCTAGCCACACCTCCCCTGGCTATGACTGACAGAGCCTGCATGAAAAAAAAAACTGGTTTCACTTTCAAACAGATGTAATTTACCTTAAATAATTGTATCTCAATCTCTAAATTGAACTTTAATCACATACAGGGGTCTAGCAAGCTATTAACATAGCAGGGGATAAGAAAATCTTAATAAACAGAACTTGCAATTAAGAAAGCCTAAATAGGGCTCTCTTTACAGGAAGTGTTTATGGAAGGCTGTGCAAGTCACATGCTGGGAGGTGTGACTAGGGTTCATAAACAAAGGCATTTAACTCCGAAATGGCAGAGGATTGAGCAGTGAGGCTGCAGGGGAATGTTCTATACACCAAAACTGCTTCATTAAGCTAAAGTTCTTCAGGTGACTATAGTGTCCCTTTAAAACCAGACTCTGCATCAACTATGTAATTGTCCATGGGAGTTTTGCCATGGATCCCTCTCCGGCATGCCACAGTCCAGGTGTTAGTCCCTTTGAAACAACTTTTCCATCACTATTGTGGCCAGAAAGAGTCCCTGTGGGTTTTAAAATTTGCCTACCTATTGAAGTCTATGGTGGTAAAAAAGACTGTGTTGCTTATGTGTCGTTTAGAATTTTAGGTTTACAATTCCCTTCTACATGATAGATGACTGTATGGAGAAACAGCTGAGAGCAAATGAGCAGTTCAAGATTTTGTGTGTGAGAAATGATCCATTTATATGAAGACATTATATATCTGGTTGCTTCTAAGTGTGTGTGGTTGGAGATATTCTGGAGATAACCTGGAGGTAATCTGAGGTATTCAGGAGGATAAATAAAAAGTTAAAATTGGTTTGATTTAAATTTTTCACCTCATTGGAATGGCAGACTTAGTTCAGTGTAGTAGTTGCTATGAATTTGTTTCCCGTTCCACTTTTTGGAGGTTTGGTTGTTGTCTAATCTGTAGACAGTTCTCTATCTTGCGGCAGGAGATTGTATTTTTGAAGTCTGAGATTTGTAAATTATCTGATAAACAAACTCAGGCTGGAACTGCTGCAAAGCCAGTTCCGCAGAGACATAATAGGAATGGCAGATGGATCACTGTAGGATCTGGTGGACTTAGAGTTGTGGATAAAAGGCATATTGCACAGTCTGTTGCTCTACATAATTCATTTTCTGCACTTTCAGAGTGTAATGGTGTTATGGAGACAGACACTGAGGGTAGTGGTGTTGTGGAGAGAGGAACTGAGGCTAGTGGTGTTGTGGAGAGAGGCACTGAGGCTAGTGGTGTTGTGGAGAGAGGCAATGAGGCTAGTGGTGTTGTGGAGAGAGGAACTGAGGCTAGTGGTGTTGTGGAGAGAGGCACTGAAGCTAGTGGTGTTGTGGAGAGAGGCACTGAGGCTAGTGGTGTTGTGGAGAGAGGCACTGAGGCTAGTGATGTTGTGGAGACTATGGTGAGGCCTAATAGAAAGCAGTTGTTGTTGGGGGATTCCATCATAAGAGGTGTGGAGATGGACAATGGTGGTCTTGTGAGGTGTCTTCCTGGAGCTACTGCTCAAAGAGACAGGAGACGTATCTGTAATATTGTTAAGCGAGCAAAGCAGGAAGGGGAATTGGATGTACTTGTCCATATAGGGACTTGGCTTGCAATGCGGTTTCAGAGGTTAAGGAAGTTTTTAGTGTTTTTGCCAATGATATACAGCAGGTTGCTTCCACACTGTCATTCTCTGACGTTCTGCCTGTGCATAACACTCAGACCGACAGGCCGATGCGTATTAGGGACTTTAACTTAAAACAAATTTAGCAAACTTTAACAAATGTTCTCAGTGAGCAGTTCAGAGGTTTTGCTAGGATGTATTTAAACTAGGAGGGGGGGGGGGGGCAAAAGGGTGATAAAACATCAATCCAATTGTCCCCCAAAACAAGGACAGAAGTTGCCTGTACCAAGTGTGTTAAAAAATAATGAGCTTAGAGTCATGTCTACAAATGCTCGCAGTTTAGGGAATAAGATCCATGAACTTGTGGCAATAATGGCAACTGATAGTGTAGATTTAGTCGCTGTTACTGAGACATGGTATAATGAGAAAAATGACTGGGACATAGCAATACCAGGGTACTCTTTATATAGAAAAGACAGGAAAGGCAGGAAAGGGGGAGGGGTGGCCCTGTATGTGAAGGATAGCATAAAATCTAGCCTAATAAAAGTTAGTGAGGTGAACATAGAGTCCGTTTGGTTTACGTTAGAATTTGGTAATCACACAGTAATTCGTGTAGGTGTGATTTATAGGCCCCCAGGAGAAATTAAAGAGTTAGATAATCTACTAGTTGAGAAAATAGCTAAAATGACAATGAAGGGGGAAGTTATCATCATGGGTGACTTTAATCTTCCTGATGTGAATTGGAAAACAAAAATAGCTGCTTGTGCCAGGAGCACACATATTCTAAACTCCCTACTGGGATTGTCTCTAAAACAAGTCGTTGAGGAGCCAACTCGTAAAGAGGCCATACTAGATTTAGTGCTATCAAACGGAGATTTGGTATCCGATATTACTGTAGGTGAAAGTTTAGGATCCAGTGATCATCAATCAGTGTGGTTTAATATAAGAACAGTGACTGAGTCACACCACACAAAAACAAAAGTTTTAGACTTTAGAAAAACAGACTTTTCTAAAATTAGAATATGTGGAAAGGAGTCATTATCAGACTGGAGCAATTTAAATGGCGTCCAAGAGAAATGGGATTATTTAAAAGTTGCACTACTGAAGGCAACAGAAAATTGCATTAGGCTTGTCAGTAAAAGCAAAAAATTCAAGAAACCACTGTGGTACTCCGCAGATGTGGCCAAAATAGTAAAATACAAAAAGTTAGCATTTAGTAATTGTAAAAAAAAAAAGAGTGAGGAAGACAGAATGATCTATAAGATTAGGCAGAAAGAGGCTAAGCAAGTTATAAGAGCTTCCAAATCACACACAGAAGATAAAATAGCACAGTCAGTAAAAAAGGGGGACAAAACTTTTTTTAGATACATAAATGAGAAAAGAAAAGTAAAACAAGGATTAGTTAGATTAAAAACAAAAGAAGGAAGGTATGTAGAAGAGGATAAAGGTCTAGCTGACTGCCTCAATGAATATTTTTGTTTGGTATTTACAGATGAAAATGAAGGAGAGGGACCTCAGTTAAGAAAAGGGATAAATTAGTTATTTATTACACGTTAGATTACAGAGGAAGAGGTTCTATTTCAACTGTCAAAAGTAAAGACAAATAAGTCAATGGGTCTTGGTGGAATACACCCAAAGCTATTAAAAGAGCTTAGTGGTGTACTAGCAAAACCATTAACAGATTTATTTAACCAATCATTGATAACAGGAGTAGTCCCAGAAGATTGGAAGTTGGCGAATGTTGTGCCCATTCACAAGAAAGGTCACAGAGAGGAGTTGGGCAACTATAGGCCAGTAAGCCTTACTTCAGTAGTGGGGAAAGTGATGGAAACCATGTTAAAGGGTAGGATTGTTGAACATCTAAAAACACATGGATTTCAAGATCAGAGACAACAGGGGTTTACTTCAGGGAGATCATGCCAAATTAATCTTATTGATTTTTTTGATTGGGTAACTAAATAATAGATCAGGGTGGTGCAGTAGACATTGCTTACCTAGATTTCAGTAAGGCTTTTGACACTGTTGCACATAGAAGGCTTATCAATAAACTGCAATCTTTAAGTTTGGATTCCAATATTGTTGAATGGGTGAGGCAGTGGCTGAGTGACAGGCAACAGAGGGTTGTAGTCAATGGAGTATATTCGAAGCTTGGGCTTGTCACCAGTGGGGCACCTCAGGGATCTGTACTTGGATCCATTCTCTTTAATATTTTTATTAGTGATATTGCAGAAGGTCTTGATGGTAAGGTATGTCTTTTTGCTTATGACACTAAGATATGTAACAGGGTTGATGTTCCAGGAGGGATAAGGCAAATGGCAAATGATTTAGGTAAACTAGAAAAATGGTCAGAGTTGTGGCAACTGACATTTAATGTGGATAAGTGCAAGATAATGCATCTTGGACGTAAAAACCCAAGGGCAGAGTACAGAATATTTGATAGAGTCCTAACCTCAACATCTGAGGAAAGGGATTTAGGGGTGATTATTTCTGAGGACTTAAAGGTAGGCAGACAATGTAATAGAGCAGCAGGAAATGCTAGCAGAATGCTTGGTTGTATAGGGAGAGGTATTAGCAGTAGAAAGAGGGAAGTGCTCATGCCATTGTACAGAACACTGGTGATACCTCACTTGGAGTATTGTACGCAGTACTGGAGACTGTATCTTCAGAAGAATATTGATACCTTAGAGAGAGTTCAGGGAAGGGCTACTAAACTGGTTCATGGATTGCAGGATAAAACTTACCAGGAAAGGTTAAAGGATCTTAACATGTATAGCTTGGAGGAAAGACGAGACAGGGGGGATATGATAGAAACATTTAAATACATAAAGGGAATAAACACAGTAAAGGAGGAGACTATATTTAAAAGAAGAAAAACTACCACAACAAGAGGACATAGTCTTAAATAGTGATGTCGTGAACATGACATTTTCCGTTCGCGAATGGCGAACGCGAACTTCCGCAAATGTTCACGAACGGGTGAACCTGGCGAACCGCCATAGACTTCAATATGCAGGCGAATTTTAAAACCCACAGGGACTCTTTCTGGCCACAATAGTGATGGGCCCCCACCCACCTGAGCGGTGGGTGCGGGTCCTAAACAAGAATAAGGGGGGGACCTAATGTCCTCCCCCCTGGCCCCCACCCCTGAGCGGTGGGTGGGGGCCCTAAACAAAAGTAAGGGGGGGAGGAATTACTGTCCTCCCCCTGGCCCCCACCCCTGAGCGGTGGGTGGGGGCCCTAAACACAAATTGGGGGGACCTAATGTCCTCCCCCCTGACCCCCAACCCTGAGCGGTGGGTGGGGGCCCTAAACACAAATTGGGGGGTACCTAATGTCCGCACCCCTGGCCCCCACCCCTGAGCGGTGGGTGGGGGCCCTAAACACAAATTGGGGGGGCCTAATATCCTCCCCCCTGACCCCCACCCCTGAGCGGTGGGTGGGGGTCCCCAAACCCCTAGTCACCCCCTCCCCCCCAAAAAAAAATGTTCCCCCTACCTACCCCCCTCACCCTAAAAATAATGAGTGGGGGACAATTAACTAAGAACCTGTAAAAAAAAACAAAAAACTTACCATTCAAAGTTTTCTTTTTTCTAAAATCTTCTTTTTTCAGCCCCAAAAAAGGGCAAATAAATGTCCATAATAACCGACGCAATTAAAAAAAAAAAAAAAAAAAAAAAAGAGCGCAAAAAAAAAATAATCCATCTTCACCCGGCGAGGGCTCCGCACAGACTGAGCTCTGCAGGGCCGGGGGAAGGCTTATAAAGCCTTGCCCCACCCTGCAATTAGGCTCAGAGCACTCTGATTGGTGGGTTTAAGCCATCCAATCAGAATACTCTGACAGGTAACTGAAGAGACTGACAGGTAAGTCTCTACATAAAATGACACTGAGCACTCTGATTGGTGGATTTCAAACCAACCAATCAGAGTGCTGTGACAGGTAAATGTAGAGACTTACCTGTCAGTCTCTTCATTTACCTGTCAGAGCACTCTGATTGGATGGCTTAAACCCACCAATCAGAGTGCTCTGAGCCTAATTGCAGGGCGGGGCAAGGCTTTATAAGCCTTGCCCCCCCCCCCCTGCAGAGCTCAGTCTGCATGGAGCCCTCCATGGGTGAAGATGGATTAATTTTCTTTGCACTCGTTTTTTTTTTTTTTTTTTAATTGCGTCGGTTATTATGTTTTTTTTATTTGGCCTTTTTGGGACTGAAAAAAGAAGATTTTAGAAGAAAGAAAACATTGAATGGTAAGTTTGTATGCTGTCTAGGAGGTGGGAGGGTCTGGGAGGGAGGATCTGCTGCTGATTGGCTGGAATGTGTCTGCTGACTGTGAGGTACAGGGTCAAAGTTTACTCAATGATAACGAATAGTGGGCGAACCGAACATCGCATATATTCGCCATTCCTGGCGAACGCGAACACGCTATGTTCACCAGGAACTATTCGCCAGCGAACCGTTCAGGACATCACTAGTCTTAAATTAGAGGGACAAAGGTTTAAAAATAATATCAGGAAGTATGACTTTACTGAGAGGGTAGTGGATGCATGGAATAGCCTTCCAGTTGAAGTGGTAGAGGTTAACACAGTAAAGGAGTTTAAGCATGCGTGGGATAGGCATAAGGCTATCCTAACTATAAGATAAGGCCAGAGACTAATGAAAGTATTTAGAAAATTGGGCAGACTAGATGGGCCGAATGGTCACATTCTATGTTTCTATGTTTCTATCTGCCGTATAAGATAAGCATGGACTCCTAATAGATCAGTCGGTGGAGTGAGGGACATGTTCCATGTTTTGTTGAGCCTGGAGTCATATTGCAGACTAGGAGCATTGAGTCATCTCAGTGTGCAAAGTAGCTATTAAGTGCCAAAACCTTCTCATAGAATTCATTGGTCATAGTAAATGTGTGAGACTTCCTTTCTGCACTTGGCAACTGTCATCAACTCTGGAGACTGTATTTCCATCAGTTAATTAATTTATTAAAATTATTAATTGATGAGTAATTCATTAAAACTATTTCAAAGGCTGTAATGGTCTTATAGTACAAAAAGTCATTATATTTTCTACATATTTTATTTTACGTTAGATTTTATTTTGTGTTTTTTATAACTGTAATTATATTTATATAACTGTAATTATATTTTGCAATTGACAGCCTTCTGATACTCTTGAGTTAATAGGATCTTCTGAAGCAAAAAGCTAAAAACACAACTGTTTCCTCTGAATCAGTATATCATGTAAACAATTTTGATTACATTTTGTATTATTTTTTAAGTATTAATCATATTTGGACATGATCACTTGTTAAGTGTAGATAAAGCATAAAAAAAAGCAATAACCACACAGATAACTCATCTTAATGCTATAATTATGAAAAGAACATCTACTAGACTGGCTTGGAAACTAAGAGTAATTTATACTATCCAGTTATGACCAAATAGTGAAAACAAATAGATGCTGACTGGTACCTAACTACCTATGCCAATCTGATATCTTGTGTCTTCTCTAACCATACAGTATTGAGAAAAATAATCAGCGTACTTACTAATTGAACTATTATTATAATTTTTATTATTCAATAATAATCTACAAAAAGAGCTAGAAGCAGCAGATCAATTTCATTTCCACCTCTCCTGACTGAAGCTTGAAAGATACTGCAAACTATTTATTCCACCTTTGTCACCATATTATTATATTTTTTTACTATAACAATGTTACAATTTTTACCTGTAATTTTCCATTGTAATTTTCTCTACATGCAATTTGTAATTGTTATTTTTAGTGAATGTATTTCAGCCATATCCCATGTATATATAGTTATTAATATTTTAGCTGATGGAAATTGATTGGCAAATGTTTCATTTGAATATAAGAAATATTCACTTTACTCACTCCTCTCTCTATTCATCCACTGGATCTCCTAGCAGTAAACACTTGCTATCTTAGCAAACACATATGGGGATTCAGTTCTACCATATGGTCATATTTTGTTAAGCCCACCACTATGTCACAGTATTCTAATATTGGCAGTCCTTACACGAATTTTAACACGAAAGACAAACATGGTAACTGCAATACTTATGGTCTAAACTACTTTCTTCTAACTTTGTAGCATGTATGGACGTAGCGGGGAATGTGATGCAAATAAGAATAATGTCGCCTACCCCAAATACCCCCCCAATAATGACAGACACTGAATTTGGATGGAACAGGCCACAACATTTATTAAACATAAGACTGTAGGACTCATTCCACATTTATTAAACTTTATAATTCAATTATAACCAGAAATAAATACATAAATAATCCATAACGTTACATATAATTATTAACACCTAGTGCCCTACAGTCTTCGCTTACATAAGCATCCTTGCCAATGAAAGAGACCACGTGCCTATGCACCAACTTGCCCACAGGGTTCTTGCCTCCCCCTCATCCAAACCAAAATTCCCTTTTCCTTTCGGTGCTTACCACCAGCCGGATTTTAGCTCGGTGAACACATCCAAGTCAGTAACTTAAAAGTTTACCCAACAGAGCAGGGGAGGTTGAGATCCGACCTTGTCCATATCCTGACACTCCATGTAATAGCCCTCAAAACCTATTGACAAGGACACGCCCCCTGCTAGCTGTGAAATAGACAATAACAAATAGAAAAGAGGGTAGGTGGGATAGAAGTTGTTTGCTGGCCCATCTCCCAAGAGGCACTGAGGTAAGATGATCCCTACACCATTCCCAAACACATAACCACTCCCATATACACATACAACCAATCACAAGCATCTATCCCCACACTCATATATGTGTATTTCTATTTCCAGGTCACAAAACACAAGGAGTAAAATACGATATGAATTCCACAAATGTATGTTTGTTTTCTAAGTTCGATATGCATCATGGAAAACAAAATTAATGCACAAATGTGTACATTTTTATAACCTAGACATCACAGGCTATCTCTCAAAGGGTATTTTGACACTTTGGATGTAGTCATTTAACTACCAATCTCTGCTAAATATTGTAATAAAAAATAGATTTGTTTTCATATTTTAACATACACACCCATACCAAAGCATACTACTGTGTGCTATTCCTGTATAAATGTCCATAATGTGATCAAACATCTTCTGAGAACAACACTATCCCCAATGCACACTTTTGTCACTATCCTGTGAAGCTAGAGGGCCATATAAGAGACTTGACAATTTCAGGTATTACAGTTAGAACTTTTATATATTGATTTTATAAGCCTACATCACATTTTGGGGTAGTCTAGGAGTTTGACTTTTCAAATTATCCCACAAAGGCCGACCATTTTGGAAAATAAATACTCCTCAAATGTTGTATATTGTGCCTTAAAGTGCTTCTATATTTTCCATTTTGTTCACAAGTTTATGTAAAAAAGTCTTTGCATTTTTTTTTAATTTTACATACACATTACATTTTTGCTTGGCATTTTGTAACACTTATAAGCTCCACTATGATCAAACCTCTCAAATTATGTTCAGCAAACTCTTAATTAAACAATACCCCCAATGAAAGTACAATGTCAACTAAGAGACCTGATTATTTCATTTTTTTTGCAGTTAGAATTTGAATAGATGATTTGATGGGCCAATTTTGCATTTTTGGGGAATTGTAGCAGCCTGACAGTTCAAATGACTCCATACAAAACATGTGTTAAAGTAGATACCACAGGTCATGTCATATGGTATATTTTGAGCCTTTTTGTGCAACCATTTTAGCACCATTTATTTTTTACATACTATAATAATAATATTTGATGTGCTTTTTTCAAATCTCACACATTCCACTGCAATACAATTATTCCAACCAAGCATACATTTTAATCCTATCCCTAATCCTAAACCAAACCTTAATTTTAAACTGAATTCTATAATTAATTCTAACCTAAAACCCTAGTCCTATGCTTTATCCTACTTATAACACCAATCCTAACCTTAATCTCATTCCTAATCGTAATTCAAACTCTAGTAATGGTGTTATAAGTGATCCATTTGCTGATATCAGTAAAGGAATTCCCATGCTGTTTCAGCAGAGGGATTGCCTTTGTGGCACTATCTTAGTCATAATGAGAATTCTATTCTGAACCCTAATCCAAACCCTACCCCTAAGCATAAACTTAATTCTATACCTAGTACTAATCCCAAACTCAATCCTAATCCTTAAATTAATCCTAATCCCAAGGGTTTCACAGTACTGATATAGCAAAAGGAATTCTCAGATAAAACAGTAGAGAATTGTATGTGGCCACCATCTACTGTCTCTTTTAGCATGATAGTTCCATGTCAAATTGATGAAATGCAATGTCAATACATTATAATTAGGACTGGGAAAATGGCAAAGCCCAGCAAAAATATAAATAACATTGGGGCATGCATGGAGACCTTGCTAGAGTCCATTCAAGTCCCACAGTCAAAAGGATTACAGAGATGGTGGCTCAATGATCACGCTCAGCTGTGGTGTTCTCCAAGTGGCTGCATCCAGTGCTCACTTTAAATATCGCATACAGTTAATTGGTCTGTCTGGGTCCACTAATTGTGACCGCATATGACAGAGAGGAGCCCCAAGCATTGATTGTTACCTTGGTCTCCCTGGTGTAAGCAGGGATTTAGATTCCTATTTTAATTGCTCACTTTGAGTGCTGCATGTAACTCATCTGTCAACCTTGGGCCTATAAAATGGGAGGGGAAACCTGGCTATCAATAGTGATGTATTCCTCTTTTAAAGAGCTGAGTACAGGACTTGTTTTGAGCGCTCCTTATAGCTTATCTTTCCGCCTGGACTAATTTAGATTGCAGCTGAGGGAAGGCAGCACCAGGTATTTAATGATACTGGAGGATCCCCTCTTAACAGCAGGGAAACAATCCTTGCTGTTACAATACCGCATGACAGTATTATTCCATGGGTCCTTAAGGGTAGAACATCCATGATGGAAAATTTCTACTGCTCATCTTACATCTTGACAGCCATCATGAGATACAATCAAAGGCTTCTCATAGTACTGTTTATCTGGCTCAGAGCGCATGCACATGATCTGAGCCGGTGTAGGGAGTGGAAATTAAGAAACAAATAATGGAGGTATAAGGGGTTTAACTTTAGCAGGGAGGGAGGAGAGACAAACACTTCCCATTTCAGGCTCTGTGAGCAGGGGAGAAACACATTACATCCATTGCCAGCATGCAGTGGAAGTATTATTTGCACAGAATAGACATTTGACAACCTGACCACTTCTAAAAAAACATGTAAACCAAAACTATGACACTACTGTAGTGGGTTTGTGGTGAATGGGCTCAGAATGCAGAGATCTGAACAAAACACCAGTCACTTAAACTTGAAGTCTTTATTGTAGAAATATTGACATACATTGGAAAATCTGGGAAGTAAACACATGTAATAGAATCAAGACCATTCAACAAATATAGTTTAGGAAGTCTTTTTGACAAAATAATCAAACAAAGGTATAAAGTCGTAGGTTAGTAAACAAATAGGCAAAGTTCAGGTAAATTATTATTTTTTATTTTTTTTGCCAATGATATACGGCAGGTTGCTTCCACACTGTCATTCTCTGAAGTTCTGCCTGTGCATAACACTCAGAATGACAGGCAAATGTGTATTAGGGACTTTAACATGTGGCTTGGTGAATGGTGTAGGGAGCAAGGATTTTGCTTTGTTTCTCACGGTAGCTCTATTTGGAATAGAAATAATCTGTACAAAAAAATGGTTTGCATTTTTCTCAAAAGGTAACAAATGTTCTCAGTGAGTAGTTCAGAAGTTTTGCTAAGACATATTTAAACTAGGAGGTGAAGGGGCAAAAGGGTGATAAAACATCAATCCAATTGTCCACCAAAACAAGGACAGAAGATGCCTGTAGCAAGTGTGTTAAAAAATTATAAGCTTAGAGTTATGTCTACAAATGCTCACAGTTTAGGGAATAAGATCCATGAACGTGTGGCAATAATGGCAACTGATAATGTATATTTATTCACTGTTACTGAGACATGGCATAATGCGAAAAATGACTGGGACATAGCAATACCAAGGTATTCTTTATACAGGGAGTGCAGAATTATTAGGCAAGTTGTATTTTTGAGGATTAATTTTATTATTGAACAACAACCATGTTCTCAATGAACCCAAAAAACTCATTAATATCAAAGCTGAATATTTTTGGAAGTAGTTTTTAGTTTGTTTTTAGTTATAGCTATTTTAGGGGGATATCTGTGTGTGCAGGTGACTATTACTGTGCATAATTATTAGGCAACGTAACAAAAAACAAATATATACCCATTTCAATTATTTATTTTTACCAGTGAAACCAATATAACATCTCAACATTCACAAATATACATTTCTGACATTCAAAAACATAACAAAAACAAATCAGTGACCAATATAGCCACCTTTCTTTGCAAGGACACTCAAAAGCCTGCCATGGATTCTGTCAGTGTTTTGATCTGTTCACCATCAACATTGCGTGCAGCAGCAACCACAGCCTCCCAGACACTGTTCAGAGAGGTGTACTGTTTTCCCTCCTTGTAAATCTCACATTTGATGATGGACCACAGGTTCTCAATGGGGTTCAGATCAGGTGAACAAGGAGGCCATGTCATTAGATTTTCTTCTTTTATACCCTTTCTTGCCAGCCACGCTGTGGAGTACTTGGACGCGTGTGATTGAGCATTGTCCTGCATGAAAATCATGTTTTTCTTGAAGGATGCAGACTTCTTCCTGTACCACTGCTTGAAGAAGGTGTCTTCCAGAAACTGGCAGTAGGACTGGGAGTTGAGCTTGACTCCATCCTCAACCCGAAAAGGCCCCACAAGCTCATCTTTGATGATACCAGCCCAAACCAGTACTCCACCTCCACCTTGCTGGCGTCTGAGTCGGAATGGAGCTCTCTGCCCTTTACCAATCCAGCCACGGGCCCATCCATCTGGCCCATCAAGACTCACTCTCATTTCATCAGTCCATAAAACCTTAGAAAAATCAGTCTTGAGATATTTCTTGGCCCAGTCTTGACGTTTCAGCTTGTGTGTCTTGTTCAGTGGTGGTCGTCTTTCAGCCTTTCTTACCTTGGCCATGTCTCTGAGTATTGCACACTTTGTGCTTTTGGGCACTCCAGTGATGTTGCAGCTCTGAAATATGGCCAAACTGGTGGCAAGTGGCATCTTGGCAGCTGCACGCTTGACTTTTCTCAGTTCATGGGCAGTTATTTTGCGCCTTGGTTTCTCCACACGCTTCTTGCGACCCTGTTGACTATTTTGAATGAAACGCTTGATTGTTCGATGATCACGCTTCAGAAGCTTTGCAATTTTAAGAGTGCTGCATCCCTCTGCAAGATATCTCACTATTTTTGACTTTTCTGAGCCTGTCAAGTCCTTCTTTTGACCCATTTTGCCAAAGGAAAGGAAGTTGCCTAATAATTATGCACACCTGATATAGGGTGTTGATGTCATTAGACCACACCCCTTCTCATTACAGAGATGCACATCACCTAATGTGCTTAATTGGTAGTAGGCTTTCGAGCCTATACAGCTTGGAGTAAGACAACATGCATAAAGAGGATGATGTGGTCAAAATACTAATTTGCCTAATAATTCTGCACTCCCTTTATAGTAAAACAGGGAAGGCAAGAAAAGTGGAGGGGTGGCCCTGTATGTGATTAATAGCATAAAATCTAGCCTAATAAAAGTTAGTGAGGCAAACATAGAGTCCGTTTGGGGTACTTCAGAATGTGGTAATCACACAGTAACTTGTGTAGGTTTAATTTTTAGCACCAACAAAAAAAGGCAATACGCCTAACAAGGGCATCCTTGACATGTCTTTCCCACTGGGAAGCTGCCTCTAAAATTCTAATGCGTTAGTACCTTGTTCCTAGTAGATTGGCGAAAATCTACCAATCTGTGAATGTCATATGCTGGATTTGTGGAACAGCAGAAGGGACCCTTGAGGGGCCTGTTTGCCAGCCTTCTGCCCTGTGACTATGGCCCCTTTAGACTTTGTTTAAAAACACTGTTTGTGCCCTTTTGGACTCATATCAGGAACAGTTTGAACTTTCGAAGTGGAACTTTGAATTCCCGAACTCCCGAAGCCATTCGAAGTGCTATTTGACCACGTGGCGGTGGCCATCTTAAGCCGCGAGTACAATGGAACTCAAATTGGACACTCGATGGCGCGAACACCACTAAAACTTTACCTTCCATGGATGTTCGGCTATTCGAACGGGAGTCGAACGGCGTTCGGTAAAAAAGAAACTCACAAACAAGGGACATATAATGACTTTATCCACGAACGGCTACATTCGTTATTTGGAACTGTACTTCAAATCCCTGAAGTAGATCGGCTGCATCAGAAGAACAATAAATGTATGGGTCCCCAGGGTAGAAATGCAAGGGAAAATAGACCCCATCAGTACAATCAGGAGGTTAGAAAAAGATATGAGGCATATACCACCTCTGGAGAACCCACAATAGCTAAGAAAAGTTATGGTACAAATAACACTCCTAGAAGATTAAAGACAGTTGTAAATTATGAGGATACAGATAGAGTAGTAAGAAGAAAAGAAATACAAGCTAACACTACCAGCAGGAAAATAAAAGATAAGCCTAGCCAGCAGGAGGTTTTTTTAGAAAACCGACCAAGAGGCCACTATCTAAAAAAACAGAATGTCTGGACTCACAGGAACAAGTTTCCCCCCCTACAGATTACCCAGACACCACAGAAGAAAAGGAAATTATTGGGAGCCACTGGAGGACTAGGGGAAATAGAGGAGGGAGAAATGTCCGATTAAACAACATACCCAGTAGTGAGGGCATCCTGAATTTATCTACAGTGACTTTAAGTTCAGAACAACTAAGTGTTCTAAACAAAGGGCTGAAATTTGCCCCACAAGCTGATCCAAATGTATTCGAATTGTTCATTGATACTCAAAAGTTTTTGAGAAAATTAACAATCAAAAGATTTTTTGAAAAGAAAAAAGATATTAGACCAGCACTAAGAACTACTTTAGATAATCCTGGCAAGGATATAACACTTGTAGATGAAGGACATATACCAGAGACCATCCATTCGGGTCTTAAAAAGAAATCCAAATTCTTTCCCACTTGGGAAAAGGGGGATCATATCCCGGTATTTAGTGAGATGATCATGAGCGATTTCGAAAAAATTTCTGGAAATAAGAAAAAAGAAAATCTGACAAAGAGAGAGAAACAAGCCCTTAAACAACTAAAAGACAACAGGGAGATAGTAATTAGACAGGCTGACAAAGGGGGAAGTATTGTGGTCCTAAACAGAGATGACTACATGAAGGAGTCCCAAAGAATATTGGGAGATTCTAATACCTACAAAATTCTGAAAAGTAACCCTACATGTGATTTCAAAAAGAAGTTACATGAGATTTTGAATAAAGGCTATGATAAAGGGATTATAGACAAAGACGAATTCGATTATTTGTTAATTTCGTCCCCTAAAACAGCTGTCTTCTATTACCTGCCAAAGGTAATTATACCATGTCTCAGTAACAGCGACTAAATCTACATTATCAGTTGCCATTATTGCCACAAGTTCATGGATCTTATTCCCTAAACTGCAAGCATTTGTAGACATGAGCTTATAATCTTTTAACACACTTGCTACAGGCACCTTCTGTCCTTGTTTTGGGGGACAATTGGATTGATGTTTTATCACCCTTTTGCCCCCCTCTCCTAGTTTAAATACATCCTAGCAAAACCTCTTAACTGCTCACTGAGAACATTTGTTCCCTTTTGAGAAAGATGCAAACCATCTTTTTTGTACAGTTTATTTCCATTCCAAACAGAGCTACCATGAGAAATAAGGTCAAATCCTTGCTCCCGACACCATTCACCAAGCCACAAGTTAAAGTCCCTAATACGCATCCGCCTGTTGTTCTGAGTGTTATGCACAGGCAGAACTCCAGAGAATGACAGTGTGGAAGCAACCTGCCGTATGTCATTGGCAAAAACACTAAAAACTTCCTTAACCTCTGAAACCTCATTGCAAGCCAAGTCATTTGTCCCTAGATGGACAAGCACATCCAATTCCCCTTCCCGCTTTGCTCGCTTAACAATATTACAAATACGTCTCCCGTCTCTGTGAACACATCTCACAAGACCGCCATTGTCCATTTCCACACCTCTTATGATGGAATCCCCCAACAACAACTGCTTTCTATTAGGCCTCACCATAGTCTCCAAGCCTTTTCCCACAACACCACTACCCTCAGTGCCTGAGGCTGTCTCCACAACACCTCTACCCTCAGTGCCTAAGCCTGTCTCCACATCACCACTACCCTTAGTACCTGTCTCCATAACACCACTACACCTGGTGCCTGTCTCCATTACACTCTGAAAGTGCAGAAAATAAATTATGTAGAGCAACAGACTGTGCAATATGCCTTTTATCCACAACTCTAAGTCTACCAGATCCTACAGTAATCCATCTGCCATTCCTAGTATGTCTCTTACGGCGGTGGCTTTGCAGCAGTTCCAGCCTGAGTTTGTTTACCAGATAATTTACAAATCTCAGATTTCTGCCGCAGTATAGAGAACTGTCTATAGATTAGGCAGCATTCAAATCTCCAAAAAGTGGAACGTGAAACAAATGCATAAGAACTATTACACTGAACTAAGTCAGCCATTTCAATAAGGTGAATAATTTAAATCAAACAAATCTTACATTTTTGTTCTTTTGAATACCTCAGATTACCTCCAGGTTATCTCCAGAATATCTCCAACCACACACTTAGAAGCAGCACTCTCCAGAATATCTCCAACTACACACTGAGAATCAGCACTCTCCAGAATATCTCCAACCACACACTTAGAAGCAGCACTCTCCAGAATATCTCCAACTACACACTGAGAAGAAGCACTCTCCAGAATATCTCCAACCACACACTTAGAAGCAGCACTTAGATGAAGCAACCAAGCTATATTAGCCAAGCTAATGACAACAACCCTTATATAACTCCTATATCACCACCCACTAGGAATGTTTAACACCTGGGTAGGCCTATGCTTATTAGCAATCAATAGTAAGTATTTAGCTAATCAAATCAAATGCCTTACCTTATCTCTCGTCGCATTCTATGTTTCTCTTTTTCTATGTTCATAAGGTCCAACATTGGTCCAGGGTGGCAGGGGTTAGCCCAAGCAAGCCCAGACTAACTGATCAAAACAATGGCAAGATCAATCTGGTAAGGGTTAACAAATGCAAACATCCTGGGGAGTCCACATAACAACTGAGCACAGAAAACACGGTGGGTTCAGTGCTTAAATAGTGGATAGGGATTGGGGACTTCCTACAAGGAGCGGTCTCTAAGCCTATTTAATCAGGAGACACCTCTAGTGCATGTAGACATCCATGCCCCCTACGTGGGTGGGATGCTATGTCTGTTTGGGCATTAAAGTGGTTGTTCCCCACACTGCCCCTAAGGTTCCAACACCTCAGGGGAGCATTAGGGGCAGTATGGGGAACACAGTAGACATAAGGCAGTGTCCTTCTGAGGGGAAGTGAGCTGGAGGGCAGCAAGGGCTCTCCTTCCTTCCCCTACATGCCGCAAGGCACGTGGTGTGGCTGCAGAACCAGCAGGCCAGCAGGCCAGGAGCAAGGAGGGGATTATTTGTTAATTTAAAGACACAGTAAAAAGGGTTTGAGTAACTGTTTAGGTCTTAAATATCATACGCAGTTATAAAAGGGTTTTATAGTTCCTATTTTCAATCTATACCCCCAAAGGTGTGAAGTTCTTTTCAGCATTTATTATATACTATAGCTAAGTTTAAATGGTTACCAAGGAGAATTTGAAGCAGGCTGGGTCACTTCTGCAACATTAAACATTCTTTTTGCGTTGATTGGCACAGTCCATCCCCTAACTGTAATTCTCTTCTAGAGCTGCATTCAATTTTTAAATTGTGCCTAATTTAGAAAAGGCTGCTCATTGTAAGCCACACAATAGATATGCAAATGCATTTACTGCTTGCTGAAAGATTGAAGTGATTGCAGGGAAGATACAGCAAAATACAGTATTACATTTAGATAAGGTATGTTTAACCCTTATGACAGAAATGTATTGTACTCTATTGATTAGTCAAAGATAATTTGAGATCTTTTACTAAAAGCAAAATCAGTTGTAGCCAAAATACATATGTTTTTTTCCATTACAACACTAAATTATTGATACTATTCCTGTGTTTAACATCTGCAACAGGTTTTGCTAATTAGTTGTATCTCTAAATACGCTTACCTGTTAAAATGTCTACCCAAATACAATAAACACATATTATGAGTGTGTTATCCCACTCTAATCCAACGGCATTACATTTGCACTTGCATTACATCAATTGGCCTTCTATTTTGTAAGGCTAGTCTGGCTTAAAGCATTTGGCTGCCTTGCAACTTAAGATAATTGAGTGTGAGTATCATATGCACCAACCATAGCTTCCTTTATCTTTAAATATTTGTACAACAGCACAAGTGCATACTTCCAATTTACTTCACAGTTGTAGATGAGTGGTAGTGTAAATTAATTTAACAACAGGGAAAAATAGGCCAAGGCATTGCAAATCCATTATTTTGGCAAAAATCCCTTGTATTTTTAATATTAGAATAACCCATCACATTACTCAAGGGATGCAGTATTAGTAAATGAGCAGCCAGTGGTCAATCTCCACTCATTTAATTCTTGAGTTGCTGCTGAACATTTTTTAACTATTTGTCAGCAGCATACAAGTGCAGCCAACAGGTAAATAGCCCAGAATTCAGTAAATTTCTGTAGAAAGTGCATTTGTTTATTAGATTTACATGTTTCTTGACAAACTCCAGTTGAAATCCAACATATATTCAGTGTTTGGTAAAGACATGAATCATACATTTTATATATAAAATTTACATGGGAAAAGTACTGATTTTAAACAAGTCACTGAATGGTACCAATCACATTGTTTTCATTTGGTTAATATCACTGAATTGCAACTGAATTTTCCTTGACTGTTGACCACCCGTTACCTCAACCCACTCCTTCTAAATAAACAGATCACAGTGAATTTATTTTTGGCAGAGCAATGGCTACAGCTCTATTTAACTTCAAATTGTCATCAACTTCAAACATACTGTCAGCTACTGGCTAACAAACCAGCAGACAGTTTTACCCCCAAATTTTCCACAAGACTCCTTCTTCAACCAAGAGAAGGCTGTAACTCCCCAAGCCCATTTAGGGCGGGCATTCCAAATTCTTAAGCTGGTGAGGCAAAAACTGCAACTTTAACACAGCCTCACCGTTTCAATGAGGGTCAATGCTGCTCACTCCGAAGCCAGCACCAACACCACTACTGATTGCAAGCCCATATTAAAAATGTCTGGATCGAAATGGTTCAAGTGAACCCTATCCCTTATAACCATTTCAGTTATCCCACTCCAGTTCTAGATGTTGAATGACCAAACCCCCAATCCTACAGGATTGTTAAATTGAACTTCTGCCTACTTTAATCATATCAGCCTCTGACCATATAAGCAACATATCAATCTCTGACCATATCAGCAACATGTCTCTAAACAGGGCGTGGCATCTGGCCATATCGTGTTTACACAAGTGCATAAGGTCCACTGTCCTGCTTTTCCCTAAATATTTTCATTTGGCATGTATTACAAACATAGCTGGGCTTGAAACATAATGCTTTAATGCCACGCATTCCAGATATACCTCTCCACCTAATCCTGACTATGTCATTAGGGGGGCCCAGGTATCCACTGCCCTGCACACTGCCCAAAATATAAATGAATATCCAGAATCCATACAAAAGGGGACCTGAAGCAACAAAAACAACATAGAACATTAGCCTTACAATAGGTGTAGGCAGACATATAGCCGACACCTTCATAATTGCCAATGCCCTAGACTCCAGAAATCCCAGTAAACACATCTGAGACACTGCAACAATGCAAAATGAATGAGGGGAGAATCCCACTGGATCACCTCCCATTGCACCAAGCCCAATTTAAATACACACTCAAAGTGGCAAAGCGTCATAGCTGACCAATTTTTGTGCAAAAGCAGAGAACTGGGCAAACCTGAAGGGTCATAGCAATCTAGAAAATGGAGATAGGAAAGAAATGAGATGGGCTTTAGCTCAGTATAAGGGAGGTGGTGATGGGGGGATGGGCAAGCTCAGAACAGTGGAGGTATGTAATATTGATAACAATTCACAAAAGTACACCGCCACTGGGGAGGAAGACCGGTTGTCTCTACTCCCAATAGCTCCAACTGGGGTTGGGGAGAGGGACCAGTTGTCTCCTCTCCCTGCAGGATACACTGCCTTTGGGGAGAGAGACCGGTTGTCTCTACTCCCAGTAACTCCAGCTGTGGTTGGGGAGAGGGACTGGTTGTCTCCTCTCCCTGCTGAACATGCATTAGTAACTCTGTTGCAGCTCCCATTTCATGGTGACCAGATGAATACGGTCTAGCCCTCAGGTGCTCTAGGGGGCTCCATCAGGGCTTCCCTAATGCTGCGGATGTCCCAGAGCCGATACTCTGCCAGACTTCCAAAGTCACAGTCCTCTTCAAATGCCTCCCACAGCAAACCTGGGCCATTATAATCCTCATCCTTTGGCATACTGTCTTCAGCCATCCACTAGTCGGGTTGTATCACTCTTGCACCCGGTAAGCCTCGTTCACCCACAGCTCCTTCCAGACCAGGTCCTCAAGCTCCATCACTTACTCCTCTAGAGGCTGTTCTCCCAGGAGAGGCATCCACAGAGCCACTTGTCCCTGCAACTGCTGCTCCTAGCTTGGTAGGTTCTCTCTCCGCCAATGCTGAACATCCTCCATGGCCTCGTACCAGAGCTCCTTCCGAGTGGCATCTCTCCAGTCGAGGATGCCCTCTTCTGATACAGGACCATCCTCTTGGGCCAAGTTGCGCTGTAGTCTCCAGAGAAACTCCTCCTCATATGGGGACGCTGCCCGGGGGCTAGCTCGCTCCATCCTTCCAAGTTCCTCTGCCGACAGGGATGCTGCACGGGTGCTAACGCTATCCCTTTTTAGTAATCAATAGGATACCGGTGTCCCCAGGATGCTTATCCACTCACTAGGGAGGCATCCCACCACTGCCATCAGATGTGGCGGACCACCTGGTACCCAGACTGGGTACCTGCAACAATTCACGCTTCCTAGTAATCACCAAGTATCATAAGCACAGCAACAGGACACCATAAGCACTTCCAGACCCTAGCCACCACAGCTAGGCTGTGGCCTCGCCAACTCTGCCCACCCTGGACCCAAGTCCTGGATCCAGCTCCCAGTAGGTAGACCTCTCCTCCAGAGAGTATGGCAATATATATACAAATGATTGCTTCAAAAAAACTTGTAATTGGTTAACTCAAGACAAGGTGCTTCAGCAAATAAAGAAAGTTAACATAAACAAAGCTCCAGGGTCTGACTATATTCATCCACGAGTACATAAGGAACTAGGTGTGGAAGTAAGTGAACCTCTGTTTTTAATCTTTAAAGATCCTTTTCTTTCAGGATGTGTTCCGTAGGATTGAAGGAAGGCATATGTGGTTCCTATATTCAAAATGGTACGAAATCCTTGCCTGGAAATTATAGACCTGTGAGCTTAACTTCTGGGAAAATATTTGAAAGGTTATAAAGGGATAATATTCAAGAATTCCTTGAGAAGAACATGGTTATCAGTAGAGTTGAGCGAACCCGGACTGTAAAGTTCGGGTTCGTACGAAACATTACGTTATTTGGACCCCGGACCCGAACACGGACATATCAGTGTATGTTCGGGTTGGAGTTCGATGTTCAGCGATTTAATGAAGCATTTTGAAAGGCTGCAGGGCAGCCACTAAACAAGAGTTTGACTCGTGTGCCCTTAGAAGCCATAGCAGTTTTAAAAATTCTAATTCTGTGGGTGCTAAAAAGTCAATTTGGTGCCTGCACTTCATATCTGAGAGTCAAATAGAACCGTCAAATACTGTGCTAACATTGCAGTTTTAAAAATTCTAATTCTTTAGTTGCTAAAAAGTCAATTTGGTGCCTGCACTTCATATCTGAGAGTCAAATAGAACCGTCAAATACTGCTGTGACATAGCAGTTTTAAACATTACATTTTTTTAGCTGCTAAATTGTACATTTGCGGCCTGCGGTGCACTTCATATCTGAGAGTCAAATAGAACCATCAAATACTGCTGTGACATAGCAGTTTTAAAAATTCTAATGCTTTAGGTGCTAAGAAGTCAATTTGGTGCCTGCACTTCATATCTGAGAGTCAAATAGAACCGTCAAATACTGCTGTGACATAGCAGTTTTAAACATTCATTTTTTTTTTTGCTGCTAAATTGTACATTTGCGGGCTGCGGTGCACTTCATATCTGAGAGTCAAATAGAACCATCAAATACTGCTGTGACATAGCAGTTTTAAAAATTCTAATGCTTTAGGAGCTAAAAAGTCGATTTGGTGCCTGCACTTCATATCTGAGAGTCAAATAGAACCGTCAAATATTGTGCTTACATTGTAGTTGTAAAAATGTAAACCCTTTAGGTGCTAAAAAGTAAATTTGGTGCCTGCCCTTCATATCTGAGAGTAAAATAGAACCGTCAAATATTGTGCTTACATTGCAGTTTTAAAAATTCAAATGCTTTAGGTGCTAAAAAGTAAATTTGGTGCCTGCACTTCATATCTGAGAGTGAAATAGAACCGTCAAATACTGCTGTGACATAGCAGTTTTAAAAATTCTAATTCTTTAGTTGCTTAGAAGTCAATTTGGTACCTGCACTTCATATCGGAGAGTCAAATAGAGCCGTCATATATTGTGCTTACATTGCAGTTTTAAAAATTAAAATGCTTTAGGTGCTAAAAAGTCAATTTGGTACCTGCACTTCATATCGGAGAGTCAAATAGAACCGTCAAATACTGCTGTGACATAGCAGTTTTAAAAATTCTAATTCTTTAGTTGCTAAGAAGTCAATTTGGTACCTGCACTTCATATCGGAGAGTCAAATAGAGCCGTCATATATTGTGCTTACATTGCAGTTTTAAAAATTCAAATTCTTTAGGTGCTAAAAAGTAAATTTTGTGCCTGCACTTCATATCTGAGATTCAAATAGAACCGACAAATACTGTGCTAACAGCGCCGTTTTAAAAATTCTAATTATTTAGGTGCTAAAAAGTAAATTTGGTGCCTGTACTTCATATTTGAGAGTCAAATAGAACCGTCAAATACTGCTGTGACATAGCAGTTTTAAAAATTTTAATTTGTTTGGTGCTAAATAGTACACTTGCGGTCTGCGGTGCATTTCTTGCAGTCCAATAAACTAAAAAAATAAATTGTTGACTGTTGGCGGTTACATTGTCGCCTGACATAAAACATCTGTTAGTTTGGTGAGTGAATGCAAAGAATGAGGAGAGCGTCAAATAAGGCTCGTGGCCCTGGTCATGGTGCTGCTGGTGTTGGTGGAGCTCCTGTTGCAAGGAGAGGACGTGGTCGATCTGTGCCAGCTACACGCAAAAGTGAAACACCTTCCTCAGGTGCGAGTACGTGACAGAACCTTTAGCGTTATATGGTAGGCCCAAATGCTGCTCCACGAATGGTGAGGCCAGGACAAGTACAGGCGATAGTAGATTGGATGGCTGACACTGCCTCCAGTTCCTGCACATTGTCTCCTACCCGGTCCCCTGCTGAAAGCTCAGAGTTGGCACCTGCAGCCCATGGCCATCTGTCTTTCACCTCACCCCCTTGCAAATCAGCCAAGCAGTCTGAGCCACAAGTCATGCAGCAGTCGCTTATGCTTTTTGATGACTCTGCTGGCGGGGTTTCCATGGGCCATGCACCTATCTGTCACGTTCACAGTAAATGATGTGGAACACAACTGCAGATTTGTTAGGACTTTGATCTTTTATTAAGACACTTAGATGGAACTGAGACTTCAGTTCCAGAATTACAGTTACTGTTTCTTTAAATAATAAACGGTTTGTTTCATTTAGCATTGGCAAGGTTCAGAATTCATTAGCATCCGTTATTCTTGTTAACAGTTCAAATTATAAGAGATTATATACATTGGAATTATCAGCAGCAAGACTGGTGCAGAATAACTTAAATAATACTTGTTTTGAGGGATGCTGTAGCAGGCTTGCTGAACAACTTGATAGAAGACTTTAGTATGAAGAAATAAGATTATCTGTAGCAAGACAGGTACAGCTGAACTTGGATAATACTTGATTTGAGGAAAGCTGTAGCAGGATTGCTGAACAACTTGATAGCAGACTTTAGTAAGTTGAATTAAAGCTTTAGCATTGTTAGCTCTTAACTCAGAGACTGTAAATTACTTAACTTCTGGAAGTAGAGGGATTGTGTCCCCAGCTCTCCTCTGAGGCGGTTGCTTCAGTGAATGGTTGCCGAGAGTGCTGGTAGTTGTCTGTGATGAAGAGAGATGTTGGGAACTTGAATATTCCTCCAGTCCGGTCTAGTAGCGAGTGGTCGTCTCACCGAGGTATGTGAGCCGGTGAGTTTGGCGCGGTACGCGTTTCAATAATCCAGCGTCTATCAGCTGGTGCGGTCGCATTAAATAGCCGACCGCGGCAATGGGGGTGTGGCTAAGCTCCGTCAAACCCGGAAGCATGAGGAGACATCGGGAGGCTTAAGGCCTGACAGTACCCCCACCTTAATGAGCAACCTCAGGGTGCTATCTCAACATGGTTTAGAAGGGTAGCGTCTATGAAAAGCAGAAATCAATTTATCAGCATGGATTCCAGAGGAGTTTTCCCAAGTATCTTCATCAATTCCATATCCCTTCCATCTAATGAGGTATTGTAATGAGCCATGATGAATCCTTGAATCAAGAATTTTCTGAATCTCGTATTCTTCTTCACCCTGGACTAAAACAGGATCAGGAGGAGTAGTTACATCTCTACGAAAGGGGTCAGGATGATGAGGTTTAAGCAAGGATACATGAAAAACAGGATGAAGTTTCAAAGTAGGTGGAAGTTTCAATCTAACAACATTACGATTGATAACTGATAAAATTGGAAAAGGACCAAGAAAAAGGGAACTTAACTTTTTTGATGGTCGGTTTGTAGAAATGTTTTTCGAGGAAAGCCAGACAAGATCACCAATCTTATAGGTGGGAGGAGGTTGTCTTTTAGCATCAAAAAACGTCTTTTGATTGGATGAGGCCAATTCTAGATTTTCATGTAATTTTTTAAATAGAGAGGACATGTGAGAGATTTGATTCGAAACGGAGGGGTTAGACGTAGGAATCGTCTGAGCAGGAAACGAGGAGGGATGAAATCCATAGTTAGAGAAAAATTGAGTCATTTTGCTACTAGTATGATAGGAGTTGTTATATGCGAATTCTGCCATGGGTAACCATGTTATCCAATCATCTTGTAAATGGGAACAATAACATCGTAGATATTGCTCTAAGCATTGATTGACTCTTTCAGTTTGCCCATCAGTTTGGGGATGATATGCAGATGACAGTTTACGTTGGATATGAAGAGAAGCGCATAATGCGTTCCAGAATTTGGAGGTAAATTGAGTTCCTCGGTCCGAAATGATCTCATCAGGCAGTCCATGAAGTTTTACAATATTGTTAAGAAATAATTTTGAAAGTTCAGAGGATGAAGGTAATTTCTTTAAAGGGATATAATGGGACATTTTCGTGAAACGGTCAACTACCACCAAGATGGTGGTATGATGTTGAGAAGGGGGAAGTTCCACCAAGAAATCCATAGAAATGGATTGCCAAGGCCTTTCAGGAATCGGTAGGTTCAATAACTGACCAAATGGTTGATGATGTTCATATTTGGATCTTTGGCAAGTTGAACAAGTTTTAACATATGATTCTATGGTTTTGTCTTGGCGAGGCCACCAATAATACCTTTTGGACAATTCAAGGGTCTTTTTTATACCTGGATGACCTGCCAGAGGGGAATCATGAATACATTTGAGGATTTTATTTCTGAAAGCGGGAGGTACGTAAATTCGGTCCTTGAAATAGTAGAGACCGTCTTTCTTCGATAGTTTAACTGATGTAGGAAGTTCAAGGGCATCTTCACTGAGGTTTTTTATGTCGTCTAGAAGGGAAGATAGGATTCCAACGACTGTAAGAGGAGGAGGTTCCAATTCAGTGTCTGAATGGATTCTGGAAAGGGCATCTGCCTTTTTATTCCTAGAACCAGGTCTGAAAACAATTTGATAATTAAAACGGGAAAAAAAAAGATTCCATCGTACTTGTCGGGAAGAAAGAGTCTTGTTGGAGTGAAGATATTCAAGATTTTTATGGTCAGTGTAAACAATTAGAGGGTTTTTTGCACCCTCAAGAAGGTGTCTCCAAGTTTCTAAGGCTGCTTTGATACTTAATAATTATTTTTCTCCTATAGGATAATTTTTTTCGGCAGGAGACAATGAACGTGAGAAGAAAGCGACTGGATGAAGGGGTTCTTGAGGAGTTTTATGTTGAGAGAGGACAGCTCCAATTGCAGTTTCCGAAGCATCCGTTTCAAGGACATACAGATATGTGGAGTTTGGAAGTTGAAGAACAGGAGCTGTTGTAAACCTTCTTTTTAATTCTTCGAAGGCATCTTGAGCTTTCTTGTTCCAATTAAAAGGATGTTTTTTTCTGTTAAGTTGATTGAGTGGATGAGCTACCTCTGAGTAGTTTTTAATACATTTTCTGTAGAAGTTGGCGAACCCCAGAAACCGTTGTAGTTCTTTTACTGTAGAGGGAATGGGCCAATTGAGGATACAATCGATTTTTGAATTATCCATGCTTATTGAATGAGGGGAAATAACATAACCTAGAAAGGTTATTTCAGTGACGTTAAAGAGGCATTTTTCTGGTTTAGCGAATAATTTGTGAGTTCTGAGTCTGGATAATACCCATCTTATATGTTTTCTGTGTTCCTCGTGAGTGTTGGAGTATATGAGAATGTCATCTAAATAAATGATAACACAAATGTCCAAAAGATCTCTAAAGATGTCATTTATAAAATGTTGAAAGGTTGCAGGGGCATTGCAGAGGCCAAAAGGCATCACTAGATACTCGTAGAGGCCGTATCTTGTTCGAAAAGCAGTTTTCCATTCATCGTTAGCTTTTATTCTGATGAGGTTATATGCCCCGCGAAGGTCAAGCTTAGTGTAGATGGTAGCAGTTTTTAATTGTTCAATCAGTTCATTGATCAGGGGAAGAGGGTAACGATTTTTAACTGTAGTTTTGTTTAAAGCTCTGTAATCTATGATGGGACGTATAGTACGGTCCTTATTTCTCACAAAAAATATACTTGAGGCAGCAGGTGAGCTGGAGGGTCTAATGAATCCCTTCCAGAGGTTTTCATTCAGGTATTCTTTGAGAATTTGTAATTCAGAATCAGAGAGAGGGTAGATGTGTCCAAACGGTAAGGGCACACCAGGTATGAGGTCTATAGGACAGTCATAGGAACGATGAGGGGGGAGCGTTTCAGCTTCCTTTTTACTGAAGACATCCGAGAAGTCCGAATAACAAGAGGGTATAGCTGGTTCTTTAGTGGTCTGAAGGATTGGAATATGTTGTAAGCATGTTTCATTGCAATAATCGGAGTTAAAAGTAAGAGAAAAGGGGGACCAAGAGATTTGAGGGTTGTGGTTCCTTAACCAGTTGATCCCTAGTATAATAGGAAAAAAAGGTGATGGGATAATATCAAATATAAGATTTTCAGTATGAATATGATTGGTGGTTACTTTTAGAGGGATGGTTTCATGAAGTATCGGCCCCGAGGAGATGAGGGAGCCGTCGATCACTCTAACAGGAACAGAAGTGCTTTTACGAGCACATGGAATTTTATTCTTTTTGACAAAGGTTGAATCGATGAACACCCCATTAGCTCCAGAATCAATGATGGCCTCGGTCACAATTCTTTCTTTGTCCCACTGTAGTATGAGAGTTATAGGGGAAAACTGAGTAGTTGTTATAGAAGAGAGTGCATTTAGGATGGATGAGGCATGAGTATGCCTATTGCCCTTTATCCGTTTCAACAAGGGGCAATCAGAGACAAAATGAACTCGAGAGGCTCAATAAATACAAAGGTTTAATATACGTCGTCGATTTTTTTCTTCAGGAGTGAGGGGACTTCTTATTACCCCTATTCTCATAGGTTCGGTTGTTAAGGATGAGTTGTCAGAAGGCTTTGGAGGATGAAATTATTTTTTCCCAGTTGAAGTTGAGAGAGCCTTTTCGGCCTTTCTTTCTCTAAGCCTTCTGTCAATGCTGATCGATAGATGAATCAGAGCATTCAAAGTAGTAGGGAGTTCTATTCTAGATAGTTCATCTTTTACAGCTTCAGATAAACCGATTCGAAATTGGTTGCGCAATGCGCTGTCATTCTATTGCGTTTCTACTGCCCATCTTTTAAATTCAGCGATATAATCTTCAACGGGTCTATTTTTTTGCAGCAAGGTTCTAATTGTTAATTCAGCAGTATTTTGTTTGTATGGATCTTCATAGAGAAGAGACATGGCTTTAAAGAATTCCTCCAGTGAATCTAAGATGGGGTCATCATTGTCCAAAAAGGAATGGGCCCAGGACATAGGTTCACCTCTCAGAAATGAGATAACTGAAAAAACCTTAGATCTTTCTGTGGGATAAGATCTAGGTTTTAAAGCAATCAATAATTTGCAGGAATTAAAAAACTCCCTATATTTGGAACGATCACCATAACATTTTTCAGGGTTACATACAGCAGGATCGCTAGTTGAGTGCAGAACAGTATGAGGACAATGCGTTTGTAAGTCTCTGACATAAGTGAGAATTCTTTCATTTGTAACTTGCAGGTCTTGCACACCTTGGTTAAGTGTATCGATTCGTTGATTCAGCAAAAATACTTTAGAATCGAAATCTGCTGGTTCCATTACAAAGGCTGGATTATTCTGTCACGTTCACAGTAAATTATGTGGAACACAACTGCAGATTTGTTAGGACTTTGATCTTTTATTAAGACACTTAGATGGAACTGAGACTTCAGTTCCAGAATTACAGTTACTGTTTCTTTAAATAATAAACGGTTTGTTTCATTTAGCATTGGCAAGGTTCAGAATTCATTAGCATCCGTTATTCTTGTTAACAGTTCAAATTATAAGAGATTATATACATTGGAATTATCAGCAGCAAGACTGGTGCAGAATAACTTAAATAATACTTGTTTTGAGGGATGCTGTAGCAGGCTTGCTGAACAACTTGATAGAAGACTTTAGTATGAAGAAATAAGATTATCTGTAGCAAGACAGGTACAGCTGAACTTGGATAATACTTGATTTGAGGAAAGCTGTAGCAGGATTGCTGAACAACTTGATAGCAGACTTTAGTAAGTTGAATTAAAGCTTTAGCATTGTTAGCTCTTAACTTGTTTGTGTCCCCAGCTCTCCTCTGAGGCGGTTGCTTCAGTGAATGGTTGCCGAGAGTGCTGGTAGTTGTCTGTGATGAAGAGAGATGTTGGGAACTTGAATATTCCTCCAGTCCGGTCTAGTAGCGAGTGGTCGTCTCACCGAGGTATGTGAGCCGGTGAGTTTGGCGCGGTACGCGTTTCAATAATCCAGCGTCTATCAGCTGGTGCGGTCGCATTAAATAGCCGACCGCGGCAATGGGGGTGTGGCTAAGCTCCGTCAAACCCGGAAGCATGAGGAGACATCGGGAGGCTTAAGGCCTGACACTATCCCTGCCCCAAAAGTGCAAGAGATTGAGTGCACTGATGCACAACCACTTATGTGTCAGGATATAGACATGCGAGGACCACCGCAGCACGTCTCTGATGATGACGAAACACAGGTGCCAACTACTGTGGCTTTCTGCAGTGTGCAGACCGTCAAGGAGGGCAGGGTTGAGGAGTGGGTGGAAGATGATGTGGAGGATGATGAGGTCCTAGACCCCACATAGAATGAAGGTCATGCGAGTGACGTGTGCAGTTTGGAGGAAGAGGCGGTGATCGCACAGAGGCACCAGCACAGCATAAGAGGGAGCAGGGTGCAAAAGCGGAGCGGCCGTTCCCTAGACGGTACGCCTGCTTCTGCCCACCACACCCAAGGACCGACACACCAAAGCCATCTCCAAGGAGTTCCCTGGCATGGCAGTTCTTCAGACAATATGCTGACAACAAGACACGAGTGGTTTGCACGCTGTGCAATCAGAGCCTGAAGCGAGGCATAAATGTGCTACACCTGAGCACAACCTGCATGACCAGGCATCCAGGGACGTTTTAGCTGCGAGGCAAACAAGGCATTTGCCTTGGGTGACATTTTCCAGGGGGCGGCAAAAAAAGCCACCCCCAAATGCCTAGGGCAAATGTCTTGTTAGCCTGGCATCACACTGACAAGCCAGGCGGGCGGTCGGTGGGGCGGGTGGCGCTGGCGAGGGAGCACTTTCCCCTGAGCTGTCTACTCAGCTCCCTCGCGCGCCGCAGAGTGATGCCAGGAGCCGGAATATGACGTCATATTCCCTCTCCCAGCATCACTCTGCGGCGCGCGAGGGAGCTGAGCAGAGCGCTCAGCAGAAAGTGCTCCCTCGCCAGAGCCGCCCGACTGACCGCCCAGCAGCCCCACTAGACCACAGGGAGAGGGAGAACCACCCCCAGCATTCCCAAAGGTAAGGAGGCTGTGGGTGTCTGACAGTGTGTGTCTGTCTGTTAGTGTGTGTCTGACTGTGTGTTTGTCTGTTAGTGTATGTGTCTGTTAGTGTGTATCTAACTGTGTGTCTGTTAGTGTGTGTGTCTGTTAGTGTGTGTCTGACAGTGTGTGTCTGTTAGTGTGTGTCTGACAGTGTGTGTCTGTTAGTGTGTGTCTGACTGTGTGTCTGTTAGTGTGTGTGTCTGTTAGTGTGTGTCTGACTGTGTGTCTGTTAGTGTTGTGTTAGCCTACGGCAGCACAAAACCAGGATACACAACTGCAGGCATCTTCATTCAAAGCACGAGCTGCAGTGGAGTAATCACCTCAAAAACCAAGAAATGTCTCAGGCTCCTGCTGCTTCCTCTTCTGCTGCTGTCTCGGCCTCTTCCTCCACCTCTGGAGTCACAGTGGCACCTGCCACCCTGCAAACAGAGGATGTGGCAGCAACGCCACCACATCCACCACCGTCCCCAAGCATCTCCACACTGTCCCATGGAAGTGTTCAGCTGTCCATCTCCCAAACACTGGAGAGAAAGAGGAAGTACCCCCCTGCCCCCCCTAGCCATCCGCGATCCCTGGCCCTGAATGCCATAATTTGTGGCCTTTGAAATGCTGTCATTCCGTCTGGTGGAGATGGACAGTTTTAAAAACCGGATGGCGGTGGCTGTCCCACAGTACGTGGTTCCCAGCCACCACTACTTTTCCAGGCAAGCCATCCCTTCCCTGCACAACCAATTGGCGGACAAAATCAGGTGTGCACTGCGCAACTCCATCTGTGGCAAGGTCCACATAACCACAGATACGTGGACCAGTAAGCACGGGCAGGGACGCTATATCTCCCTAACTGCAAACTGGGCAAATGTAGTGGCGGCTGGACCTGAGGCGGATAGCAGTTTGGCGCATGTCCTTCCGTCACTGAGGATTGCAGGGCATTTCTCTTTGCCTCCTGTTGCCTCCTCCTCCTCCTCCGCTTCCTCCTCCTCTACCACCACCTCATCCAGGCAGCGTAACACCTTCACCACCAACTTCAGCACAGCCAGGGGTAAGCGTCAGCAGGCTGTGTTAAAACTCATATGGTTGGGGAAAAACCGCACACCGCGCAGGAACTGTGGACGGGCATGGAACAACAGACCGATGAGTGGTTGTTGCCACTGAGTCTAGTGGTGTGCGATAATGGGTGAAATCTCGTAGCAGATCTGGGCCTAGCCAGTATGCCGCACATCCCTTACCTGTGCTGAATTTGGTGGTGCCGAAATTCCTGAAAAACTACCCAGATATATCAGAGCTGCTGCAGAAAGTGCGGGCCGTCTGTGCGCGCTTTTGGCGTTCTCACGCCTGTCTGTGCTGCAGCGTAACTTTGGCCTTCCCGCTCACCGCCTCATATGCGACGTGCCCACAAGGTGGAACTCCACCTTGCACATGCTGGAGAGGCTGTGCAAGCAGCAGCAGGTGATAGTGGAGTTTCAGATGCAGCACGCACGGGTCAGTTGCTCTGCGGAACAGCACCACTTCACCACCAATGAGTGGGCCTCCATGCAAGACCTGTGTGCCATTTTGCACTGTTTAGAGTACTCCGCCAACATGGCCAGTGCCGATGACGCCGTTCTCAGCCTTACTATCCCGCTTCTATGTCTCCTTGAAAAAACGCTTCGGGCAATAATGGAAGAGGATGTGGCACAGGAGGAAGAGGAGGAGGAGGGGTCATTTCCATGGTTATCAGGCCAGTCATTCACAAGTGGCTTGGAGGGTGGGTTCCTGCACCAGCATAGGCCAGGTACACAATTGTCCAGCCAGGGCACAGTTCTGGATGATGGTGAGAAGGATGATGAGGATGATGAGCATTAAAAAGGGCATTAATGCTCAGGTTGAGAATATCCATTTGCCTCTTTATAAATCGTTGGTAAAACCACATCAATACAAACCACTGTGTGGAAATCTATTTACAACCAGGACTACACATAGGACGCAAAGTCATGGGTTTAGACTGGAAGAAAGAAGATTTAGTCTAAGGTAAAGGAAAGGGTTTATTAGCGTAAGAACAATAAGGATATGGAATCAACTAGATGCATACTTGGAAAAACAGAATATTCCAGGATATAATTTTTCAATGTAGGGTAAATGTTCTTGATCCAAGGATTAATAATGATGTGGACAAGAGGGAATTTTTTTTCCAAGTCTTTTGAAAAACTGGAAGTGCTTCAAACTGTTTTCTTTTTTTTTTGCCTTCTTTTGGATCAACAGCAAAAAACTAAAATGAGGAAAGCTGACCTTCTTGGACACATGTCTATTTTCAGACTATGTAACTATGATGCTCCTGCTCCTGCCCCCGCCTTGAAATGGTGAATCTGGAGATCCATCCATCCTTCACCTAAATCCACATCCGACAAGGAGAGTGGAGAGGAAGCCTTAGCCGAAGGGAGTATTTAATTCTGCAATACGCAAAGCAGCATAAAAGCATATAGTAAGGGCCAAGAAACGTCTTCCCAAACCATCAGGTCACAGCAGGTTTGGGAAGACGTAAACCCTTCAGCACTTGTTTAACCATGGAGCATTTAGAAACGTCTTCCCAAACCATCAGGTCACAGCGGGCCAAAGCCTGGGGATGCCGATATGAAATGTTCCCACATTCGAGACAACATGGCCAACCACCTACCCTCTTGAGATGACAGATACCCACCAATTCATGATTCCCAAATAGAGGGTCCATAAAAACCGTGGGCGCTGCAGCCCAAGTGGAGCTGTCTCTGGAGCAACATCAATGAAGTGCTTCCACTGAAAGCAAGATAGAGAATCAGCAATAATATTACTAACCTCTGAAACATATGCGGCATTAAACAGAATGTTAAATTCCTGACATCGATATATTAATTGCCACAACAATACCAACACAAGGGGAAACAAGGTGATTCCAGGTGGGGAAATTTCCAGTATCCCAATGAGCCAGACCTGCAATGGAATTACAATCAAGGTGGAGGGGGAATTGCTGAGGGATTGGGGTACTATTTATAGGGGGAGGAATGGGTTACAATCTATGGGGAGGGAGATACTGGGATGGGGTATTGGTATCAATGTGGATGGCAATACAGGGAGTGCAGAATTATTAGGCAAGTTGCATTTTTGAGGATTAATTTTATTATTGAACAACAACCATGTTCTCAATGAACCCAAAAAACTCATTAATATCAAAGCTGAATATTTTTGGAAGTAGTTTTTAGTTTGTTTTTAGTTATAGCTATTTTAGGGGGATATCTGTGTGTGCAGGTGACTATTACTGTGCATAATTATTAGGCAACTTAACAAAAAACAAATATATACCCATTTCAATTATTTATTTTTACCAGTGAAACCAATATAACATCTCAACATTCACAAATATACATTTCTGACATTCAAAAACATAACAAAAACAAATCAGTGACCTATATAGCCACCTTTCTTTGCAAGGACACTCAAAAGCCTGCCATCCATGGATTCTGTCAGTGTTTTGATCTGTTCACCATCAACATTGCGTGCAGCAGCAACCACAGCCTCCCAGACACTGTTCAGAGAGATGTACTGTTTTCCCTCCTTGTAAATCTCACATTTGATGATGGACCACAGGTTCTCAATGGGGTTCAGATCAGGTGAACAAGGAGGCCATGTCATTAGATTTTCTTCTTTTATACCCTTTCTTGCCAGCCACGCTGTGGAGTACTTGGACGCGTGTGATGGAGCATTGTCCTGCATGAAAATCATGTTTTTCTTGATGGATGCAGACTTCTTCCTGTACCACTGCTTGAAGAAGGTGTCTTCCAGAAACTGGCAGTAGGACTGGGAGTTGAGCTTGACTCCATCCTCAACCCGAAAAGGCCCCACAAGCTCATCTTTGATGATACCAGCCCAAACCAGTACTCCACCTCCACCTTGCTGGCGTCTGAGTCGGACTGGAGCTCTCTGCCCTTTACCAATCCATCCATCTGGCCCATCAAGACTCACTCTCATTTCATCAGTCCATAAAACCTTAGAAAAATCAGTCTTGAGATATTTCTTGGCCCAGTCTTGACGTTTCAGCTTGTGTGTCTTGTTCAGTGGTGGTCGTCTTTCAGCCTTTCTTACCTTGGCCATGTCTCTGAGTATTGCACACCTTGTGCTTTTGGGCACTCCAGTGATGTTGCAGCTCTGAAATATGGCCAAACTGGTGGCAAGTGGCATCTTGGCAGCTGCACGCTTGACTTTTCTCAGTTCATGGGCAGTTATTTTGCGCCTTGGTTTTTCCACACGCTTCTTGCGACCCTGTTGACTATTTTGAATGAAACGCTTGATTGTTCGATGATCACGCTTCAGAAGCTTTGCAATTTTAAGAGTGCTGCATCCCTCTGCAAGATATCTCACTATTTTTGACTTTTCGGAGCCTGTCAAGTCCTTCTTTTGACCCATTTTGCCAAAGGAAAGGAAGTTGCCTAATAATTATGCACACCTGATATAGGGTGTTGATGTCATTAGGCCACACCCCTTCTCATTACAGAGATGCACATCACCTAATATGCTTAATTGGTAGTAGGCTTTCGAGCCTATACAGCTTGGAGTAAGACAACATGCATAAAGAGGATGATGTGGTCAAAATACTCATTTGCCTAATAATTCTGCACTCCCTGTAGATTACAATTTATGGGGAGGGGGGATATGGTACAAACTGTGGAAGAGGAATTGGGGTATAATCTATTGGAATGGGGAGGGGGGAGGTACAATCTATGTGGGAGGGATTGGGGTACTATATATGGGGGTGAGTAGGAAAAATGAGTACCAGAAGGAGAATGTAGTGCTATGTATGGGGGAGAGGAGAGGGGTAGGGTATTACCTTTGGTGAAGAGAGGAGGAAGATAGGCTACTAATTATGAGTGATGGGGAATGGGCTACTAACTACAGAGGGCAGAGAATAGGATTCTATCTATGGGGATTAGGGAAGAATAATGGATTATTAGCTATGGGGCTTCTCGCTACTGGAGTTTGGAATGAGCTACAGACAATGAGGGGTACACATTCACCACTTCATTCACACATGCAGTGCCCCACCATACTCAAACATTCACACAAACACATTGATCCATCTCACACATACGCCCCTTTATGCACATCAACCCACCACAAACGCACACACTTTCATTCTTCCCTGTATTCAGCGACTCTTCATACACATGTGTCCCTGCATTCAAGCACATTGACCTGCTCCTTACATATGGCGCTATATGCATACACACTGACTGTCCCACATATGCACCTGTATTCACACACACAAACTACATATAAATATGCCCCTGCATACACACAAATTGAAGTTTTATGTTCTGTTCTATTTCTGATATTTTCTTTGCTATTTCTGTAGAAGGTGTTATTTTATTATGTTTCTTTTATTCATTTAGTGCTATGTATTGCTCTGAAAGTGGGGGGCCTTCTTTCTTTTTAATTCTAGCTGCCATCCCCATCAGGTGGCCTCTAATTACACTTTTGTAAGCACACCATAATACAATATCTGATGTCCTCTTATTTTTGTTTTCCAAGTAAAATAGTTCAGTTTTTTTTTATCTGATCAATATTATAGTTTTTATATAATATATTATCGTTCAATCGCCAATCTTTACAAAACTTGTCAAAAGCGTCTTTGTAATCCAATATGGTTGGGTTATGGTCTGACCATGTTATATCCTGTATTATGATCTTTTTAACAAAATATAGCATGGCCAAATCCCCCAGAATAAGATCGATTCTGGAATAGGAATTGAATGTTTTTGAATAACATGTGAAGTCCATCTCCAGTTGATGAAACGTTTTCCAAATATCTCTAAGATTATATTGATCTATCAAATTTTGTAATCTATCTGAATTTCCTTTATTGATCGCTTTTCCATTATAGTTCTTCCTGTTTTTAAAAGGATCAATTACACAGTTGAAATCACCCATAATTAGTAGCACCCCCTGTTTAATTTGATCAATTTTCTTCATAATCTTTGTTATAAATTTTATAGTAGACTTACTAGGTGCATATATATTAGCCAATGTAAAAAGTTCATTATTTATTTTGCACACAAGGATAATATACCTTCCTTCCTTATCACGATCTTGGTATTTAATGTTTATGGATATATTTCTGGAAAACATAAAAGCCACTCCCCTTTTTTTTTTCTTCCAGAGCCGCACTTTTAATAAGCAGATAATTAATAGATCTTAGATTAATTTTGTCAGTTTTTTATCCAATGTGTTTCTTGTAATGCACAAACTTTTATTTGTTTTTTCTTCAGGACATCCAGAATTAGGGATCTTTTAAAAGGTGAGTTAATCCTACAGGCGTTCAATGATGCTAGCTTAATTTAATAATTTCTTCCAGGTCAAATGGCTCTCTCTCTCCAATTTGTACATCATAACATAGAGTATGTAAAAAAAAAAGTATTCAAATTACACACGTAGACAGGCTGGTCCTAAACAAAGGAATCAGCCTAAGACACACCTTGTGTATGGCAAACACAAGTTATATTTATCCCTATGCAAGGAAGCTGGCAGGCAATTTAGGGGATTTTCCCTTTTTAATTAATTCACATAATCACCAAGTGTTTCACTTATTATTTGTGTATTGGTTTTCTATGTTAAAGAATTATTTTCATTATTAATTATTGTATTTTTTTTATGTTCGTATGACTCCCATATGTGGGTGGGTAATCTGTTTTGAGGCTTGATTACAGACTTTCTACCTGGGATTTTCTTTCAAAGTCAATTTCCTTTTTTTCTAATATTTTGCTCTCTTTGGGTTATGCCCATATTACCCATTTTTGTCCTACAAGACTGTGGGTTTCGTTTCTCACTTACTCTTCGGTCCTGTTTTTTTTAAATTAAATGTAAAGTGTTTATTATATGCTTCTCTTCCCAGAATCTCTCTCAAAGAAAAAAACAAAAACTTATTCATTTCAATTTGTAACCATGTAGAGGTCTGATTAACACCCTATTTGATTTTTTCCTCCTATTTATTCCCTTACCATCTTGTGCCATTTATCTAAATTTCTCCTAGTAAGTAAACCATTACATATAACTTATTAATATTTAACTTTACAGTGCTCTTCTCTTTTCTCCCTCATCATTTTCACTTTTTGACTTAGTTATATAAATCTTCATGACTCTCTTAATCCCTTGTGAGTTTGTTGATAAGTATATGTGGCAGTTTCATCCATTAAATAAGTATTAGTTAACACCTCAAACATTTGGTCTGTATTATTTAACTTGTGACGCGTCTCCCCTTACAAATCCCCCCGCCCCCTAATTTCTTCATATCACCTTTTCTTTGCCATTTCTAAATGTATTAATTTTTATTCTGCCAGTGTATATACTTCCTGTTTATATTGTGTACATCTATAAATAATCATTCCTCACAACTACAAAAAAATAATAATAAATAAATCTGCAGATGCCTTTCCTTCCCCTTTTCCTCCCTTTCCCCTCTCTTCTCCCCCTTTCCCGTTCTCTCTTTTTACTTTATTTCTCCTATTTCTTTTTTTTTTCTTTTGTTTCAGACTATACCCGCCTCTTTGTAATTCAGGTATGTCTTCATATATGGCCGGGTATCTTGGTCATCATAAACATTTGCTGGCTCAACTCTACTTAATAAAAACAAGCAGTTAACTACATAACCCAGGTTGAGCTTTTATTATTTTCTCCTATCCTCTTCCTCCCTCCCCTCCCCCTCTTACTCCTCCTCCCTCTCCCTGCCCCCCTCTCTTCTTCCTTTCCTATTACTTGTCATTATTTATTCAGGGGTCTTCTATCTAGAGAGGGGACGGGACCAGCCGAGGGAAAATTGAAAGAACGAAGAGGAAATAACTGCCAAAAACAAAAGAAAAACATCATCTTAACCTCATTCATACTCTCATTCACACCATACAGTACTGCTACCTTTCTTTCTCCTTTTCTTTACCCTTTTCTTTCTCTCTTTTCCTCTTCTCAGCTTTCTTATTTCTTGTGCCCTTCTTTTTATTAGTTTGACCTCTTATCTTTCGTTTTTCTAGCTTATTGCCAAGAGAGTTCTATCTCTAGTTTCTCCAAATTTTTGAGCCACTCTTCCCATTTATCAAGTTCTTTATACTGGTTTTTAATTTTATTCATCCCTATTTCCATTTGGATCTGGTATTTTAATTGCTGAATAATCTGTATCTTTGTAAATATTTGTGTCTTTTTCCAATTCCTAGCAATAATGATCTTTGCTGCTATTAAGGCATGTGTTGTCAAAATTTGGTTCATTCTACTAAGAGCGGGCCACCTTATATGGAGTAACATCATATCTGGATTGACTTTTAATCCTACTCCATTTAAACTGCTTAATAATGAATTTGTCATAGACCATATGGTAGTTACTTTTTTACACCTCCACCAAATGTGTAGATAATCTCCTTTCTCTTTTCCACATCTCCAGCAAAGATCATTATTGTTATTAAACATTTTTGATATTTTTGAAGGAACCAGATACCAATTATTGATCACTTTAAAGTGAGTTTCCAACAGAGAGAGACATTGTACATATTTATTTGTTTTTGATATAGCATCGTACCATTCTTCTAGTTCTATAGTGCATTTCAGAGTTTTTTCCCAGCTTTTTATTGCCATTGGGCGGTTCTCTGTTTGTATTGTATCACATACTTTTGTACATTTAGCGAAAAGGTTTTTACACTCTTTTTGAGAGAATATCCCTTTTAAGACATTGTATGTATCTCCGCTGTTTAAAAAAATGTTATGCTTCATATAATTCCTAACTCTTAGATAAGAGAAAACCTCTCTATCTGGGAGGGGAAATATCCTTGTCAATGTCTCGAAAGTTTTTAATTCACCATTCTGCATTAAGTCTTCTACCTTCCCAATATTTACTTCTCTCCATGTTTTTAAAGAGATATTACTTATGTCTATTTCAAGGCTCTCTATATTTTGGAACCCCAGAATCTTATTACTAATATCTGCTTTCTTCTTTATTTTTTCCCATGTAGGGATAATTTGATTTAGCACGAATGAAAGCGAATAGTCGTATGCTTTGTTGTTCCATATGATATTAGATAAGTTTTTGGATTGACATACTTCTAATTCTATCCTCCCCCAGTATTTCTCCTATTTCTACCCTTTTTTTCTCCACTCTCCCCTCTTATTTCCTAGCAAAGTAGTTATTAATCACATGGATTATTGTAACCCTCTATTATTTTTGCCTTACCAGAAGCTGTACTGTTCTGCTTCAGTATGTAATAAATGCCGCCACCAGAATGATTTTCCAGTTGCTCCTCTCACACCTCATCCCAATGTCAGTACTAACATTGGCTTTCTGTATCCTTCCAATAGAAGTCAATTCAAAGTACTAATCCACACAAAGCACTGAACAATTCTAGCCCCTCTTATATCTCACTGATCCATAGGTGTCTCCACTCTGCCCATGACCTTCTCCTGTCCGCTGCTCACACCCAAACTCACGCTTGCAGGACTTCTCGTGGGCGGCTCCTTTCCTTTGGAAAAGCCTGCCTAGCCCATAAGACTCTCCGCTAGTCTTCAATTGTTTGTAAATAAATTGTAATAAAAACAAGCAGTTAACTACATAACCCAGGTTGAGCTTTTATTATTTTCTCCTATCCTCTTCCTCCCTCCCCTCCCCCTCTTACTCCTCCTCCCTCTCCCTGCCCCCCTCTCTTCTTCCTTTCCTATTACTTGTCATTATTTATTCAGGGGTCTTCTATCTAGAGAGGGGACGGGACCAGCCGAGGGAAAATTGAAAGAACGAAGAGGAAATAACTGCCAAAAACAAAAGAAAAACATCATCTTAACCTCATTCATACTCTCATTCACACCATACAGTACTGCTACCTTTCTTTCTCCTTTTCTTTACCCTTTTCTTTCTCTCTTTTCCTCTTCTCAGCTTTCTTATTTCTTGTGCCCTTCTTTTTATTAGTTTGACCTCTTATCTTTCGTTTTTCTAGCTTATTGCCAAGAGAGTTCTATCTCTAGTTTCTCCAAATTTTTGAGCCACTCTTCCCATTTATCAAGTTCTTTATACTGGTTTTTAATTTTATTCATCCCTATTTCCATTTGGATCTGGTATTTTAATTGCTGAATAATCTGTATCTTTGTAAATATTTGTGTCTTTTTCCAATTCCTAGCAATAATGATCTTTGCTGCTATTAAGGCATGTGTTGTCAAAATTTGGTTCATTCTACTAAGAGCGGGCCACCTTATATGGAGTAACATCATATCTGGATTGACTTTTAATCCTACTCCATTTAAACTGCTTAATAATGAATTTGTCATAGACCATATGGTAGTTACTTTTTTACACCTCCACCAAATGTGTAGATAATCTCCTTTCTCTTTTCCACATCTCCAGCAAAGATCATTATTGTTATTAAACATTTTTGATATTTTTGAAGGAACCAGATACCAATTATTGATCACTTTAAAGTGAGTTTCCAACAGAGAGAGACATTGTACATATTTATTTGTTTTTGATATAGCATCGTACCATTCTTCTAGTTCTATAGTGCATTTCAGAGTTTTTTCCCAGCTTTTTATTGCCGTTGGGCGGTTCTCTGTTTGTATTGTATCACATACTTTTGTACATTTAGCGAAAAGGTTTTTACACTCTTTTTGAGAGAATATCCCTTTTAAGACATTGTATGTATCTCCGCTGTTTAAAAAAATGTTATGCTTCATATAATTCCTAACTCTTAGATAAGAGAAAACCTCTCTATCTGGGAGGGGAAATATCCTTGTCAATGTCTCGAAAGTTTTTAATTCACCATTCTGCATTAAGTCTTCTACCTTCCCAATATTTACTTCTCTCCATGTTTTTAAAGAGATATTACTTATGTCTATTTCAAGGCTCTCTATATTTTGGAACCCCAGAATCTTATTACTAATATCTGCTTTCTTCTTTATTTTTTCCCATGTAGGGATAATTTGATTTAGCACGAATGAAAGCGAATAGTCGTATGCTTTGTTGTTCCATATGATATTAGATAAGTTTTTGGATTGACATACTTCTAATTCTATCCTCCCCCAGTATTTCTCCTATTTCTACCCTTTTTTTCTCCACTCTCCCCTCTTATTTCCTAGCAAAGTAGTTATTAATCACATGGATTATTGTAACCCTCTATTATTTTTGCCTTACCAGAAGCTGTACTGTTCTGCTTCAGTATGTAATAAATGCCGCCACCAGAATGATTTTCCAGTTGCTCCTCTCACACCTCATCCCAATGTCAGTACTAACATTGGCTTTCTGTATCCTTCCAATAGAAGTCAATTCAAAGTACTAATCCACACAAAGCACTGAACAATTCTAGCCCCTCTTATATCTCACTGATCCATAGGTGTCTCCACTCTGCCCATGACCTTCTCCTGTCCGCTGCTCACACCCAAACTCACGCTTGCAGGACTTCTCGTGGGCGGCTCCTTTCCTTTGGAAAAGCCTGCCTAGCCCATAAGACTCTCCGCTAGTCTTCAATTGTTTAAGAAGTGCCTTAAAATCCATCCCTTCTAGAAAGCTTATGGCCTCCCATAGTAAGCTCTATCTCACATACTAGTCCCTTGCTCGTTCCTAAAGTGTAGCAGTCTATTTTCTCCTCCAGTTCTGCTTCATTCCCACCTTGTTTGATTGCTATCTCCAGTCATCTTGTGTTTTATACCCCACATCCTCTAGACTGTAAGCTCATTTTAGCAGGGTCATCTTCAACCTATTGTTCCTGTAAGCTTTTGTAATTGTAATGTATTGTTAAATCTCCCTCTCTTATAATATTGTAAAGCCTACAGAATATGTTGGTGCTATGTAAATTATAGTAATAAATACATTATATATATATATCAAAGGGCATTGTGAAAATTGGCCTTGGGGCAGCAAGGAATGTAAATCGATCTCTGACCAGAAAGGAAGAAAGTTAAGTGTAAACATATGTGGTTTTGCACTGTATATGCTTTGATACTAGATAGCGGATAAGAACAAATCAGAATGGCTGAATATACATTTATTATATGTAATAACGTGTGTATGTGTTAAATAGTGCACTGATAGTTATTCCCTGTGGTACAGCAAAGGACTCTCCTTGTCAACATGCTATGTTCTATAAAGATCTGTGTAACACACATCACCTGCTTTGTAGTATTGTTCCTTAGGGATGTCCTATTACTTCAGGTTTATATCGTTTATATCGTCTAAAAGAAGCTAGGAAAAAGTCTGAGAGTTTGCATTGCCATGTTTATAGGAGCATAAATCTCTTTTAGTGCTCAACTGTCAGGCTGAATATATATATATATATATATATATATATATATATATATATATATATATATATGTATATATATATATATACATATATATATATATATATATATATATATATATATATATATATATATATTTATTATTATTATTGCGCTCCTCCCGCATTAACCCTACCTCAGTAAAAGTGTGTGCCCTGTAGATTTTTTAGGAACAATAATAATAAATCTAAAAGGTACTATTTTAAGACTGATCCTACAGTCTAATTCAAAATATGGTTTTGTTTCAATGTTACTTAAATATTGTTGCGATCTTGCAGGTAGATATGACTTTTTTATTTAAATGGTAATTTGTTGTTCATAACAGCTAACACAATATGTTTCATAATACGATAACATCATCATCAACATAAATATAGGTGTAAATTCTGCAAAAATGTGCAACATGTGTAAGCAGAACTTCTTTTTTATTTAAATACATCTTACAATCAGTTCCAGTTAATGTATTAGAAAAATAATAAATCCTTACCAATGTGTCCTTTGTGTTTTTTAATAATGCAATTGAATTTATTTATTGTTAATTCTATTGCCTCTGTCATTTATTTTTGTCCCAAGACATTATGCTGCCTGGGCCCAAGGACAAGGTGCTGTCCCTGGCCTTCTTATCAATAGCTACATCCAAATAATGAACCTCCACTCTAATTATGAAAAAGTATTTTTTTGCTTTTCCATTCTTCATATATAATGCTACATCCTTCCCAGTGCAATACCTCTCATCTCTCTTAGTGCATCTCCCCACATCCTCCCTGTGCATACACTCAATATCTCTTCCTCAACCTGTGCATCAGCCCATTTCTTTCCTATGTATTTCCATTATGTACCCTTGTCCACTTTCCTCATGTCCCTGTGTATATACTCCCATGTCCCCTCATGCATTTCCCCACAAACCCTGTGCATCTACCCCAAATCTTCTCACTTTCTCTTTGTGCATCTCTCTCAAATTTCCATGGGTGAATAACCCCATATTTTCCACATGCCCCCTTGTGAATTTTCAACACATCCACCTCTGCTTATCTCCATACTTCCCCCTGTGAATCTATCATAAATCCCTCCATACACCTTATATTTCCACATACATTTACTGTACATCCCCACCATGAATTACTCACAAATGCTAAGCAAGGTCAATCATGACCTTGAATAGGATGGGATGCAAGATAAATCAGAGTTTTTGTGATACATTAGTGTAACATCCACACACCTTGCATGATAGTAGTGTCAGCCATTGGGGGCAAGGGAGTGGATAGTCACATGTCCACCCTCCTATCATTGTTTTTAAGTCCCCCACCCAATTCCGAACCTTGGCAGGTAGGGGCATATGAAGGTTTAACATTTTTAAATTATTTGTCCACTGACTGCTAGAACTTCCAGCAGGCAAAATGTACAGATTTTTTTTTGGTCTGCACTGAAGCCTCCCGAAAGCTCATAAAGACATCCCTCATTATGCCTTTTTGTCTGTGGGTGCAGTGACTGGTAGGCGCAGTGTACATATTCTGCAGCAGCCAACCTCTGCATTTCCTGGTTCCATCTTCTATACAGCAGAGAAGAACCTCAGGAGCTGCCTGTGCATGGGGACAAGCTTCCTAACAACAGATGCACCACTATATAACTAGGTATGAGGAAGGTAAGAATATATGGTCTGGGTGTGATGATGGGCTGACAGGTATTGGAAGAGGAGTTTATGGAAATAGGGAGAGGGAATTAAGAATATTAGTGTAAGACAATGAGTATTAACCCCTTAAGGACCAAACTTCTGGAATAAAGGGGAATCATGACATGTCACACATGTCATGTGTCCTTAAGGGGTTAAAGAGTGTGGGATAAAGCAGGTTGAGGAGTGTTTTGGGGTGGGATTGTGAGGGGAATATGGGGAAACGGTAATGGGATTATGATGCTGGGGAGTATTAGGAGATTATGAGGCCTCATAATACAGCTTTGCCTAAGGCCTCACTGTCAGGATCGGGACAGGGATCCAACACGCAGAGTACAAAGAGTAGAGAGATACGTATACCGGACCTTAGAATGGCCGGACTTAACGTAAGAACTACGTATAGAATGGTCAGAGACAAGCCGAGGTCAAGGGAACGAGAAGACAGGTAAGCGAGAGACAAGCCGAGGTCAAAGGATAACAGAGAAGCAGGAGAGTAATAACAAAGCCGGGTCAGAACCAAAAGACAATCAGGATACAAGAGCACTGTGTGACTAGACAGGCTAGAACCACGACAGGGCAATGAGCAAATGCGGAAAGCTCCATTAAATACCCTGGCTCTAGAGAGTAATCACGCCTCCGACGAGTCCTGATTCGTGTTCTGGGCTTGAGTGGCAGGTCGGACTGGATTAGCGTCATGACGTCGGCTATTGAGCAAAACGTCATAAAAGGAAGTAGCTCCCTCGCGGCCGGCGTGTAAACGACCGAGGGAACCGCGAGGAACGGGAGAAACGGACCTTCTGGAAGGAGAAACGTCTAAGTCTCTACCCCTCTCAGAGGTAGAGACTACAGGTACCCTGACAGTACCCCCCCTCTCAGAAACGCCCACCGGGCGGAAGGAACCGGGACGAGACGGAAAGCGGGAGTGAAAAGCCCTGCGAAGACGAGGAGCATGGACATCCTCCTGAGGTACCCAAGTCCTCTCCTCAGGACCATATCCTTTCCAGTGCACCAGGTATTGAACCCTCCCGCGGGAGATACGAGAGTCGACGATGGAGTTGATCTCGTACTCCTCCTGGCCCTCAACCTGAACAGAGTGAGGAGGTGAGACCTTGGAGGAGAATCTGTTACAGATTAACGGTTTCAGCAATGAAACATGAAAAGAATTAGGGATACGCAAAGCAGGAGGAAGCGCTAAGCGATACGCAACTGGATTAATTCGAGTCAGAATCCTGTAGGGCCCAATGTAGCGAGGAGCGAATTTCATAGAAGGTACCTTAAAACGAATGTTTCTAGTGCTCAACCATACCCTATCCCCAGGCACAAAACTTGGAGCCGCCCTTCTGCGTTTATCAGCGTGTTTTTTATACAGTAAGGAATTATGTAGGAGAATTTGTCGAGTCTGATCCCACAATTTCCTCAGATTGGCAACATGAACATCAACCGACGGTAACCCCTGGGAAGAGGGGACCGAAGGAAGAATGGAAGGATGAAAGCCATAATTCATGAAAAAAGGGCTAGAGTGAGTTGAATCGCAAACGAGATTATTATGTGCGAACTCTGCCCAAGGAATCAGACCAACCCAATCGTCCGGGTGTTCAGAAACAAAACAACGCAGATATTGCTCAATCTTTTGATTGGTACGTTCAGCAGCTCCGTTAGACTGAGGATGATAGGCAGAAGAAAAATTCAATTTGATGCCTAGTTGAGAACAGAATGATCTCCAGAAACGTGAAACAAATTGGGAGCCTCTATCAGAAGTAATTTCAGAAGGGATCCCATGTAAGCGAAAAATTTCTCTTGCAAATATTTCCGCCAATTCAGGAGAAGTCGGAAGTTTAGGTAAAGGTACGAAATGTGCCATCTTGGTAAACCTATCAACCACCGTGAGGATAACAGTCTGTCTTTTAGAAGCAGGCAAATCTACAATAAAGTCCATAGCCAAACAGGTCCAAGGTTTGTCTGGAATCTCCAAGGAATGTAAAAGACCATATGGAAGCGAATGAGGTAGTTTGGTCTTAGTACAGACCTCACAAGCTCCGATGAAATCCTTAACATCCCTCCGTAAAGAAGGCCACCAGAAATCCTTAGAGATCAAGGAATATGTTTTGTGAATGCCCGGATGACCAGCTACCTTACTCTCGTGAAGACACCGTAAGAGCTCCAGTTGGAGTTCAGGAGGAACGAAGTGTCTTGACGCAGGAGTCTGTCTAGGTGCCAGATGCTGCAACTTCATGATCTTGGCAAGCAGCGGAGAATGGATTTTGAGAGTTGTGTTAATATAATATTACACTTGGGTACCAGAGAAGACAAAACCGGCTCCGATACAGCAGAAGGTTCATATTGACGAGACAAGGCATCGGCTTTAGAATTCTTAGAACCAGGTCTATATGTGAGTATGTAATTGAAGTGAGTGAGAAATATAGACCAACGAGCCTGCCTTGAGGATAATCGCTTAGCCTCCCCAATATAGGACAAGTTCTTATGATCCGTTAAGATGGTAACAGGATGCAAGGTCCCTTCCAATAAATGTCTCCACTCCTTTAAGGCCATGATAACCGCTAGAAGTTCCCTGTCACCAATGTCATATCTGCTCTCAGTACCGGACAATTTTTTGGAAAAATACCCACATGGATGTAATGGTTTATCCACACCTAACCTTTGGGACAGGATAGCACCTATCCCCATCTCAGAAGCGTCAACTTCGAGTAGGAAGGGCAGAGTAGTATCAGGGTGAACTAAAATTGGTGCGGAAGCAAACAGTTCTTTGAGAGTCTTGAAAGCAAGGAGTGCTTCAGTAGACCAATTCTTAGTGTCAGCCCCCTGTCTGGTCATATTGGTGATAGGAGCAATAATTGAAGAGTATCCCTTAATGAAACGTCTATAGTAATTGGAGAAACCAATAAACCTCTGAATGGCCTTGAGACCCTTAGGTAAAGGCCAATCTAAAATGGACTGGAGTTTTTCCGGATCCATCTTAAACCCCTCCCCAGAAATTACGTAACCAAGAAAGTTTGTCTGGGATTGGTCAAAGCTACATTTCTCCAATTTACAGTACAAGCCGTGTTGAAGGAGTTTGTGCAAAACCCTTCTGACCTGCTGTCCGTGGTGAGTCTCAATTTCTCTAGAATGTATAAGTATATCATCGAGGTATACAATAACACAGTCATGTTGAAATTCCCTGACGAGTCCTGATTCGTGTTCCGGGCTTGAGTGGCAGGTCGGACTGGATTAGCGTCATGACGTCGGCTATTGAGCGTCGCGTCATAAAAGGAAGTAGCTCCCTCGCGGTCGGCGTGTAAACGACCGAGGGAACCACGAGGAACGGGAGAAACTGACCTTCTGGAAGGAGAAACGTCTAAGTCTCTACCCCTCTCAGAGGTAGAGACTACAGGTACCCTGACACTCACTAAATATTGAACTTTCTCTGCCTAGCTGGAGCATAAAATCCAGCACCATTACATCTCCTTAGACAAACATTGGCTTCACATGAACATGAATAACCCCAAGTGACAGCTGGAGTGGTGAACTCTTGAAAATTGTAAAAATGGTCTCTGGACTGATAAATCATACATACATCTGGCAATCTGAGCGAAGAACCTGGATGTGTCAGGTGCCAGGAGAATGCTACCTACCAGAGTGCATAGTGGCTTTTATAAGAATTAGAGGAACAATGATAATAGCCTGATATTGTTTTTCAAGGTTTTGGCTAGGCTCCTGAGTTTTAGCAAAGGATCAACATAATGCTACAATATACAAAGAAATGTAAGACTAGTGGGTATTTTTAATTTTATATCAACAGTTTAGGGAAAGCCCTTTTCTCATTGCTACTAATCTAGTAAGGTGCATAAATACATTGCCTGCCAGGTTTGGTGGTGAGGACCTTGCCTGCACAGATTCTTGACCTTAACCCTGTTCAACACATTTGGGATGAATTGAAACACTAATTGCAAGCCATATCTTCTCATTAAATACCATTGCCAAACCATACCAATGCTCACATGCCTGAATTGTCACAAATTCCCAAAGACATAATCCGAAATCTTGTGGAAAACCTTCATAGTAGAGTGTAAGTTGCAGTAGCCTAAAAATGAAGGACCAACTCAATATTAATGTCCATGGTTTTGAAACAGGCCCAACAGTATCAAGTGTGATAGTCAGGTGTCCAGATAGTTTTAAAGAGACACTATAGGCAATCAGACCACTTCAGCTCATTGAAGTGATTTGGGTGCAATTTCCCATGTCCCTTAAATCTACAGTGGTATTTAGTGCAGCTTCTGAGAAACTGCAATAATGGCCATTCAGGGTTAGGCCACCTCTAGTGGTTGTCTGTCAGACAGCCACTAGAGGAACTTCCGGGTGGTTAGGCAACAAAAAGTCACCTAACTGATGCTAGATTTCCTCATGCTGTGCATGAGGACATCCAGCGTCAATGAAATCCCCACAGGAAAGTGCATGCGCATTAGGTTTCCCTCGCCAGATGATATTGGCGGTGGAGGGGTGTGGGTGGAGCTTGACCCAGTGCCAAATGACATCGGCTCTGGGTTCATGTAAGTGACTGAAGGGGGGCCGCGAGGGAAGGGGGCTGTGGCAGAACCAACCCTGCCACTTGTGCCTGGAGAGGACTGCTTGCCAGCCTCTTGCCCTGCGACTATGGCCCTGGGATGTATTGCCCTTCTAGGAACTGATTTGGGCATGTTGTATTTTATTATGCTGCTACTGGCCCATTAAGAACCATCTGGGGACATACTGTGGAGTTACTGGGTGGCCACCATTTCATGTATCAGAGGCACATGGTGAGAACAATGGATGAAGCACATGGTGAGAACAATGGATGGCGGCCATTTTAACTCACAGACACTGTTTGGACTTTTCTACGCGGTGCCATGTCGCCGGTATTTGGTGCACAAAGACATTGTGCAGTAGTTTTAAACTATACAACAGGGGACACATTATACAGTAATTACTTTTCATATAGCCTGTATATGTTCTGCGGAATATGCATTAAACTGTATCTTCCAAACTACTGAACAGATCTGGGTGAATTTTGGATATGTGGTTCACCCAGATCCCCCGGGTCCGATTATATTTTTATGGGGTTATTGCATGTTTTGGGATCCCTGTGATATGTTTTATAAAACTGTATTTCTCTGCCTGTGATAATTATATTACCCATTGTGTTCAGTAATCATATCACAGGCAGAGGGGAGGATTTTGTGTGGGAGTGTCTGTGTGTATTGTACAGATTGATTGGTTGTATTTCAAAACCCTCTGGGCAGTACTATGTTTGTGGATTGTGAAAAAGAGGCTGTATGTGCAAGTACAGTCAGTTCTGCTTGACCTCAAAACGAAGTGTCATCTTGTTTTTGGAGGAATTGGATTGTATGCTGATTGCCAGGAGTGTAAGCTGATTCCTGTTCAGCTGTTTACAGCATTTATATGCTTGAGAGCATTCATATGCTTCTCCGGTTCGGTGGTTGTGGTGTCTGCTGCAGTGCTTGGAGTCCTCAGGAAGCGCTAGGAGCATCCTTCAACGGAGGTACCCAGTCGGGGTGCCAGGTGATCCGTTACAGGGGCATAATAGGACCCTTTAGAAAAATGGCTTTGTTTTTCTGGCACTATAGAATCCCTTTGAGGCAGTCCCCGATTGTGCCAGGGAATGGTGCTAAATATGAGGTTCTGCGGGATTCAGTAAAGCTTTCTTATTGTCCTCATCTTCCACCACAAATTGGGAAGGGAGGAGAGATTACCACGATTGTAGTTTTTCTATTCTGGAGGTGGAGCCTCAATATCACTTTCTGTGCATGAGGTGAACGAGGCCTATCTAGCAATTGGGATTATTTATTCATGAGTCCAGGTCACCACTTTAATAAATAATGAGCTGAAATCCTCAAATAAAGCAATGGCACTAGACTGAGAACTTATCTACATACTCCATTTATGCTCAGAGTATACACTGTTAACACAATCTCTGCATGTCTAAACTACATTTACATGAAATAGTCACTAAAGCTGAATATTACATGTATATATCCTTTATGTATTCTGCAATATGATAAAATAACCTTACATTTTTTATTCGTTTTACATTATATATTGCTGAAATTAACATAAATTGATTTTTTTTTTCTTGATAGGTTCTCTTGAAAACATGCTACTTCATTGTTAATGTGCTTCATTATGTTTAATGTTGCTCTTTTCACAGAATATTAGCACAGCTAACAGGCAATAGAGTATTATAGTGATGGTAGCTGACAATTCTCCCGGTAAGTCCCTTTGCAATATTATTTAATATTGGTGATTTTAATGTGGACACCTGCTCAATTCGTGCTCATTGAGCAAGTGAGAAATCTTTATTTAATACCTGATGACGTTGGCAGGCACACGTTACAGCATTTTACATCCCAATGAATTTTGGTTCCCTGAGTTTTAGCAATTTATGAAATGTATTCACTTTTCTGGATCCAAAATAATATTCAGCATAGTATATTTTAAGGCAGTACTGTAAAACTGAAGAGTTAAATGCTTAGTACTATTGAAACTTTTAAGAACTTTACGCAATAGAAGCTTCAGTGGATAAGAGAATGCATAGGAGGATACAGAAGCCTCCTGTGGATAAATAAGAGGATAGAAGGGAAAAGGTGAACTGTAGGGATCCTATGAGGCCTCATTAACAGCAAACAGACTCAAGCTGATACCTTCTGGTTTTGAAACTCAGCTTTAGTTGAACATCCAACCAAGAGAGGGAAAATAAAATAAAAAATCATGTTATGCACTAGACAGAATAAAGCTAAGAATGACTTAGAAATCCTGGGCCACAGAGACACAATTACACAGTGCTCAGGAGGGATACTCTGCAGTCTTGCCATATGCGGAGATGTCTTGATAACATCTACACATGTCCCATCACTGCAGGGTCTTTTCTTCTAGTTGCTAAACAAATTAAATAAAAGGGGGGAGTTTAAAATGTACATTAATTATTATATTCTGAAATGTGTCTGTATCCAATTGTTATAAAAACAACTGTTGCCTTACAAAACTAGTCAGTTCACTCAATTTCTGATTGCAATATCATTCCAGGCAATTTCCTACTTTTAAAGGGATACTATAGGCACCCGGACCAATTTATCTCATTAAAGGACCACTATAGTCACCCAGACCACTTCAGCTCAATGAAGTGGTCTGGGTGCCAGGTCCCCCAGGTTTTAACCCTGCAGCTGTAAACATAGCAGTTTTAGAGAAACTGGCCAACCAACTTGACATTGTGGAGGTAGACAATGAACAGGATACTGCAGTAGTGGTGGATGTGGCAATACCCAGTGACTATAACATCAGGAAGAAGGAACATGAGAAAGTGGATGGTGCAACGTTAAGCAGACTATCCATTTCAGGGACCTAGGCCTGACAGCTCAGTATGTCCTAAGGCAATTTAGCCGGCCACAGGGCCCCAGACAGCACAAGGCCTGCATGCAGGAGAGACATTTTGTGTTAATTATGGTCTTCCCCACCCATTTATAAATATGTAATTATGTTATAATAAGTCACTGTATGTTGCCTGCTATGATTTGACTGTTTGTAATTTTATTGAGTTTTCACAGCAATGTTAATGTTATGACCATGTGGGCTAGTCCCAAGTAAAATAAAGTTTTAGACAGTTCTTCTTGATCCCTCAAAGCGTAGCCTTGTCTCTTTATTGGAGGGAGCTGTTATAATCACACTGGGGATTGCTATGCTCTGCGTACTCCCTGAGCTTGAATCACTTAGCTCTTTTAAGAGCTGTTCATGTTACGCTCTCCTTGGAGGAGAGTTCTTCCCCACACAGTCCTGGATGCTGGAGGTTCATACAGGGTGGAAGGAAGAGGTCTTTCCCACACGGTCCTGGAGGACAGAAGTCGATCCAGGGTGGAAGGAAGACGGCGAGACTCCAGTCAAGCTATGGCGGTTGCGGAGTCTGCGGTGGTTGTGGTGTCCGGTGCGGTGCTTGTGGTCCTCAGCACAAGCTAGGAAGTGTCCATTAACGGATAGATCCTTTACACTCCCATCTGGACTTAGGGAGGTTCAGCCCATATTCAGTGCAGATATTTTGGTATACAAACCCAGCAACGTGTTTGTGCCTCTCTGTGTAAGCTGTCCCTGCTAACATCTTGCACACAGCTACTGTGTAATGGTTTGTCTCAGAGGACTCTTTTTGCACCTTGTATCTTGCCAGGTATGGTAGACCCCCTTCTATCTGGTGCTGAGTGCCTCTTCCTGTGCTGCTAGGATTAGTGCCTTAGTGCTGTCTTTCAGTACTGGCTTTTCCATTCACTGATTTTGTAATGTGAGCCACATCCACTATGTTCCACTGGTACACCATATTTCATCTTGTGATGAAACCTTCTCCTTTACTGCATCCTCTATCTGTTGCTGTCTAAGGCATTCCCTTAGCAGTTCGTCTTTGGGTGCCATCTTTGGGATGTACTTGTGGATGCTCTGTGTTTCATCCAGGACTGTGGCCTTGACATTCATCAGGCCCTGACCTCCTTCGTTCCAGCTGTTGTGCAACCTCTGGGTGCTGAATATTGTGTGGAATCCTCCATTCACATTGTGTAGTTTCCAGGTTTTGATATCCATGATGATCAACTCTTTACTTGAATCACATATGGAAATATATAGGAGTGTGCACACTAAAATGTAGCAAAAAGAATATATATATATATATTTATTTTTTTTATTTTTTTTTGTCTAGTGCATCATAAGTACATAGATTGCTATGGGTGGATTATCAAAAAATCAACATATGGGGGGCGTGTCTGGCTTCCGGTGTGAGCAGCCGCATGGAGTAGGAGCTCCGGCGTTAAACCGTCCTGAAAGCTACAATTCAAGCTACCTAAAGCGATAACTCAACAGATTACCTTACCTTATCATAGCAGAACTTCGGTGTAAGAAATATGTCTTATCCCAAGCAGCCGAGAACTCGAGAATCGGCCAAAATAAAGAAAAAAGACCGCCAAGTACTTACCCAAGATGGCGGCGAGGAGACAGAAACTATGTCGGACGGAGCTTCCGATCAAGAATCCATCTCTTCCAAATATACGGACTCTCCAGTAACGGAGAAGAGCCTCCATAAAATGCTGCAAGAGCTGAGAGCTACCATAAAAGCTGATTTCCAGCGTATCGACAAAGAATTGCGGAAAGAAATCACGAGCCTAGGCGACCGGACTAGCCACCTGGAGAATAAAACAGGAGACCTATGCAACACTTATAACGAAGTTGTGGACAAGCTCCAATCACTATCAGATGAAAATGAAGCACTAAAACTGAAGCTGGCTGACCTGGAGGACAGATCCAGGCGGCAAAATATAAGATTCCGGGGTATTCCCGACGACATTTCCCACGATGCTCTCCCAGCGTATGTTCTTTCTATTTGCAAGGCCTTGGTCCCGGACTTACCAGACTCTGCTTGGGCCTATGATCGTATGCATAGACTCCCTCGACCGTCTCGTCTACCTCCTGAATCGCCCAGAGACGTGATAGTAAAATTTCATTATTATGTACATAAAGAATCCCTATTGTCAGCAGCGAGGAAAACGGCGAACCTTCCAGACCCACACTCTGCAATTGCTTTATTTGCGGACTTGTCTGCTGCCACCATGGCGAAGCGCAGAGAATTTATTACCATTACAAAAACTTTGCGGAACAATAATGTGAATTATAAATGGGGTTACCCTACAAAGTTGATCGTCTGGAGACAGGGATCAACCCGTATTTTCAGCGACCCTAAAGAAGGTATGAAGACTCTCTCCGAATGGGGACTATGGCGACCAACAGGAGAAAATCAAGTGGCATCCGGGGAGAGATCTCCGAAGAAAATCCAAAATGAGTGGCACATGGCAGGAGACCGAAACACAGCGAAATGAACTTTTACAGCTATCATGCACCACATATTTCGAGCAATATTGGTATAGTATTCCATTGTATGCTCCATAGAGGTCCCTATATTGTATGTGTACACCCACCTGGTAACTTAGTGCATATACCACGGCTAAGTCTTGCTATAGGACCATAGAAATAGAAATAAGAGCAAAAGCGAATGTCAGCATTTTACACCCTGTCAATATGGTTACAACTTCCACCATTTATTTAGTTCTTGGTCGGAAATATTAATCACTTTGCAGGCCTTGGGTCTGAAGTTACCATCATGGGCTATGTCACACGTATTGTCCCCTATTCATCATTATTGGCTTGCGAGGGAGGCACAAACGCATCCCGATCACTTCGCAAGGCGGTTTATCTGTAAAACAAACATCCACTCAAATTACAGTTCAATTTTCTCATTTGCCCATCGGACATTTCGGTCTTGTCTTTAGCACTTTCTCTATACTGTTGTTGTTATGACTCGTAATACAATGAAGATTATGTCCCTCAACGTTAAAGGGCTTAATAGCCCAAACAAGCGGCGGCAGGTATTACGAGACATGCATGCCTCTAATGCTGCAATCGTTTGCTTACAGGAAACTCACCTCCAAAAAAAAGGCCCGCCTAGGCTATACTCGCCACGTTACCCAACTGGGTTTCACGCACATGCACCAAACAAAACCAAGGGAGTTGCCATATTCTTCCACTCAGACTGGGCTTTCTCATTGTACAAGCAATATGTAGACCCAGCGGGTAGATTACTAATTTTAGTGGGTGAAATGAACGGAATAAAAGCTACAGTAGTATCCCTATATGCACCTAACGAAGCTCAATATCCTTTCTTAAAAAAAGCCTTTAATAAAATCTCCAAGCTTAAACAAGGACATTTAATAATTTGTGGTGACTTCAATTGCGCCTTAGACCCACAGTTGGACACCCAACGCACGCATAAAAAACCCCCCACTAAGGCATCTATACAGAATGGCAAACTATTTACCCACCTTCTACACACATCTGATTTATATGATGCCTGGAGAAATTTATATCCTACGGGCAGAGATTACTCCTATTTCTCACACGTCCACACAACTTACTCGCGTATAGACCTTTGTATCATAGACAAATCTACTCTACCACATCTAGTCAGCCAAACCATAGGCCAGCGCACCTGGTCCGACCATGCCCCAATTGAAACCACCATCGAGGTCCCGTACCCCGCCAAGGGTCGGGGAAAGTGGAGGTTAAACGAATCACTTTTAGACTGTCCGAATAACCTTAAAACAATTGCTGCTGAATTAGACCACTATTTTCAGACTAACTCTACCGAACACACCTCCGTTGAAACACAATGGCTTGCCCATAAAGCAGTCATTAGGGGTGCATTTATAAAACTGGGCTCAAAAAACAAAAAACGCATCCAAAACTCCATGATTAAACTTACCCAACAGCTGGAAACATTGGAAAAATCCAATAAAACTTCCCCCTCCAAGTCCATATCCAAACAAATAGCTAAAATACAAGAGGCCATTCATCATCTACATGCAGACGAATATATTAACCATGCTCGAAAATTGAAACAACATTTCTACCATATGGGTAATAAAGCCGGCAAATTGTTGGCGCGCCAATTAAAATCTAAGTACATCCAGACTAAAATTCCCTATATTACATCCAAAGACGGAGTGAAATTGTTTAATCCTAACGATATTGTTAACGAACTATCCCACTACTACGAAGACCTCTACAATCTGGGTAAACACACTGACACGCACACACCCACTATAGGAGAAATTAAGCATTTCTTAACAAATATAACTCTCCCGCATGTCACATCGCAGCAAAACGAGTTGCTGAGCACACCGTTCACGACCGAAGAGGTTGAAACGGCTATCCGCTCCCTCCCCAAACATAAAGCCCCTGGCCCTGACGGCCTCTCCAATTATTATTACATCAAAATGGCATCACATCTGTCCCCTCACATTACAAACATGTTCAATGCAGTCCAAAAATCTGGGTCTTTCCCGCAAGAAATGCTGGAGGCATTCATCATAACTCTACCCAAACCAAACAAACCCCCTACGATCTGCAGTAACCTTCGGCCGATTTCACTCCTAAATGCTGATGTTAAATTATATGCCAAGATCATCGCTAACAGATTGAAACCTTTACTGCCCAATCTAGTCTCAGAAGAACAGGCAGGTTTCGTCCCAGGTAAACAGGTGGGAGATAACACCAGGTATTGCGTAGCTATATTAGAATGGGCCATGAAGAAAAAAGTACAAGGCGTTTTTATGGCATTAGACGCTGAAAAAGCGTTCGATCGCCTAAATTGGTCATACATGGAAAGTACGCTATTGGCATTTCAATTCTCCAGCCCCTTCATTAATAGCATTAAAGCCCTATATTCAGCGCCCTCTGCCAAGGTGTTCAACACTGGTTTTCTTTCTCGTAGTTTTCCTATAACTAATGGGACTAGGCAAGGATGCCCCCTTTCTCCCCACATTTTTATCCTATGCCTGGAACCACTGATCAGAGCGATCAAACAAGATCCCTTAATACCTGGCATACTCACGCCAGCAGGTGAAAAGAAGGCTGCACTTTTCGCAGATGATATCATGTTATTTCTTACCAAAGCGTCTCATTCAATTCCGCATGTTATAAACAAATTGCTAGAGTATGGCAAAATATCGTACTATAAGAACAATATAGTTAAAACACAAATTCTTCCCTTTAACCTGGATACACAGCTGTTACACACACTTCAAACCCAATATTCATTCGAATGGCGCAAAACTTCTATCTCCTACCTAGGTGTCAAAATAGCTCGAACAACGAAACAAACTATCCTAGAAAATCACGAAGTGGTACTAGCAAAAATCTCAAAACAAATTGCATCATGGGATGGGGCAAATGCCTCCTGGATTGGCAGAATTACATATTCTGCAATCCAGATCCATCGAATACATCAACCCACGAGAGTGGAGCAGGCTAGGGCACTTGTGCTTCTTGGCCCGCCAAAGCACACCCTCTGTAAGATCCTTATCCTTTTGCTACTCGTCCCTATCATCCAATCCAAACGAGAACAAATTGCCATACATGGTCCGATGGGAACGAGACCTAGGTGAAATATTTCCCCTATCCACTTGGGAAACCGCTATCACATACACTAAAAAATCTTCACAATGTGTTACTCACTGGGAAGCCTATTTCAAAACATTAATGAGGTGGTATTTGACTCCTTTCAGGTTAGGATTAATTTATCCAGGCTCAACCCCTAACTGTTGGAGATGTGCTGATCCCAATGGTACGTTGAAACATATATTTTGGGATTGTACAGCTCTACACACGTTTTGGGACTCAATACGACTTTTGATCAAATCAGTTAGTGGCCACAATATTCCACTCAAACCAGCCAATTATCTGCTCCATTTACTACCTGATTTAGGCGACCTCTCATCAAGAGCAGCGGTATTAAACATTTTGGTAGCAGCAAAAATTAGCATAGCCACTCATTGGAAAAGTGTAAAATGTCCCATAGTTCAGGAGGTAATAACCAAAGTCAACTCCATTTATGTCTTTGAAAAAAAATGGGCAATGGGAAAAAACCTGGATTCCTTTAATGCAATGTGGTATAACTGGGAAGCCATTGGTAATCCGTACTCGTTTACGGACATCACTTAATTTACGGACTTAACTTAATTTCTAGTATTAGAGTGTTATTTCATTTTATTCACCAGAGGTACAAAGGTTGTATGATGCAGGCTGAACCCCTGCATAGTAAAAAAGGTTTTGTAAATTTCTATGTTTAACAGTTGCCTTACATGTTTACTGTGATGTTTCACTCACTCCTTAATTCTTCAAGGATTCCTTATCCCTTATATAAATCGGCTCCACACATAAAATTCAAGCCAGTATCTTGACACTCTTACCTGATTGAGAACCACTTGCAGATCTTCTTTAACGTGAGCCATAAAAGAGCAAGGTATAATGTATAATGCTAATCTATTGATGTTGAAATATGCTACTGTACTGTCATGGCGGAAATGTGATCGATTATATGATTGCTTATATGATTGCTTATATGTCTCTTTCCCTCCCTTATCTGTACATCTGTAAATCTGTGATTTGAGAACAATGTGCTTCACTGTGTGTATTTTGCTACATCTATTGCCCCCCCTCCCCCCCCCCTTTTTCCTTTCTGTATCCCCCCCCCCTACTAGTATTTTTGTATGAAAAATTCTTCAATAAAAATCATACATTGAAAAAAAAAAAAAATCAACATATGCAGCTTAGTTAATCTGGCCCACTGGTGAAATCGGAATTTATTAGAAGAGCATGCCAAAATACAAACGTTTTGGGACCCCTGTCCCTTTATCAAGCTTACAATGCCCTTCTTAAAATACAAATGTTTTGGGACCCTTTCAGGGTATTGTTACCTTGATAAAGGGACAGGGGTCCTGAAACATTTTTATTTAGGCATGCTCTTCTACTTGTTGCTCTTGTTCTCTGCATCTCTTATTTGGCCTCTTGATACTTGAACTCCTTTTGTCTTGATTATCTATCCCCTTTTTGCTATCATAACACTTATCTAGTCTGTATATCCTAGTTAGGTGAATTAGTGAGTCAATGTCCCGCTTACTCTTGGCATGCAGCTTGATGTTGTCCATGTACAGTAGGTGACTGATGGTAGCTCCACCTTTGAATTTGTTGAATCTGTAACAGTCTCTTCTTGATATGATCTGGCTAAGGGCGTTGATGCCTATACAGAACAGCATTGAGGACATATATATAATTTGATGTTCTAGACAATATATTTTGTTTTAGCAATGTAATCACTTAAAATGTAGTAAATATGTACAACTCACATCATTGCTATGTTAAAATAGAGCTTTTTGATTATTTGTATAAGTTCAATCAATGTGATACACTGTATGTAGAGTACCAACGGGATTTCATTCCTTCTGTAAAATAAAATGTGCTCCTATGAGTGGTGTGCAGAAAATTAGCAGAGAAAGAACATTAGAACGGGTATCTTATTCACAGAGTTTCTTATGCGTTAATTTGCAAGTCTCATCAGTAATTCGTGAATCGCTGCCAAATTACGTGCCTGCCAAAAATCTTTCAATTTTTCCCTTTTTTTCACAAAAGGCTAAAAATACAATACAATACAATTAGCAAATAAAGTATTCCTACACAGTTTCAAACACAATTTAGAAAACAGCATTACCATTTATTTGGAAATTAGCATTGAGTCTTAGTAACTGCACAGAAAACCAAGACAAATCACATCTTGTTGTTGTGAAAGTTTTCCAATTGATACAAAAACTTAGCTTAGAACTTGATAAGTCTTCAGGCTAACAGAGGGAGCATCTAATGAGGGGCTTGATAAGAACCTCTAAACGTTGCCTCTAGCATATGTATAGGATACCAGTACTCTATCGCTACATCCCAAGTAAATAATTTTTGCATTTCAGTATGGAATGATGGGTCCCCTTCTTCCTGTCCAAATATATAAACACAGACACACGAGAATTTGCAGATAGTATATATATATATATATATATATATATATATATATAAAAATATAATTTTCTCACCCCTCCTGGGTGGTATGTTTATTCCTCATTCTCGGGTCCTCTATCAGAGGCCTGGGAGTTTTAGGGTTCTGCACAGTATCTTAGCTGTTCCTAGAACTACACTCTTCTGGACAGCGATCTCAGATGTTCCACCTGGAATCTGTTGAAGCCACTCCCCCAAATTGGGATTCATAGCCCTGAGTGCTCCTATCACAACTGGGACTACTACTGCCTTTACTTTCCACATCCTTTCTGGATCTTCTTTCAGTCCTTGGTATTTGTCCACCATCTCATGTTCCTTCTTCCTGATGTTATAGTCTATTCTATTGATCTGGTGCTGAGTGCCTGCTCCTGTGCTGCTAGGATTAGTGTCTCATTGTTGTCTTTCAGTCCTGCCTTTTCCAACCATTGGTAGGATTTTGTCATGTGGGCCACATCCACTATCTGCCAGTGGTACACCCCACCAAGGAATCTCCTCTTTTTCTGCATCCTCGATCTTGGGACATCTCAGGCATTCCCTTAGAAGTTCATCTTTGGGAGCCATCTTCATGATGTACTTGTGGATGCTCTGTGCTTCATCCAGGGCTGTGGCCTTGACACTCATCAGGCCCCGACCTCCTTCCTTCCGGCAGGTGTACAGTCTCTGGGTGCTGGATTTCGAGTGGAAATAGTGAGTAGTTTCCTGGTCTTGACATCAATGGTGACCAGTTCTTCTCTTGGCCAAGTTATTATTCCAGCTGGGTACCTGATGACCAGTAGGGCATATGTGTTGATGGCTTGGATCTCATTCTTGCCATTGAGCTAGGACTTCAGGACCTGTCTGACTCTTTGGAGGTACTTGGATATTGCTATCCTCCTTGCCTCTTACTCATGGTTGCCATGCGTTAGTGGTACCCCCAGGTACTTGTAGCATCTTCATCTTCTATTTGGCCTTCTGGATCTTCAACTCCTTCTGTCCTGATCATCTTCCCTCTTTTTTCTATCATCCACCCGCATTTCTCTAGTCCGAACGACATTCCGCTGTCCTTGTTAGGTGGATCAGTGAGTCAATGTCTCGCTCATTCTTGGCATACAGCTAGATGCTGTCCATGTAGAGTAGGTGGCTGATGGTAGCTCTTGAACCTGTATTCGTATCCACTTTTCTTGATGATCTGGCTAAGGGGGTTGAGGCCTATGCAGAACAGCATTGGGGATAGCACATCACCTTAGTATATGCTACATTTAATGTTCACTTGAGTTATTCTCCTAGAATTGGCTTCTAGAGTTGTTTTCCACTTGTCCATCTAGTTCTTGATGAAGGCTCATTTTGTCTTTCTGACCTTGTAGAGAGCCAAGCATTCCAGTATCCATGTGTGTGGCATTGTGTCATATGCTTTCTTGCAGTCAATCCAGGCCATACACAGATTGGTCTTTCTGGTCTTAGAATCCCTTGTGACTGCTTGGTCTACCAGTAGTTGGTGTTTTGATCCTCTGGTGTTGTTTCCAATCCCCTTTTGAGTATTGCTCATATGCCCTTGGATCTTGGAGGCTATGATGCCTGACAGGAGTTTCCATGTTGTGGGGAGGCAGGTTATTGGTAGGTAGTTGGATGATGCTATTCCCTTGTGAGGGTCCTTCATGACCACTATTGTTCTGCCTTGTGTTAGCCAGTCAGAGTGGGAGCCTGTTGCTAGTAGCTGGTTCATTTGAGCTGCTAGGCGTTTATTGCCCTGGTTCCCTAGCATCTGACGCGGACCTTATTAATCTGGGCGACGTCCGTTGCTCTCATATTACTATAATTATTATTGTATTGTAATTATTATTGTATTGTATGAATATATATATATATATAGACTATCTCCAAAATTCTTGTGTGTTTGTGTTTATTCCATATGAAAAGTAACGTGCAACACTGTATCCATCAGTGGTCACTGTCTAGTCTTGTGTTTGAAACACAACAAAATTGCACTTAACAGACTAGTGTAGCATGTGATCAATTGATTACTTGCTGGATAAGATTAAGGTTTACACATTGTAGGTCTCACGTAAATTATATATTTTTTTCTTGATGAGATAGTGAATATTTTCAGATGTTGAGCTGTGGCTGACTGTCAGAAATTCAATTTGGATATCTCTTCTAGGGCAAGAGTGTGATGTCTAGTTGATATGTTAAGAGTAAAGTGATCTTGGACCATCTATCTTCTGTTGGTTTGATGGTGTTATGGGTGCAGCTAGGTTTTGCGGGTTAATTACCAGAAATGGTTTTCAGTATTTGTTAGAGGGGTGAGTGATTCATATATTCAAATACAAAGGATTCACTTGATGTTTTTTTCATGTTTTTACCTTTAGATAGAGTTCCTTTACACTCATTCAACTGTCCAACTTTGAGGTCTTCAGAGAACTAACTTGGTCTTTTTTGTTTCAGTTGAAGGTCATAGCTAGTTCTTTAACAAAACGTTCTTGAAATATAGAGTAATGTGACAGTCACAGTTTACAGTATAAAATACAAAATGGAATACTGCTGATTGGACCTACAAAGTCCAACAATATATGAGGCCAATCCCCAGTTCATATGTGGTTCCGTGGGTGAAACTCGACTCCCAGCTTGCTCCAAGATCATGTATAGAGAGAAAAATTCATGAAAATACAACAGTACAACACTTTCACTCCACACAGTTCATACAAAAATCAAAGCATGAAAAGTAAAGGAATACGATTAAAATATTTTGTGCTGCCTTCTGTCCACTTGATTAAAAATTGATGAAGGGAACACCTGTATTGACCCCTATAAGGTAAATAGAAATCATTAAGCCGTAACACATTTATCTTCTTTGATGCTTTACAGAAGCCAATTGAGAGAAAAAAAAAATAAGGCAATAAAACAACCAAACAGCTATCTAAACAAACAACATTAAAATAAAATGCATAACATATCAATATTATATTTGTATTAGACTTGGACATGGCAGAATAATTTGTTTTAGCTGAACCACTTTGTTGGAAATCAACTCAATCATCTTGCATGTTTAGTGGTTGAGCTCATCAAAATTTTGTTACAAGAAAAAATGTGGGAGAGGAATGAAAATGAATAGATAGTATGAATTTTTGCAATGCGAATTCTAAATTGTCAAGATTAGATTATTATATACCTGGAATAAACATATAAGAAGTGAGAGAACCTTTTATAATGATTGTAATCTTTTTCGTTTGCTATTTTGTATCAATGAAAAATGGAGAGCAGGACTTATTTTCCACCCTGAAAAGAACAAATCTTTCCCACACATCCAGTCTGCAGCGTGAGTGATTAAGCCTTCAGTGTGGAAAAAAACAGTGCTCTATTAGCTCCTCTGATGGAAGCGGTCATAGGCATATTACATATTGGTACTGACACATTTCTGATATAGGGAACAAAATAGCATGATTGCTTTAGTAATTATACTTTTTCTGTGCATGCAAACTATATTCCTGGAAGTCCAGAATATAGCAAGAATCCTTTATCTATGGTTCTAGGGAGCCATTTAACGTTTAATTGGTATAATTATAGCAAAAGAGCAAGGCGTGCATCGGTAGATCACATCTGCAATAGAACCATCACAGATTCCTTGTTGTATCAATGTCTCTGTGTTTATGTTTACAGGAGTTCCTTGCTTTGCAGGTATGTGTCAGGATCCAATACTGACAACCAGGAACATGTTTCATTTTCTTCTGTTATTATTTCATGTAATACTTGTTTCTTGCCTCTAGTGGCCTCCCTAGCCACTAATCTCATCAGTCACCTTATCATCCTCACCTGCCTGGACTAATGAAGGCTAGACCCTGCTCACAACAGGGACTTTACATTGAAGTTCGTAATTTGCCTGAAAGACTTCAGTTCCTGGCTCATGTCAACCTGCTCCAGACTTACCCTCAACCCTGCTCCATACCAACCTGCTCCAGACTTACCTTCAACCCTGCTCCATACCAACCTGCTACAGACTTACCTTCAACCCTGCTCCACTCTTCCGTATGATTTTGACCAGCCTTCTGTGTTACAAGCCTGCCTCTGTTATCAGCCTTCCACTGTAACCAGCCTGCCTCTGTAATGAGCCTGCCTTTGATACCAACCTGCCTTTGTTTCAACCCTACCTGGAGATCACAGACTTTCTTTATTATTTGCAAGTTTCATAATATGTCTAAAAGCACCAATAAAGTCTCAAATAACAACGATGGCCAAAGTCTCCTATCTGGGTTCCAAGATCATGACAGAATGTACATAATATGTAGAGTTTAATAAAAGCTACAAATTGTGCTTTAGTACAAGTATCCCATGATGTCAAGTTTCTGAAAGGTTTTGCTGGCCTTTTATATTCCATTCTCTTGGCAGGGCTTCTGCTCTTAGTAGGCCAGTCTTGTTATTATTTATTAATTTCATCAAGGTTTCTTTCGTTAATTGATGTGTTTCTTCCGAATTCAAATTCACATGCCACCAAATGTCATTGTAAAGTTCATTATTACAGAATATGGTTTCTCACTCCAGTAGGCAATCTCTATTCTTCTTCCTCTGCTTCTTTTTATTAACCACTTTATTCTGAGTTGTAGGTAACAATCTGTGTCTTGTATTGTGAGGTGCTTTTGATAGTCAATCAGGTATTCTCAGTACTATGTTCCATCTTGAGAAATAGCTGGGTGTTGACAGTTATCAGTCTTTATTTCTTTTTTCAGTCATCTTCTGTCTGGAAACATAATAGCAATGTCTAAAATTAGCATAGCACTTCTTTTCAGCATAAGAAGGCTGTTTGCGGTAGTCATTCAATGATAAACTACATGGCAAAGTCTTTTCTTGCATCACCTTCATAGGTGCATCCAAAGTCTTTCACAAACACATCTTTTTCTTAATTCCAGCATGCTTTTCCATCATCGTTGAGTTATTAGGATTTGAAATAGTCCAATCACATCTTTCTCATGTATAATCGGTTTTGGGAATGATCTTCAATAGGTTACTTGTGAAATACCATTGTAGGTCACATTAACAGTCATTTCACTGTGAGTTGTGTCTCTTCTTTTGAGATGGTTCTTGGAGGTTGTCCTCACGATCATAGAACTTGTATTATGTGCAGTCCAATTCAGTTCAGGCCTTCTTGCTTGTTAACATAATCCCAATGCAGTTTTAAAAAGAAAGCTAGGGTTGATTTTATGATAATGCAGCAGATTGTAAGAAGGAGACACCATAACCAATTTTCTAGCATCTTTTTGCTTCCATCTTTGCATTTCTTTCTTACTGTATAAGATAATTCAGGTACAGTGTGTTTTCATGATGTTGATGATTTATTTTTCATATATTCCATGTTAACTGTAAATGTTTCACGTCTGTCTGTTCATCCTTCTTCACATTTGCATGTTCAGATGTCAGATCATGATTCAGTCTGTTACGTGGTAGATATTCTGGTGGCATTACGGTCATCTTTTGTTTGTTTTTTCTTGCCTTCTTTAACAGCATCTATTGTATCAGTCAGTGCTTCTGTGAACATCAGGTATGATGTTGTATCGATCAGGTAGTGTAAGGGTTACGCCCGCTTCACAGTGACAGACCAAACTCCCCGTTTAACGCACCGCAAACAGTCCTCTATATACAGAGTAAACATGGCTCCCTCTATATACAGAGTAACATGGCTCCCTCTGTATACTGTGTAAACATGGCTCCCCTCTATATACAGTGTAAACATGGCTCCCTCTATATACAGAGTAACATGGCTCCCTCTATATACAGTGTAACATGGCTCCCCTCTATATACAGAGTAACATGGCTCCCCTCTATATACAGAGTAACATGGCTCCCCTCTATATACAGTGTAAACATGGCTCCTCTCTATATACAGAGTAACATGGCTCCCCTCTATATACAGAGTAACATGGCTCCCCTCTATATACAGTGTAAACATGGTTCCCTCTATATACAGTGTAAACATGGCTCCTCTCTATATACAGAGTAACATGGCTTCCCTCTATATACCGTGTAAACATGGCTCCCTCTATATACAGAATAACATGGCTTCCCTCTATATACCGTGTAAACATGGCTCCCCTCTGTATATAGAGGGAGCCATGTTACTCTGTATATAGAGGGAGCCATGTTTCCACTGTATATAGTGTAACATGGCTCCCCTCTATATACAGAGTAACATGGCTCCCCTCTATTATACAGTGTAAACATGGCTCCTCTCTATATACAGAGTAACATGGCTCCCCTCTATACAGGGGCGTACCTGGAGCATTTGGCACCCGGGGCGGATCCTTTATTTGGCACCCCCCTCCCCAACTTTGAAATGTAAAAAACAGCTGCAATTTTTTTTAAATGTATGTTTATGCAGTGTGTGTATAGTGTGTAAAGTGTGTGTATATTGTGTGTATAGTGAGTGTGTATAGTGTGTACAGTGTGTGTATATTGTGTGTATAGTGAGTGTGTATAGTGTGTGTGTATAGTGTGTATAGTGTGTGCAGTGTGTGTATAGAGTGTGTATAGTGTGTGTATGCAGTGTGTGTAGTGTGTGTGTATAGTGTGTGCATAGTGTGTGCAGTGTGTGCATAGTGTGTACAGTGTGTGTGTATATTGTGTGTATAGTGTGTGTAGTGTGTGTATAATATGTGCAGTGTGTGCAGTGTGTATATAGTGTGTGCATAGTGTATGCAGTGTGTGCATAGTGTGTACAGTGTGTGTGTGTAGTGTGTGTAGTGTGTGTATAGTGTGTATAGTGTGTGCAGTGTGTGTATAGTGTGTATGCAGTGTGTGTATAGTGTGTATGCCGTGTGTGTATAGTGTGTATGCCGTGTGTGTATAGTGTGTATGCCGTGTGTGTATAGTGTGTGCAGTGTGTGTATAGTTAGTGCAGTGTGTGTATAGTGTGTGCAGTGTGTATGCAGTGTGTGTAGAGTGTGTATAGTGTATGCAGTGTGTGTATAGTGTGTGTATAGTGTGTGCAGTGTGTGTATAGTGTGTGCAGTGTGTATGCAGTGTGTGTAGTGTGTGTATGCAGTGTGTGTGTGCATAGTGTGTACAGTGTGTGCATAGTGTGTACAGTGTGTGTGTATATCGTGTGTATAGTGTGTGTATATTGTGTGTAGTGTGTGTATAGTGTGTGCAGTGTGTGTATAGTGTGTATGCAGTGTGTGTCCCCAAGCCCCTAGTCACACAACCAAATAAAAAAGCCCCTACCTACCCCCCTCACCCTAAAAAATAGTGAAGGGGGAATAAAATTACTACCCTGTAAAGTAAAATTCAACTTACTATTCAACGTCTTCTTCTTCTAAAATCTTCATTTTTTTAGCCCCAAAAAAGGCCAAATAAAAAGCCATCATACCCGTTGAACTTAAAAATAAAATAAAAAACCCGAGCACAAAAAAAAATTAATCCATCTTCACCCATGGAGGGCTCCGTGTCAGTGTTTATCAGGTTTATCAAGGATCCTTAGGATAGGTGTCAATCCATATCTGCCAAGTGACCCTATGTAGGGGGAACAGTCCCTATTCTGCTCTGTGTCAGTGTCTGGAGGGAGTATCTGCAGTAACACAGAGTGTCTGGGGGGAGTATCTGCAGTAACACAGGGTGTCTGGAGGGAGTATCTGCAGTAACACAGAGTGTCTGGGGGTAGTATCTACTTGTAACATTTATATGCACTAAAAAAAATAAATAATAAATTGAAAAAAAAATAAAAATTGGTTGCAGCTTCCGAATTAATCTAAAATGGATGCTGTCCAGTAGGTGGGAGGGTCTGCTAGGGAGGGTGTGCTGCTGATTGGCTGTAATGTGTCTGCTGACTGTGAGGTACAGGGTCAAAGTTTACTCAATGATGACGAATAGGGGGCGGACCGAACACCGCATGTGTTCGCCCGCGGTGGCGGACGCGAACATGCTATGTTCGCCGGGAACTATTCGCCGGCGAACAGTTCGGTACATCACTAATCAACACATATTTATAACCTTGAGATGGTGGAAAACTTCCAATATATAGTAATTCAAAAAGTATGTTAGATATTAATATTTCAATAAATAGTACATCAGTAATGTGGCCTAGTTATCAATAAGCAAATTACTAATCACATGAACTACAGTATTTCCCATATTGGGCTACCAATATTCCTTTTCGTTAGAAGTGCATTACCTCTATTTATATGAGCTTGTCCAAGACCTGAATAGGCTTTTAGGGCAAGTCTCTCTTTCCTTTACAGGAAGAAAAAAAACAACTTATTACCTTCAATGGTTATTATATAATTAACCCCTCTAAACGATAGGAGTATTTATTTAGATTAGGTCTGGTTATCCTTGTAAGCAAAACCTCTGCATCAAGACTGAGAGATAGGGGAAGGTTTTTGAGATCCAGTGACCACTTTAACAGAGTAGCTTTGGTAGACACATTGCATCAAAGTGCCTGTTACTGACCAACTATAAGAGGAGAGGGATCAAGCTTTGTTATAAGCATGTCCATACACGTATTACAATGTCAGGCTTTCAATTTGCAATATGTGGCTTATAGACTCACAACGTATTGTAAGAAAAACTGTTTGAACACCAGACAGAGAATTGAGAGATCAGTGGACTAAGAGAGATAAATGAAATATTTTACAATTAATATAGTTTCTTTAAATTGCTTTATTTCCTGTATTAACAATGGAATTTCAAAGTAAAACAAAGTGCATCTAAAAGCCATTTTTTGTGTGCATATTAATCATAAGGCAGTTCATAACAGCTTTTTAAAACTGAGCAGTGTTTACACAAAATTACCTTGCACTGAAAATTTACTTGCAAAAAAACAACCCTTTTTTCTTTTTTTTCCCTTTAGTAAATTAATCAATTAAACGTAGTTAGAACCTCCATCAAAGTCCCGATGACTTTGCAAGAAACATGTTGTCCTTAAATACTGGGTAAGTCTATTAAACAGGGAAATATCATTTGTACCCGGTATATTATTTTGTCACAGCTATAGGGTGCAGTATAACAAACTATTTTATAAGTGTTGTGCCAACTCTTCCTGAGGCCCAACTAACACCCAAAGTATAAAATAATAGGATTGCATTTTGTGTGTGTGTAATGAGCAGCTGCTACATTGAAAGGCGGACTTGCAGCACTGGATACAGAGAGTTAGTCTCTGCATTCATTGTTCAGAAGCTTTCAGTGTCACGGCTTCCTGTGCCCCTGCATTGTGAGCTCTCTGACTGTAGTTGTAGCATAATTTGCAAACAAAATTAATTTGAAATAAATAGAATTAATTTGCAAGTTTGCCAATTACTTATACACAATTGTGGGGTGTGGTTGCATAGCCTTATAGTCGTGGTAGGGAGAGTGTGACAGGAAGTAAATGGGACAGGATGGGAGGAGTTGTGAGAGAGAATGAGGGAGGGCGAGTATGACATGGTTTGATGAGGGAGTGTAGCAGGGCGAGTGGAGGTAGGCGTGTCAGGGCAATAGTGGTGTGGTAGGTGGTATGAGTGTGACAGGATTGGTGGGGTTAATGTGACAGGGTAAGTGTGGCATAGTTAGGGGTGTGTGAGTATCACAGGGTTGGGGGGAAGGGTGAATGTAGCATTTTTGGAGGAGTGAGTGTGACAGGGTGAGTGTGACTGGATTAGAGGCATTAATGTGACAGGATATGTGTGGCAACGTTAGGGGAAAGTGTGACAGAATTAGGGAGGTTATTTTGACAGGGTGAGTGTGGCATAGTTAGGGGGGTGTGAGTATCACAGGGTTGGTGTGAAGGGTGAATGTAGCATTTTTGGAGGAAGGAGTGTGACAGGATTAAGGGGGGTTAATGTGACAGGGTGAGTGTGACTGGATTAGAGGCATTAATGTGACAGGGTAAGTATGGCAGGGCTAGGGGAGAGTGTGATAGAATTAGGGGGGTAATTTGACAGGATGAGCGTGACAGAACGAAGGCAGGTGCGAGTGTGACAGGATTAGGAGTGGCTAATGTGAGTGTGGATACGTGAAGGGGCTGAAGGTGTGGGGGGGGAAACAGTGTGTGAGTGATGACAATGTGTGGGGAGGCTGACAGTGTGAGATTATGGTGACACTACATTGTGAGTGTGAGGCAGTGTGACAGTGTGTGTGAGGGGGTGACCCTGTGTGTGTGTGGGGGGCGGGGGGTGCCCCTGTGAGGGGCAGGGAGTGACACTGTGAAGAATGGGGGTGTTAGTGTGAGGGAGGTGATAGCCCTAATCTGGGTGAACAGCATATCCAAAAACACCCAGATCAGAGCAGGGGTTCAGGAATTTCCTGGAAGTCATAGTTTTGACCGACTGTGCCCAGAACAGTTCCAGGGAAATCACTGCTAACAGTTGGTCGTTTGGTAGTCTTTTACAGGTTTCTCTGCAGGGCCCATAGTCTGTGGGCAGGAGGCTGGCAAGCAGGCTCCTCCACGAGCTTGTGGCAAACTCACTTGGAGAGGGGAGTTTGTCACAGCTACAATTGTGTATTTTGCCTTCTTTTGGATCAACAGCATAAAAGTTTTTTTTTGTTGAACTTGATGAACTTTAGTCTTTTTTCACACTCAGACAACTATGTAACAAAGAAAAGGCATTTGAAAAAAATTACAACCAACATCAGCACATAAACCACATTTTACATCTACAAAGAGTTAAAAAAAAAAACAGACCTGCCACACTACTACTTTTGCATTAAACTGCCACTTACTGAGGTAAGAAGCTTGCAATTTCCAATGCACAAGCTAGGGCAAAAAGGCACACTGCAAATCAAATACCCTGTCTACAAAACTAAATAACAAATCAATAAAATAATTCTAAATCCATGATTGTGGGAGTAAATGCCACTGGCAGAAGCAGTAACAGCTTCTTGATCGGGGTAATAGCTTCTCGATCCAAGTATAAATCTGACTGCCACTCTGGGGTCAAAAAGGATCTTTTTCCTAGTTTGTTGCAAAATTGGAAGTGCTTAAAACTTTTTGGTTTTTTTGCCTTCTTTTGGATCAACAGCAAAAACAGATGCGAAAAAGGCTGAACTTGATGGCCACATATCTGTTTAGAATATATAATTAGCAAGAGGAAATTTAACTTTTTTTTTTTCCTTCCTTTTTTTAGTTCACTTGATGATGAGGCGTCCAACCGTTCCTGTCGAACTTGTCCCTTTCGACTAGAACACTATCTTCAGCACGGGATGCCGGGAACACCGGGCTCTGGGCTCCGAGAGTACAGAAAAACCCGGCAGCTCTAACATGAATGAGACTTCCTCCATCCTCAGCTCCCACCTCGGTGTTCCGGCTATATTGTCAACAGCTCAATGCTCCTAATAGAGGTAGTGGTGGTGGTGGAGCTAGTGGTGGTGAAGGTGTCAGCAGTCCTTATGGCCAATGAAGAGTTGTTCAGACTCCAAGAGTTTATAGCACTATTGCTGATGGTGAATTGGGAATACAACCCCACTCCCATCTCCCATTTAATGTTGTTGCCACTCATGAAGCACTACTGCTAGCTAGGTAGATACAGCAATACTTTAACCCCTTAAGGACCAAACTTCTGGAATAAAAGGGAATCATGACATGTCACACACGTCATGTGTCTTTAAGGGGTTAAACATAGTCTTACACTGGGATCAATGGTACTGACATCTTCTACCTTCCATTCAAAGTTGTTTAAAGTGCCACTTCACAGTAGCTGGCTCGGTAGATAGTTACAGAAGTAAGCTTAACTTAGTCTCAGAATAGGATGTAGGACACAGACTATTTCCCACTCCCACAGAGGTACATCAAGGGCAACACACACACAGTATCACTGTTGGTCTGTCTCCCTCAATAACTTCAGTCAAAGTGTCTGGAAGTTTTTCATTTTTTTCTTCTCTCCCCTTCCAAGCGCCTAGACTCTATTTGTGATTACTATTTAAAGTCTGTTGGTCACTTGATCTGTAAATAACTGTCTACTCCTTAAGCATTATTCATCTTCTTTCCACCTTTTGATTTGACAAAAGATACAGCTCACACAGTTGGGCAGACTTCTTTTCCATCATGGCAAACTAAGTTGCTTATTTGTCCCCCCTCTTCCCTCAAACAAAATCCATCCCCTATGTTCTGGCACTCTGAGTCACGAATGAAGCAAACATGTTCATGGACTGGGCAAATAATTTGTTCCATTCCGACACCAGAATATCTGATGATCATTTAATTTGCTCACATTTGGATGAATTGCTTTTAAGTCTAATTTATATTAATCCAAGCAATAACCAAAAAAGATATATAAATAGTAACAAATAAAATGAAAATGAATTAATTAAAATATTAAATTATAAATAAAAATATCTATGATAAAATGGCCTTTTGCTATATATATATACACACACTGATCAGCCACTTCATGAAAATTACCTGCCTAATATTATGTAGGTCCCCCTCATGCTGCCAAAACAGCTCTGATGCATTGAGGAATGGACTCCACACGACTTCTGAGTGCATCCTGTGGTATCTGGCACCAAGAGATTAGCAGCAGGTTGCTTAAGTTGTGAGGTGGGGCCTAAGTGTATCTGCTGGCCTGCATTCTTCCCATAGTGCATCCTGCTACCACCTCTTCCCAAGGTAGCACATGCACCCGGCCATCAACCAGATCTAAAATAAAATGTGATTCATCAGACTAGCCAACCTTCTTTCATTGCTCCATGGTCCAGTCTTGATGCACTTATCCCCATTGAAGGTGCTTTCGGCAGTGGCCATGGGTCATCATACTCTCTCTGTCCGGTCTGTGGCTACGCAGCCCCATTCACAGAAAGCTGCGATGCACTGTGTGCTCTGACTCCTTTCTGTCATGGACAGCATTTAGTTTTTCAGCAATTTGAGCTACAGTAGCTCTTCTGTGTGTTTGGACCTTCACTGCCCATATTCATCAATGAGCCATGGGAGCCCATGATGCTAATGTGGTACATTGATTGTTCTTCTTTTCACCACATTTGGTACGTACTAATCACTGCATACTGGGAACATCCCATAAGACTTGCCATTCTGGATATGCTCTGACCCAGTCATCTAGCCATCCCTGGCTTTGCGGTTATGTCAATATTATTGGAATGGCTGTTCCAGTCAAGCAATTTGGCATTATAGTATAAAAAACAACAACCTATGGTGGGGTAGGAAAAATATGACTGCGGTAGAAATGTTAATATAATAACTATAAACACATACCAATATGTTATGGAGTACACAATCTCCAAAAATTCGGAGTAACCCTGATAAATTAGGAGTAACTTTGATATACAATAATCTTTGTAAAGTGTAATAGGCTATAAAAACTATACAAAAACATATAGTGTAGATTGTGCATACAAAAATAATTAAATATACATATTGAACTTACAAACAAAAATCACCAGAGGACAACGTTGATCAGGCACTATAGTCACTAGGAATCCTCTCAAGTCAACCAGCAGATGGAGAACTTTCCCAATAGCGAATTTGGTCCGACTGTATGGTTGTGGCACTGGGCATATCCAGCTCTCTATTAATGGAGTATATTGGGGAAGAGGGACGATTAGGTGCAAGGAGCAGTTGCTCATTGACAAACCCAAGTCCACACCTCCTGATGAACTGATTAAATTCATTATATGACAATATCATACCCATTATACATGAACGAAGGGGTGAAGGGATAGGAGGGAATGGGATCACTTATCTCCAATACTTGCTAATGCCTAATCTGGATGAAAATGTATGGTACTCACTCATTATACTGATGTAAAAAGAGACATTATAAAGCTGAGCATGTGCACTTCAGATTGAAAGACTGCAGACTTGATACTATCATGCATTTTCCTTTTTAGAATATAATTCCATTATCTATAAAGACACTATGTTATTGTTAGCAATGGGTCATTAGACTACACTCTTCTTAACATATGTTTCATATTGATGATTTATCACATTCCATGGTTTTACACAGTATATGTGTCAGATAATGTCTGTTCTGCAAACCACAGCATCTGTTCAGCAGGAATTTATGATGGTTCTAAGCCACACAATCTTCACACTCAGAAGTCTGTTCACTAAACTGTAATTGTGGTAAATTGAAAATGATCTTGCAAATGTAAACTGAAAGCTGAATGAAAATGCCCATTTAACAGCGTTGGGGATATTTTATGTATGAAATTTGGCTTAACCCCTTAAGGACCAAACTTCTGGAATAAAAGGGAATCATGACATGTCAAACATGTCATGTGTCCTTAAGGGGTTAAAGTTTGCAAGTTGGGTTTCATCACCAAATATGTTTTAATGAATGTCACTCTCTTCTTGTGGAAGCATTGCTCTCTCATTGTCCTTTTAACTGCATTTTGCGTTGTGTGTTTTAGAGGGGGAATGAGAGGGGGGACTCTTCTAAGTGTTACATTATATTAGTCACAGGTAACTATTCATTTCTAACTTAGCATATTAGTTAATAATACTCTTAAGGTAAATCTGCAACATAAGAGAACTTGGTATTAACCCCTTAACGCCGTTACGGCGTTCTATGCCGTCGCGGCTTTAAAGGGCTTTAAAGCCGTTGCGGCGGCATAGAACGCCGTAACGGCTTGCAGCCCCAGGAGCAGAGGTGTACTCACCTCCGCCGCGATCCTCTTCTGGGGGGCTGTCTGAGAGCCCAGGCAGCCCCCCTCCGGCAAATGAGGCCCCCGGGGGCCATGTGATCGCTCTCAAAGAGCGATCACATGGCCCCCTTTAGCTGGCTATGGATCTGCCAGCAGGGGGACTGTTTAAAATATTAGACAGTCCCCCTGCTGGTAGGTAGTGTAAAAAAATAAATATTAAAATGTTATAAAATAAATTAAATGCCTTTTTATATATATATAATATGTATATATATTATATATATAATATATATACATATTATATATATGTAACGTCATACGTAATGTATTTTAATATTAATATTAGTATATATATTAATATTAAAATACACTTAGAATGACGTTACATATATATAATATGTATATATATTATATATATAATAGATCTACATATATATATTATATATATATACGCATAATTACAATAATAAATAAATAAAATAATTAAATAAATAAATAAAATATTGAAACAAAATATAAAATAAATTATATATTCATATGTAATTTCATTCTAACTGTATTTTGTTATTAATATATATATATTGGAAACAGAATACACTTAGAATGACATTCTATATATATCTATCTATATATAAAATACAAATAACCGCAAATATATATAGAGAGATAAATACATATAATTACATAAAAGATTACATTAGTATACACGTAGAATTTATATACCTATAAATGCATATATATTAAAATTCTACGTGTATATTTAAGTAATTTTTTAACATAATTATGTCATTTGATTAATTAAAATTTGATTGACATGCCTGACAACACAGGGAGAAAGTGCAGAGAATTTAATTCGCATGCACTATATTAGACCCTGTAACTCTCCAAGACACCATAAAACCTGTACATAGGGGGTACTGTTTTACTCGGGAGACTTCGCTGAACTCAAATATTAGTGTTTAAAACTGGTAAATTGTATTACAACGATGATATTTTAAGTAAAAGTGACGTTTTTTGCATTTTTTACAAACAAACGGCACTTTTATGGACTATATTATTGTTGTAATATGTTTTACTGTTTTAAAACACTAATATTTGTGTTTAGTGAAATCTCCCGAGAATAACAGTACCCCACATGTACAGGTTTTATGGTGTTTTGGAAAGTTAGAGAGTCACATATAAGGCTTGCATTTCATTTTTTTGACATTGAAATTTGCTAGATTAGTTATGTTGCCTTTGAGACCGTATGGTAGCCCAGGAATAAGAATTACCCCCATGATGGCATACCATTTGCAAAAGTAGACAACCCAAGGTATTGCAAATGGGGTATGTCCAGTCATTTTTAGTAGCCACTTAGTCACAAACACTGGCCAAATATTAGTTTTTTGCTTTTTTCACACAAAAACAAATATGAACGCTAACTTTGGCTAGTGTTTGTGACTAAGTGGCTACTAAAAAAAACTAAACATACCCCACGTTCAATACCTTGGGTTGTCTACTTTTTCAAATGGTATGCCATTATGGGGGTAATTCTCATTCCTGGGCTACCACACCGTCTCAAAGGTAACATTACTAATCTGGCAAATTTCAATTTGAAAATGGAACGTTCTATATTTGACCCTGTAACTTTCCAAAACACCATAAAACCTGTTAATGGGGGGTACTGTTGTACTCGTGAGACATCGCTGATTACAAATATGTGCATTTTGTTGCCGTAAAACCTAACAGTATTATGACATTTACAGCTAAAATGTGAGGCGGAACTACAAATTTAAAAAAAAAAATCAAATTTCTCACAGTTTTTTTTTATTTTATTCATAATAAATTGTTTCAAATACAAATATTTTATATGAAATGAAAGCCCTGTTTCTCCTGAACAAAATGATATATAATAAGTGTGGGTGCATTTAATATGAAAGAGGGGAACTACGGGTGAACAGACATATAGCGCAAATTCCAGTTTTTGTTTACGTTTTGTTTTGATCAGAACGTGTACTATTGACTCCGTCCTGAAGGGGTTAATCAACATATGCTTACATTTTTTTCATATAAAAAAACAAAAACAGAGCATTTATTTTTGTTATAGTGCAAAACAAAACGATTGTACGCAGCAGGGGTGTCCAAACTTTTTTCAAAGAGGGCCAGATTTGATGAAGTGAACATGCGTGAGGGCCAACCATTTTGCCTGACATTCTTTGAACCATTAAAATTAAATGCAAATTAACTATTTTATGCAAAGTTTATTGCAAACGGCATACTTTTCATTTCATCTCTTTATTCTGTCTCAGATCTGTTTATTCTGTCTCTTTATTCCGTCTCGTCTCTCTTTATAGCGTCCCTTCTCTCTTTATTCTGTCTCTTCTCTCTTTATTCTGTCCCTCTTTATTCTGTCTCTCTTTATTCTCTCCCTCCTCTTTTTATTCTGTCTCTCTTTATTCTGTCCCTCTTTACTCTGTCCCGTTTTTACTGTAGTCTACTCTCAGGTACAGAGGGGAGTGCCCCTTGCATGGAAGCCTGCATATAAGGCCAGTTGTGGCTGCCAATAAACATATTCCAGCTTGAATTCACTAATTCTTACTATTTTGTTTATTTATTTATTTTATGTTTTTGCATTTACTTGGATACCACTCTCCATCAATTGTATGATAATTAGCTACCTAGATTTCCACTGGGAGTCTTAGGTCCCATAGAGATATTGATATACTCCATATATTTGATATATTTATATCCTAGATATCTTCATAGATGTAATTCTATAATCTAATATCTAACATAACACCAAGACTCTATGATATTACTAATACTAATGGAGTGCCACCATTTCTATAAAACTCCTGTGCATTCAGTGGGATGACTAATGATCACTCAGTCTCCACATACATACATACATTTATATATTTTTCAACATATTCTTAAATTATCTGTGAAACACATCAAGCTAACTGGGTAGCTCCATGATTGGTCGGATGATATTATTTCTTAAACCTATATATATATATATATATATATATATATATATATATATATATATATATATATATATATATATATATATATATATATATATATATATATATATATATATATATATATATATATATATATATATATATATACAGGACATAGGAAGAGCACTCCAGAGGTCTTATTCAAAGGTATTTATTCGGTGAGAAAATCAATCAGATTGATTTTCTCACCGAATAAATACCTTTGAATAAGACCTCTGGAGTGCTCTTCCTATGTCCTGTATATATACCTACGCTTTGCAGCACCGAGGCTTTTTTTGCAAGTGAATCAACTTTAAGGTAGAGTGCCAGACTTTGAATATTTTTATATACAGGTATGTGTATATTCTTCTTTTTGAAGTTTGTAACATATGTATATATTGATATTTTTGTAAGACATCATAACAATGTCCTTTCTTGTGCTTAAGAATAAACTGATTGATCATGTAAGCCGGTTTATGCTTTGCATACAGTAAACCCTGCATATTATAGCCCACACGGAAACAGGCAAGGCCAGGTCAACCGCTAGGCAAACTAGGTGTCTGCCTATGGCGCACTGGCCAGGGGGCTTAATGTCCGGGTGACAAGAGGGTGGGGGGGAGCGAAAATCGCTCCTCTCCTTCTGTTTACTTTATGTATTGTGGCTGAGTGGACCGCTGGTGTATGATCTTCTGTACCCTCTACATGGCCTGACAGGAAGCAGGGTAGATCAGAGCAGGGTATATGAGTCACTTAGACTCGCTAGAACGGCACCTATAGGGGAGAAAATGGGTATCAACCGTATACAGGGATAAACACTTTAATTGTGCCCTGAGGCACTGACGTTGAACGTTTTAATACATTCATGTTAGAAACATCAGTGTCGGGGCATGGCCTGACACTGGAACTGATGGATGCACGTTTGTGAAGCTCCTGAGTTTCGTGTGCTACAGTGCTAAAAATAGCCGGTCTACAAAGCGATAATCTCAAACAGCAGCAAGATACAGCTCCACTATGTCGCAGAGACAGAAAAACAAGGCTACTATCCAGAATCTCTGCACCAAAAACGCGGGAAGGCCGTAGCCTGTCCAAAGATGGTGGCGACCAATGCTCCAGAGAGGGATCGCCTTCGTCCCCGGCCTCTCCGGGATCATTGCCAGATGAAAAGCCTCTCACAACAGCAACCATGTGCCAGATGATTGAGGAATTCACAGAGCGTATTCAGAGCAACCTGACAACCCAGATCCACACATTAACTGCCGACCTGCGTAAAGAACTCCACAAGGTGGGCCAATGCACAGCACATGTCTAAAAGAAGATTGATGAGTTTGCAGATGTCCACAATAGCTTTGCAGATAAACTCCAATAAATTGATTCAATCCTGCGTGACCATAAGCTGAAACTAGCTGACATGGAGGACAGGTCGTGAAGAAATAACTTGAGGATACGTGGAATCCCAGAAACGGTCCTGAACCCAGCCCTCAACAACTACCTTCTGGACCTCTTCCAGGTCCTTACGCCGGAGATCCATCAAGACCAGCTCCTTATAGACCGAGCTCACAGACTTCGGAGACCTAAAAACCTACCTAATACTGCCACTCGAGATGTAATCATCCAGATAATTTTTTTCCATGCAAAAGAGAAACTGGTTCGGGCCTCTCGTTCTACGAAGATGCTGGAGCCATACCAAGACCTTTAAGATCTTCACAGATCTTTCCGCAGTCACTCTTCAGTTCCGAAAAAGTATGGCCCCCTTCACGGCCACACTGGGAGCACACGGAATCGCATACAGATGGGGATACCCGGCGAAATTGCTGCTCCACTATTAGGATGCAGAGTGAACTCGCTGGAGGCAGGGAAGGCAAAGCTCAGAAGCTGGGGTCTGTCAGTACCGGATGCTGGTGCAGAGAGGTCAGCGAAAATCCCTAGGTTGTCCCTGGACTGGTCTCTTACTTGAGAGCTGCAGAGCCCCCTAGCTCGCACTACTTCACCGAAAACCCTGCCTGAGGATAGGTACACTTTTGCCTCAAAGTTAAATGTTTGTTGGAGATTGCGTTTTTTTATGTAACTGATGTTTACACAGTTGATTATTTCAATCACTCACGTTACTGTTTTTTTAGATTGCTGGGGCTTCTAGACAGCTGTCTCCCAATTTGCTGGGTACTCCATGTAAATGGGCTATCACCCCAGATGCTCAGCAGAGTTTAGAGGACCCCTATGCTATTTCTTGGCCATGTCATGTGGGGGAATGTTGATGAGCCATCATTCCCTAACAACGCTCATCAACATTCCCCCACATCACGTGGCCAAGGACCTCTTGGCACGACTTGGCTCTTACTAGTTGAGCACAACTGGGTATATTACCCTCCAACCCTTCCCCAGTTGTTGCCCTACCCCGGCAATCTTTTTATCCTATCTACCCCCATCCCTCTCAGCAGGCTAACCTTTGTGTCCAAGTGGTATCGTTCTAGACATGTGGCTTTGATTGCTCTCAGTGTGTGCCCCATTAGATTAATACCGTACACCCCCCAAAAAATCCTGGAGGCCTTTCGAGCCTGGCAATTGAAGACAGACCTAAGGGCAATTGTTAATAATTTTACTGTACCATGCTTCAGCTTTTTTCTTTTTAATAACTATGAAAAATGTTACATTTAATGTGAAGGGGCTGAATGGAGACTTTTACTCAGAGACCTCACGAAAAAAAAAAAATCATGTTGCATGCATTCAGGAAACCCACTTTAAGAAGGGGCATACCCCGGCATTGTTCAGTAAACACTTTCACACTCAATACCATGCTTTATCAGATAGTAAAACCCGGTGTCCATTTTCATGCACAAAGATGCTGCCTTTACGCACCAGAGACACTATATTGATCCACGAGGCAGGTTTATAATTCTACTAGGCCTCTTTAATGCTACCCAGTACACGTTGGTTACAGCCTATTTCCCCAACGACAATTCCAGCAACTACCTCCAATTCTTACTTACCAAAATTGACAAATATAAACAGGACAGTTTGCTCCTTTGTGGAGATTTTAACTTCACCCAAACCCCTTTAGACACTATGGACGCAGCCAAACAGCTAGAGAAAAAGTCTGTAAAAACATAACCAAACTTATTTCTCTATATGATCTCTATGATGTCTTGAGGACCTTCTACCCCACTGAATAGGATTATACGTTCTTCTATTCAAGGCTACACAACACATATAAGTGTGTGGTTGGAGATATTCTGGAGAATTTTACAGAAGCTTCAACTGTCTAAGGGAAAGGACACCGCTGGTTAAAGATGGAGCAAATCCATCCACCAGAGATGTAATGGTTAACAGATACTGTGGGGCTTAACCCCTTAAATGAACAGAGAAAAAATGGACTAATAGGTGGCAGATGTAGACACACACTGCCTCCCACTAAGACCTAGTATCTAGATTTAAAAAGCTCCTCTGTGAGTGTCTAAATATAGAAGTGGAACACAGGGAGCTTAAAAACAAAAAACTCGTTAATGATCCCTCATGAGGGAAAAACTCAAAACAAAACAAACATAAGTAAATAAAATAGGATTAGATCGATGGTTATAATAGATCTGAATTGGTAGATCACTGTAAAAAATACAAAGTTCGATGCAAAGTTGCTACATATTGTTATAATAACAGTGATCAGATAAATTAGATGCAGTGGTAATAGGGTGCTAAGTAGTCCCTAGGTGCACAATCCCTAGATGAAAGGACAAATGCCCCAATAGTTATAACAGATCTAAAGTGGTGAATCACTGCAATGGATACAAAGTTAAATGCCAAGTTGCTAAATCTTGTTACAGTAACAGTGATCAGACAGATTAGATACAGTAATAAAAAGGGTACTGAGCAGTCCTTAGATACACAGCCTCTAGATAGAAGGACAATTGCCCCAGATACAGAGAGAGTAGAAAAAAAGCCTGGAAGGCTATGCAATAAACCAAAATCATTGATATTTACTACGGCATCTTTTGGTTTATTGCATAGCCTTCCAGGCTTTTTTTCTACTCTCTCTGTATCTGGGGCAATTGTCCTTCTATCTAGAGGCTGTGTATCTAAGGACTGCTCAGTACCCTTTTTATTACTGTATCTAATCTGTCTGATCACTGTTACTGTAACAAGATTTAGCAACTTGGCATTTAACTTTGTACTGTCTACATCTGCCACCTATTAGTCCATTTTTTCTCTGTTCAACTGTCTAAGAGTTGTGCTAAGAGTTTTTCTTTTCTACTCTTACAGGTAAGATTCACCTGTATGAAAAGGTTACTGATTGCACAAGGTAAGATTCACCTGTAGGAAAAGGTTACTGATTTCACAAGGTTTGATTTCCTGTTGGTAATTATAAGGCATTTGATTTGATTAGTTAGCTACTTGCTATTGATTGCTGTTTAACCCGTTAACGCCGTTACGGCGTTCCATGCCGTCCCCATTATAATGGGCTTTAAAGCCGTTGCGGCGGCATGGAACGCCGTAACGGCTTTGAGCCCCAGGAGGTAAGTTATACTTACCTCCGCCGCGATCCTCTTCTGGGGGGCTGCCTGACAGCCCAGGCAGCCCTCCCACGGCAAATGAGGCCCCCGGGGGCCATGTGATCGCTCTCAAAGAGCGATCACATGGCCCCCTATAGCTGGCTATGGATCTGCCTGCAGGGGGACTGTCTAAAATATCAGACAGTCCCCCTGCTGGTAAGAAAGTATAAAAAAATAAATTAAACATGTTAAAAAATAAATTGAAAATATTTTTATATATATATAATATGTATATATATTATATATATAATATATATACATATTATATATATGTAACGTCATACAAAGTGTATTTTAATATTAATATAAGTATATATATTAGCATTAAAATACACTTAGAATGATGTTACATATATATAATATATATAGATAAATACATATAATTACATAAAAAATTACATTAGTATACACGTAGCATTTAAATACATATATATGTATATATTAAAATTCTACATGTATATTTAAATAATCTTTTAACATAATTATGTGATTTGATTAATTAAAATTTGATTGACATGCCTGACAACACAGGGAGAAAGTGCAGAGAATTTAATTTGCAAGCACTATATTTGACCCTGTAATACTCCACGACACCATAAAACCTGTACATAGGGGGTACTGTTTTACTCGGGAGACTTCGCTGAACTCAAATATTAGTGTTTCAAACTGGTAAATTGTATTACAACGATGATATTTTAAGCAAAAGTGACGTTTTTTGCATTTTTTACAAACAAACGGCACTTTTATGGACTATATTATTGTTGTAATATGTTTTACCGTTTTAAAACACTAATATTTGTGTTTAGTGAAGTCTCCCGAGAATAACAGTACCCCCCATGTACAGGTTTTATGGTGTTTTGGAAAGTTAGAGAGTCACATATAAGGCTTGCGTTTCATTTTTTTCACATTGAAATTTGCTAGATTGGTTATGTTGCCTTTGAGAGCGTATGGTAGCCCAGGAATGAGAATTACCCCCATGATGGCATACCATTTGCAAAAGTAGACAACCCGAGGTATTGCAAGTGGGGTATGTCCAGTCTTTCTTAGTAGCCACTTAGTCACAAACACTGGCCAAATATTCGTTTTTTGCTTTTTTCACACAAAAACAAATATGAACGCTAACTTTGGCCAGTGTTTGTGACTAAGTGGCTACTAACAAAGACTAAACATACCCCACTTTCAATACCTTGGCTTGTCTACTTTTTCAAATGGTATGCCATTATGGGGGTAATTCTCATTCCTGGGCTACCACACCGTCTCAAAGGTAACATTACTAATCTGGCAAATTTCAATTTGAAAATGGAACGTTCTATATTTGACCCTGTAACTTTCCAAAACAACATAAAACCTGTTAATGGGGGGTACTGTTGTACTCGTGAGACATCGCTGATTACAAATATGTGCATTTTGTTGCAGTAAAACCTAACAGTATTATGACATTTACAGCTAAAATGTGAGGCGGAACTACACATTTTTAAAAAATAAATAAATTTCTCACAGTTTTTTTTATTTTATTCATAATAAATTATATTCCATATATGAATAGTTAATGGTAAATTAAAGCCCTGTTTCTCCTGAACAAAATGATATATAATAAGTGTGGGTGCATATAATATGAAAGAGGGGAACTACGGGTGAACAGACATATAGCGCAAATTCCAGTTTTTGTTTACGTTTTGTTTTGATCAGAACGTGCACTATTGACTCCGTCCTGAAGGGGTTAAATTAGCTATTGTTTGCAAATAAGCAGAGGCCTACCCAGGTGTTAACCCCTTAACACCGCAGCCAAATGTACAAGTTGTGAACGATACAAAATGTAAACAAAACCTGGCATTTGCGCTATATGTCTGTCAAACCGTAATTCACCTCTTTCATATTAAATGCACCCCCCCTTATTATATATAATTTTATTCAGGGGAAACAGGGCTTTCATTTAATATCAAATATTTAGCTATGAAACATAATTTAATATGAAAAAATGGGAGAAAATAAGATTTTTTTAAATTTTTTTAGTTCTACATGACATTTTAACTGTCAATGTCATAATACTGTTTGCTTTTACTGCAATAAAATACACATATTTGTATTCAGCAAAGTCTCGCGTGTAAAACAGTACCCTCTATGTACAGGTATTATGGTGTTTTGGGAAGTTACAGGGTCAAATATAGCGTGTTACATTTGAAATTGAAATTCGTCAGATTGGTTACGTTGCCTTTGAGACTGTATAGTAGCCCAGGAAATAAATTTACATCCATAATGGCATACCATTTGCAATAGTAGACGACCCAAGGTATTGCAAATGGGGTATGTCCAGTCTTTTTTAGTAGCCATTTGGTCACAAACACTGGCCAAAGTTAGCGTTAGTATTTGTTTGTGTGTGAAAAATGCAAAAAACGCCAATTTTGTCCAGTGTTTGTGACTAAGTGGCTACTAAAAAAGACTGGACATACCCCATTTGCAATACCTTGGGTTGTCTACTATTGCAAATAGTATGCCATCATAGGGGTAATTTTTATTCTTGGGCTACCATAGGGTCATAAAGGCAACGTAAGCAATCTGGCGAATTTTAATGTGAAAAAAATGAAACACAAGCCTTATATTTGACGCTGTAATTTTTGAAAACACCATAAAACCTGTACATAAGGGGTACTGTTGTACTCGGGAGACTTCACTGAACACAAATATTTGTGTTTCAAAACAGTAAAAAGTATTGCAGCAGTAATATCGTCCACGTAAGTGCTGTTTGTGCGTGAAAAAAAACGTCACTTTTACTGGCGATATCATCGTTGTAATACATTTTACTGTTTTGAAACACTAATATTTGTTTTCAGCGAAGTCTCCCAAGTAAAAGAGTACCCCCTACAGGTTTTATGGTGTCTTGGAAAGTTATAGGGTTAAATATAGTTCTAGCAAATTAAATTCCTTATACTTTCGGCATGGGTTGTCAGGCAGGTCCCGCTAATTGTAATTAATTAGGATACCTAATTATGTAAAATTATTACATAAATATATGTGTAGAATTAATATATGTATATATATACATATGTGTATATATACGTATATATATATATATTTTTTTTAAAATATTTTTATTTATATAGAGGTATATATATAGTGATATATACGGATATATTTATGTATATAGATATATATATTATTTCGTTCTACGTGTATTTTGATATAAATATATATATATTAATATCACAATACAGTTAGAATGAAATAAAACACATCTATATATTTTTTAATATTTTATTTTTAATTATTTTTTTATTACATTTTTTTACGTATTTACATATTTTTTTTTATATTATTTATAAATATATATATAACAATAATTATATATATATATATTTAATCAGTATCAGTCTACGTGTAATTTGATATTAATATATATATATATATAATTATATATATATATATTAATATTAAAATACACCTAGACGGTGTATGTGTGTGTATATGTGTATATATATACTTAGATCATATATATATAATATATATATATGATCTAAGTATATATATATATTTTTTTTACACTTATTTAATTAATTTTAATTTGATTTTCAGCCAGCAGGGGGACCAACTGTCATTACAGTTGGTCCCCCTGCTGGCAATGCCTGAGCCAGCTATACCGGCCATGTGATTGTGAGGTCCTCGCAAGGACCTCACTCTCACATGACCAGGAGGGACCGGAGGAGGAAGATCTGCCGCGGGGGGGCTCCCTGGGAGTCCCCCCAACCGCGATCGCCGGCGTGGGACCACCGGCGACCGGGTAAGTTTAAAAAAAACGGCGGGCGTATATTTACGCCCTGCGGCGTTTAGAGCCGCTTTTAAAAGGACGTAAATATACGCCCGGCGGACTTAAAGGGTTAAACATTCCTAGTGGGTGGTGATTTTACGAGTTATATAAGGGTTGTTGTCATTAGCTTGGCTAATATAGCTTGGTTGCTTCATCTAAGTGTTGCTTCTAAATGTGTGGTTGGAGATATTCTGTAATCTGAGGTATTCAGGAGGATAAATAAAAAGTTAAGATTCGTTTGATTTAAATTATTTACCTCATTGGAACGGCAGACTTAGTTCAGTGTAATAGTTGCTGTGACGAAACCAATCTCGCCACATTGTATTGGAGGAGCCTGGTTGCCCGCCTGCTGCCTTTGGATTATGGACCGGCAGCTAAAGGGTTAATTTTACTGTGCAGAAGGATTTATTTCTCCCTTTCTGCACAGCAGTTCGGTAGATTTCATCTACCGAACAAACAGCCGTTCACCAACCTCCCCAGAGCCGTGGGAAGCCGGCCGGCGTTGTTAATTGGCCACCCAGAAGCTGGAGTGTGCTGCCAATTTACCTCCCTGAAGCTGCAGTTAATTGCCTGTTAACTGTGTGGCCGCTGTTACACTTAGCGGCCGCTAGGTGGCGCTGTTCTGGAGCTCCCCGGGCAGCCAACACTTTTCTGGCCGGCTTTCATGCACCAAAATCGGACACTTTTACGTGCAGGCACCACTGAACCTCCAGCCCCTGGTTCTAATTCGTATGGATTTGGTGAATGCAGGGAAATTCGGTAGTTTGTTTTATGTGAACTGTAGTAACCCAGATAGCCTGCCATGGAGCCTGTTCGTATAATTAAAGACTTTGGCTCCATGGCAATTAAAATGTATTTGTGTGATCTGGGTGCCATTCACCTAATAATGTGCACCCAGACCTGAGCTATCTGGGGATATGTTACATGTCTGTGTTTTGTGTATAAAATGTGTCTGTATGTATTTTAAAGTGATAGTCTGTTTCTGTGTCACCATGTGCATAATGGAGTCTGGCCTTTGTCTTAGGAGATAATTGAATTACTTCATTAATTATCTCCAGGGCAGGGAGGAGGAAACCAAGATGCATTGTGGGAAAGTATTGTGGCTGTGTGTACGAAAATGATACATGTCTGTCTGCTGTTTCAGTCTTCCATCTGGTCCCCTAGGGGAGTGTCCACCAGGTGGGAGACCTGCATAAATACAGGGGCAGGTAGCCCTGAATAAACAGACCACTGCTTGACCTTCAACACGGAGCCTTGTCTCGTTCTTGGGGGGGATTCACTGTATGCTGTTGGAGATTTGACTGCTAGGAGTGTAAGCTGATGTCTGCTTTTCCTATTCATCTGCTAGCAGCTATTCGTGAGGTTCCAGCTGGAGTGCTACCTTATTCATCTATATCCAGTTCGTGAGTTTTGATGTTCTGCAGTAGCTGTGCCTGTTTGGAAAAGGGGATTATCGCCTAAACCGATTTATTCCCTTTTATGCTGAAACGGTCCGTAACAGTTGCTATGCATTTTTCACGTTCCACTTTTTGGAGGTTTGGTTGTTGTCTAATCTGTAGACAGTTCTCTATCTTGCGGCAGGAGATTGTATTTTTGAAGTCTGAGAATTATTATTGTAAATTATCTGGTAAACAAACTCAGGCTGGAACTGCTGCAAAGCCACTGCCGCAGAGACATAATAGGAATGGCAGATGGATCACTGTAGGATCTGGTAGACTTAGAGTTGTGGATAAAAGGCATATTGCACAGTCTGTTGCTCTACATAATTCATTTTCTGCACTTTCAGAGTGTAATGGTGTCATGGAGACAGGCACTGAGGGTAGTGGTGTTGTGGAGACAGGCACTGAGGGTAGTGGTGTTGTGGAGAGAGGCACTGAGGCTAGTGGTGTTGTGGAGAGAGGCACTGAGGCTAGTGGTGCTGTGGAGAGAGGCACTGAGGCTAGTGGTGTTGTGGAGAGAGGCACTGAGGCTAGTGGTGTTGTGGAGAGAGGCACTGAGGATAGTGGTGTTGTGGAGAGGCACTGAGGATAGTGGTGTTATGGAGACAAGCTTGGAGACTATGGTGAGGCCTAATAGAAAGCAGTTGTTGTTGGGGGATTCCATCATAAGAAGTGTGGAGATGGACAATGGTGGTCTTGTGAGGTGTCTTCCCAGAGCTAGACAGGAGACGTATCTGTAATATTGTTAAGCAAGCAAAGCAGGAAGGGGAATTGGATGTACTTGTCCATCTAGGGACAAATTACTTGGCTTGCAATGAGGTTTCAGAGGTTAAGGAAGATTTTAGTGTTTTTGCAGGTTGCTTCCACACTGTCATTCTCTGAAGTTCTGCCTGTGCATAACACTCAGAATGACAGGCGGATGCGTATTAGGGACTTTAACTTGTGGCTTGGTGAATGGTGTCGGGAGCAAGGATTTGGCTTTATTTCTCATGGTAGCTCTGTTTGGAATGGAAATAAACTGTACAAAAAAGATGGTTTGCATCTTTCTCAAAAGGGAACAAATGTTCTCAGTGAGCAGTTAAGAGGTTTTGCCAGGATGTATTTAACCCCTTACAGACCAAACTTCTGGAATAAAAGGGAATCATGACATATCACACATGTCATGTGTCCTTAAGGGGTTAAACTAGGAGGGGGGGGGGCAAAAGGGTGATAAAACATCAATCCAATTGTCCCCCAAAACAAGGACAGAAGGTGCCTGTAGTGAGTGTGTTAAAAAATTAAAAGCTTAAAGTCATGTCTACAAATGCTCGCAGTTTAGGGAATAAGATCCATGAACTTGTGGCAATAATGGCAACTGATAGTGTATGTGACAGATCCATCTGTATAAACTTATATTGCTGGTTCGTATGTTTGCCTTGATTTTGTTGGATTTCCTGTCCGTATGCCCCTGTGCGTGTGTTTCCCCAAATACCGATTGAAACTACCGAACGGACGGCCACCCAGGAGAGGAGTGTGCTGCTAGTTAACTTATTGACCTCAATTAGAACGTTGCGGTTAACCGCAGACACCTCTCCATTCCATTCGTATGGGTGGTCGTCGTTCATATGCCGAGGCGGCGGCCATTTTGGACACGAGGAGAATCAGCGGTGTTCGGTGCAAATCCTATGGAACTAAAAACGGACACTTTATCTGCCGAACACCGCTGGAAGTTGCCGCCCGGCGCCCGCCAGTTCGGGAGTTTCTACCGTTCATATGGACTTTACCCAGATAGCCGTCCCATGGAGTCGTTCGTATACCAAAGGACTTGTGAAAGACTTTGACTCCATGGCGATTGAACTATGTACATTGGATCTGAGTGCTATTCGGTAGAAGTATGCACTCAGGTCCAGGCTATCTGGGGATACGTTACACGAACCATATGCATTCGGTATTTCTCAAGTTATGTATTTTAATGTATTTTTCTTACTGTATTTTAAAATGGCGATTGTCTCTATCCTTGGAGATAATTAGGTTTCGTCCTAATTATCTCCGGGATAGAGAAGAAGGATTTATGGGTAAAATGGGAAGGGCTTATGTTGAAGCCACTACGATTGGCTACTGTCCAATATGTTTTACAGTCTTCCACAAGGTCCCTTAGGGGAGTGTCCACCTTGTGGAGACCCGCATAAATACCGGGCAGGTAGCCACCATTAAACACATTCCTGTTTGACCTTCAAGGCGGAGCTTGGTCTCGTTTGTGGAGGGATTTATTATTGGGACAGTACTTTCGTTATTTTTAGCTGTGGAAGGAGTTCGACTGGATTGCTGATCGGGAGTTGCCGCGTTCGTATGCTCCGTTCGGGAGTTTGACGATCGACTGATTTAAAACTGCATTTCTGGAGAAAGGGGATTATCTACTAAACGGCGGCTTCATCTCCCTGGCGGTGAGTGTCGTAACAGTGTAGATTTAGTCGCCGTTACTGAGACATGGTATAATGAGAAAAATGACTGGAACATAGCAATAATAGGGTACTCTTTATATAGAAAAGACAGGGAAGGCAAGAGAGGGGTAGGGGTGGCCCTGTATGTAAAGGATAGCATAAAATCTAGACTAATAAAAGTCAGTGAGGCGAACAGAGAGTCCGTTTGGGTTACGTTAGAATTTGGTAATCACACAGTAACTTGTGTAGGTGTGATTTATAGGCCTCCAGGAAAAATTGAAGAGTTAGATAAGCCACTAGTTGAAGAAATAGCTAAAATGACAATGAAGGGGGAAGTTATCATCATGGGTGACTTTAATCTTCCTGATGTGAATTGGAAAACAAAAATAGCTGCTTGTGCCAGGAGCACACATATTCTAAACTCCCTACTGGGATTGTCTCTAAAACAAGTCATTGAGGAGCCAACTCGTCAAGAGGCCATACTAGATTTAGTGTTAACAAATGGAGATTTGGTATCCGATATTACTGTAGGTGAAAGTTTAGGATCCAGTGATCATCAGTCAGTGTGGTTTAATATAAGAACAGTGACTGAGTCACACCACACAAAAACAAAAGTTTTAGACTTTAAAAAACAGACTTTTCTAAAATTAGATTATGTGTAAAGGAGTCATTATCAGACTGGAGCAATTTAAATGGAGTCCAAGAGAAATTAGATCATTTAAAAGTTGCACTCCTGAAGGCAACAGAAAATTGCATTAGGCTTGTCAGTAAAAGCAAAAAAAAGAAAATAAGGAGATAATGTAATTGTAACAGAGCTTCCTGTACCTCCGCCGACGGAAACTCCTAGTGCTTACCAATCACCATCAGCACTGCACCAGACACCATAAGCACTGCAGACCCCACGAACCGCTGCAGCTTGGTTGGGGTCTCGCCATCTCCCAGGCTCCTATGACCAGGCTCCAGTGGGTGAACCTCTCTTACTTCAGAGAGTGAAGCAGGAACAGCTCTTAGAAGAGCCATACTCAAGGGAGTATGATGAGCATAGCAATCCCTTTTAGCAGTTTCCCCCAATAAGAGACAGAACTCAGTATTGAGGGTGAAGTAGAACTGAAGGTTTATTGAACACCTTTTATACAGTTTTTACAGCAAAGGTGACGCCCAGGTAGACCTAGTTGGGCACCGAACACAAAACATACAAGCCAATAAAAACAGAGGTTTACATTCAGACACTCCCATACAGTGTACACAATCCCTCCCCTCTGCCTGTGATACAATTAACAAAGACAATGGACTAACTAAATTAGCTTTTAGCAGAAAAACATAAATGTTTACAAAGTCTGAAAAACACCCCAAAACATAACATATCCCCCTGATAGCCCTGATCTCAGTAAGTGGCATCGCTAGTGGGGGGGGAGAGGAAGGGGGGGCCATGGCCCCCCTACATCATGCTGTGCCCCCCCTGCCCCCCCCAAAATGCCAGCAAACTGCTGGCCATGTGTTTAGATTATATTCCCTCGGGCTGCAACAGTGTGTGACAGCCCGAGGGAATGCAGGAGGAAGCAGCTGGAGTAGTGCTGGGGGCTGTCTGTGGCCTGAGGGAGCACTGACCGGCTCCCCGGCACAGACCCCGCCCCCAAACGAAGCCCCGCCTCCCGTCAATAAGCGCTGGCCCCGCCATTAAGCAGCAGCCATGCTGCTGCAAAGGCCAGAAGATGTCTGACCCCCAGCAACAGGTAGGCTTGATGTGCTCAGGTGTGTGTTTCTCTCTGCTAGTGAGGAAGCGTGTGTGTGTGTGTGTGTGTGTCTGCTAGTGAGAAAGCTTGTGTGTGTGTGTGTGTGTGTGTGGACTCAGCAGTCTGTGTGTGTGTGTGTGTGTGTGTGTCTATGGACTCAGCCGTCTGTGTGTGTGTGTATGGACTCAGCAGTCTGTGTGTGTGTGTGTATGGACTCAGCAGTCTGTGTGTGTGTGTATGTGTGTATGGACTCAGCAGTGTGTGTGTGTGTGTGTGTATGGACTCAGCAGTGTGTGTGTGTGTGTGTGTGTATGGACTCAGCAGTCTGTGTGTGTGTGTGTGTTTATGGACTCAGCAGTCTGTGTGTGTGTGTGTGTGTGTATGGACTCAGCAGTCTGTGTGTGTATGTGTGTATGGACTCAGCAGTGTGTGTGTGTGTGTGTGTGTGTATGGACTCAGCAGTCTGTGTGTGTGTGTATGGACTCAGCAGTCTATGTGTGTGTGTATGGACTCAGCAGCAGGGTCGCCGTCAGGGCATGACAACCATAACGGTTGTCATGGGCCCGGCGGTCCTGGGGGGCCCGAGCCCCACATTCATTATGTGCACAGAGGGTACCCTGCTACCTGTGCATTGCAGAGGGGGGCCCAGCAGCACACTCTGTCCTCCTTTTCAGCTGCTCTCTGTCTAACTTTCCTGCGGCCGCCAGAGCGTTGCCACGGGTTACTATGGCAACGCTCCGCACAGCACGCAGGCCTGTCTCGCGAGAGTTAGTCAGAGAGGAGCTGGAAAGGAAGACAGTGTGTGCTGCTGGGCCCCCTCTTCAATGTATCGCGGCTGGCTCCCTCCACCATGCCACTGGACCAACAGGGAATGCAATCTCCCCCCTCCCTGGCACGGTAAGAACCAGGGAGGAGGGGGGGAAATTGAAATATACACACAAAAAAAAAAAACTCCCCTCCCCCCTATTTTACACACACACTGAATCCTTACAAGCACACCTGCACTACACACACACACTACGTTCACTAAACACACTCTGCACTACACACACTACATTCACTAAACACACTCTGCACTACACACACACACTACATTCACTAAACACACTCTGCACTACACATACACTACATTCATTAAGCACACTCTGCACTCACTACAAACAATACATTTACTAAACACACTCTGCACTACACACACACTACATTCACAAAACACACTTTGCTCTACACACACACACTACATTCACTATACACATTTTGCTCTACACACACTAAATTCACTATACACATTTTGCACTACACACACACACTCATTCACTAAACACATTCTGCTCACAATACATTCACTAAACACACTATGTGCTACACACACACTACATTCACTAAACACACTTTGCACTACACACACACACTACATTCACTAACACACTCTTCACGCACTACAAACACACTACATTCACTACAAACACACTATTTGCTCTATACACACACTACATTCACTATACAAACTACATCCACTACAAAAACACACACTCTGCATTCCCTATACACACCTGCATTCACTACACACACACTCTGCATCTAATACATGCACACAAACATTACATACATTACACAAAATGTACAATCTGCATCCACTATACACACTGCATCCATGACACACATACCGCATCCACTACACACATTCTACATCCACTATACACACACACACTTTATCCTTGTGGGCGGACTCGGGGCTGGCCTCGGGGGCCTGTGTCAGGGGCCCTACAATTTCTGATTGCAGCCCTGCTCAGCAGTCTGTGTGTGTGTGTAAGAACTCAGCAGGCTGTGTGTGTGTGTGTGTGTGTGTGTATGGACTCAGCAGTCTGTGTGTGTGTATGGACTCAGCAGTCTGTATGTGTGTAATGACTCAGCAATCTGTGTGTGTGTTTATGGACTCAGCAGTCTCTGCGTGTGTATGGACTCAGCAGTCTGTGTGTCTGTGGGTGTATGGACTCAGCAGTCTGTGGGTGTATGGACTCAGCAGTCTGTGTGTGTGTGTGTATGGACTCAGCAGTATGTGTGTGTGTGTGTGTATGGACTCAGCAGTGTGTATGTGTGTGTGGACTCAGCAGTCTATGTGTGTGTATGGACTCAACATTTTTATTCCTGTGAGTTGTTGTGTAGGATGTGCCCCCCTACTTTTGTCCCTGTCCCACCATGTGCCCCCCCTAAAAATGAATCCTAGAGATGCCACTGATCTCGGTGAACAACCTATCCAAAAATCACCCAGATTAGAGCAGGGGTTCAAAAGTTTCATGGAAGTCTCTTTTGACCGACCGCACTCATGATTTCATGCCCAAAACAGTTCCAGAGAATTTGGCTGTGCGGCCGGTATATTTCCAATGGCTAAGTTCACTTTGAATGCACAAACGGGTGCCGTTCATGCACAAAGTCCATGTTGAAGTTCCGGTCGAATTGTCGAACGGCGTTCGACTCCAGTCGAAGAGTCAAAGTCCAGAGAAGGTAAAGTTTCAGCGGTGTTCGTGCCGTTGCACGTCCGATTTGAGTTCCATGAACGCGACGACAAAACACTGCTGACTTTGTTCGACTAAATAAAATGGCAGCTGCCATGTGTTCGAATGGAGGCAACTTCGACACATCGGCTGTTTCCAAAGTGCCACTTCGAAAGTGTAGATCTGATTCAACAGTATTTAAATAGGCAGAAACAGTGCCAAAAAAACAAATGAGTCACAAGGACCATAATCCCAAGGTAAAAAGCTAGCCATGAGTCCTCTCCAAAAACCAGTGGCAAAGTGGCTTTTGCCACAGTAATGTATTGTTTTGAAACTAAAGTTTATATTTTTATTAATTGAAAACTTATTTGAAGTTTTGAACTATGCATATTCCCCTTTCCCTCATCTTACCTTGCAGGGAGGGGTGGTACAATCAGATCCATGGTGGTTGAGAAGGCTGCCTATCCATTGGGTACAGGGGAGGTCACAAGATGAGTTCTGTCTCTTGGAGCTCAAGCACTTACAGAGACTGACTCATACAAACACACAGGCTGACCCATACACACACACACACTCTGCCCCCCCCCCCACACAGACTAACCCATACACACACACAGACTGCTCCCTTACACAGACTGACCCATACATACAGACTGACCCCCCACACACACAGACTGACCCTCCCCACACACAGACTGACCCACCACACAGACGGACCCATGCACACACCCACACAGACTGACCCATGCACACCCACAGACTGACCCCCCCACACACAGACTGACCCCCACATACACCAATACACACAGACTGACCCCCCCCCCCCCCCCCCACACACACACACACAGAGACTGATTAACACTAACCAGAAGCTGCCTGGATGCTTCTGTGCAGAGCTGAGCTTCCTCTCCTGGTGTCTCCCCTGTGCTGCTCTCTATGACCCAGGAGGAAGTCCTCTCAGCACAGTGCCCCCTTTGGCCACAAGTGGGAAAAGTCCTCCAGTAACCGTGTCCCTGCAGCTTGTGAAGGGAGACGCAGTGCTCCCGACTTCAATTTCAATTGGGGGGGCACTGCATGACTCTTCTGCTCCCCCCCAGTGACGCCACTACACCCTACTGATCATTTGCCACTGACCACTGACCACTTTTAGGCATTCCCACTATATGTTTAGGAATGTGCCCACCCCAGTGTGGCATCACTAGCACCTGTTGCTGAGGTTTGGGATTTTCCATAGAGTCAACATTGTATGCCGTCTTTTAGGTTTAACTTGCCAGTGCGCAGTGGTGTGTAAGGTCGCATATTTTGCTCCATTGTTGTTCTGGAAAAATGTCACCCGTCAGTTTCCAATCTTTTCCCATGTAATGTGAGGATATTTATGGCGTGATAAATATTAAAATATATTTTCATAAAAATTATCAAAAATGTATTTAATTTTTATTAAATGTATATCTTGGCACTGTTTCCCCGATTAATGATTTAAAGCTGAGAATAACCCACTATTTTAATTCTCCTAGATCCTGGAGGAAGTTTCATTAGAATATTTTATTTCACAAATTAATTATAAAAATATGATTTATTGTGACAATAATATGTAACGTGTAATAATATCAGTGAATATTTAGGTATAACATAAGTATACAATATTGCAGTGGTTTAACACAATTAGACAGCTAAATAACAAGTTATATGCAGTTTTCAAACAAGATTTACGACAGAACTATTTTGTTTTTTAATTTTACAACTACAATAACTCTCATACCAGATCATTCACCATTCCTATGTCCATCCAATAAGAATAATTCTAACCAGATTTTACATTTTCAGAATTTTAACTTTCCTAATTAAGATTTGTGACAGACCTCTCCCTGGATTTTATATTTCCCATTATATGTTCGTTGGTTTGTTCGGTGAATTTAGCTTCTCCTATACACAGTATGATTCTAATTTTCAAATAACCAAACTAATTGCCAAACAACCGATCACCCTGCATGTGGAGTGTGCTGCTCGTTAACCTCCCAGAAGCTGTGGTTGACCACAGCTTAATTGCCGAACAGCTGGGTGGTCATCGTTCGTATCCACGAACATGTGTCGGCGGCCATCTTAAAATGTTAAACGGCTAGTGGTGTTCTGTTGTCGCACGCATGGAACTGTTTTTGGACACTAGCTCACACGAACACCACTGGGACTTCCAGACTTCCAGCAATTTGTTTTCTTGTCATACGAACGCAGCGGCGTTCGGTACATTGAAACACACGAACAAGAGATACTGGAGAATCAGATACATGAACAGTCCTTTCGTTATTTTAATGTGTTTCCTGCCCCTGAAATAGACCTGCCCACCCAGCTGAACTTATAACTTTTGAACCCCCTGAACCGATCTGGGTGATTTTTGAGTATGTTGTTCCCCCAGATCGGGGCTATTAGGAAATGTATGTTTTGTGGGGGTTTCTTATGTTTTGGGGTAACTCAATTATCTCCTAAGCAGAGGGGAGGGATTGTGCAAACTGTATGGGAGTGACTGAATGTAAAACTCTGTTTTTATTGGCTTGTTGATCCTGTGCCCCACAAGGTCCACCTAGGTGGGAACCTTGTGGAGAAAAATGTATAAAGGCCAGTGTTAACCCTTCAGTTCCTGATTTACCCTCAACACAGAGCTTTGTCTTGTGCTTGTAGGGAAAAGCTATACCTTCTGCAATCCCTGCTCCTGCATCTAAAAGGTAGGAAACAGGAGGGTGACCTTTTGCATGTGTGTGTGTATGTTTGTCTGCATGTGTGGGATGATGGGTAGACATATGGGGGGGGCGGAGATGTGTGGGGGCGTATGAGTTGAGGGGGTACACCTATGGGGGGACACTTATGGGGGGGGACAGTGCAATTTTCGCACTGGGGCACCATGGATTCTAGTTGTGTGTGTGGCCAGTATGGGGCAGTGTGTATGTGAGAAATGCAGTGGGTTAGGGGTTCAGTCTGTGTTAAGGGGTGTAGTGCATGTGACGGGGCATTGTGTATGTATGTGATGGGTGCATAGGGTCTATGCTGTGAGTAGGTGGGTGAGATGTGAAAATCTATCTCAATGTTTCCCCCTGCCTTCTTACCTTTTACCAGGGAGGTTGGATACCAGGGAGCCCTGGTTGTCCAGTAGTGGCATGTTCACTTTAGCCTGCTGCTACTCTGACTGCAGGCTGACTCTAATTTTCTACTGTGAGCACAGCATTGTATTGGAGCGTTGTCATGCTAATGCACGGCAACGCTCCAACCAGCCTGCTCGTGGGAACCAAGTGCCAGCAGGCTGGTGAGGTTGGTGATGGAGATATTTGATCTCCTCACCAGCCCTAGAGGGCTTACAGCAAGACCAGCTCTGCCTGGGCCGGCAGGGGAGATGAAATGATCTCCCATGCCGGCCATGGTCCAAGGTCATCAAAGCCCTTGGTGTGCCCACTAGTGGGCGGTAGGGATCAGGTTGACTATCCATGACCTAAAGTGTTCCTTTAAGTTTAGGGATAGGATTAGCAATTAGCCAGCAAGAGAATTTCTCTACTGATATTATCAGAATTAATCCTTCTTACTATTTTACTAGGCTTAAGGGTAGGATTTGCTTAGGGTTAGGTTTTGGATTAGGAGTGACCCATAGCAAAGGTATACATAGGGGATATTGTACTCAAGAGGTGATACTCAATATAATTTATGGAAATTATGAGAATGACACAAATGCCATTTGTATGCAAAATTTTAAAAATAACAATGAATACCAACGAGCTTGAACCTACCAACCAAGTGTAACATGCCAGCCTAAACCACTTCCTATTTCATGCACCCCACAATTTAACCTGGCCATTCCCCACCTCTGTAAAAAAACCTTAACCCTTAACACAAAAAGGGATGATAGGAGGGACAACTCACAGGTGTCAGATTTATTAATATGACCCTTCTTAAGATGGCTCACACCCAATTCCACAAATTCTCACAATGATTAGCTCCTGGCTGCACTGATCCATGGTCTACGTGACATGTGCATAGTCGGTAAACCGGCATAGTGGCTAAACCATATACCCTGAACCAATGAAGACAGGTTTATACTGTTGGAAATTATTTGTCCACAGCTTTATTAATTAAATGCAAATCTAACAAATGGGGTCATTGCCGACCAAACCAACAAAACATTTAAACTACAATCCCCCTGTACATAATATCCCCAAGCAATGACCCAACACAGATAACCATCTGTAACAAATCCCAACAGATTAATGTACCAAGACACCCCGACACCATCCGGTTCTGAGCTACCAATGAGCTCGAACCTGTGTAACATTCCAGCATAAACTAACCTAGCCATGCCCACTTCCTACTTCATGCACCCAAAATTTAACCTGGCCATTCCCCGACACAGCTCAGGAATTGACTGCCTAAAGCTCCTGAGTGCCCCCACCACACAAAAACAGGGCCCTGTGAATACCTTCCCGAAAGCCTAAGTTAAGCAAATCATACCCAACCCCTGAAAGGTGGACACCATCCCGCCCAAAATACCCATTAAGCATACCTTCCAGTTCGATGCCGCAGTGATATACCCCCACTCCATCTAATAAATACAGCCATTATTTTATTAACCTTACACAGACAACGACCCGCTGCAGCAGGGTCCATACCATGCCTCCAGTGAAAACATGGAACCATTTCGGACCACACTAACAGCACACTCGAAACCAGCTCCTGTAGCAAATCGACATCCCTCTTCATCCATCTAACCAAAGCCTGCTGAGGGACTAGCTCTATATCGTTGACTCCCGCGTGAATTAGTAGCACATCTGGAACTACCCTGTTTTGCACCCTCCTAAAAATCTCTCTACTAATTCTCTGCCAGAAAAAAAACAGAAACCTGCTCCAGAGGAAAGCCCAGCTGCACCCCCAATCTCCAAACTGCGACTCTCTTCTGTGCCCAATAGATGTAGGCCACCAACCAGGCCATCTAACCTGAAATGAAAACAAAGTAAACTACAAAAAATTGACACTAAAAACAGTACCAACAACCCCCACATTTCACAAAAGCCTAATGAACCATATCGATTCACACCTACCTATCCACTTAATTAGTTCATCCCCGAGCCCAAGTTGAAAGCCTCAGTTGCCACACCTATCCTAAACGAGTGGGTCCCAAACTGCTTGGGAACCAAAACCAACTGTTTTAAGCCCATCCGGAACACTCAAAATAATTGGAAACGAGACAGAGCAGAACCTTTCTCATGTAACAAAATACAGTCAACCACCCCCGACAGATCCCCAAATAGCTGGCCGTACAAGCTACGCGACAAACACAGGGCAGGGAGAAAAGCAAAACTGAACAAGCCTTCCTGAACACATCGGTCTTCAAGCGACGCAACCGAATCATAACCTTGTCAGCACCAAACTCCACATCCAAACTTTAAATCCCTCCCACCCCAGACTGACTACAACTTACCAGTTCCACAATCCAAAAAGCCCCACACAAATGCATCAGAAAACAAAACCATTTCATAAAGAGAACAAACACACGGGAGAACCCCTAATAATCTCTGCAGGACCACAAACGACACAGGCCTCCTCGAATCCACCAACTACTTACCCTTCCGAAAACCCTTCAGTGCCTGTTGAAAAAGAAAATGTTTAGTAAGGTCTTCACAACTGTTCAACTTGAAAAGAAAAGCCAACACCACCATGTTCCGGTCGACAACCGCCAAAGATGCCTGACAAGCAAACAGACCATACAAGAACCATAAGAGAGTATCCAGGACACCCTCAATCCACAGGCCAACCCTGGCACTACTAACCACTTCATCCCAAGCATTCAAAAACTTAATGTTTGATATCCCAGATTAGCAAAACAGGTGAGGTGTAATTAGACATAAGTGAAACTACTAAGCAAAATAAAAGTTCTGGTCCGACTGTTACTTAGCAGCTGGTGCTATTTGAGCACTGGCCCACCCTGCTCTCCAAGTGCTCGGCCCCAGGGACCTATACCATGGTTTGCAGAGTACCAGTAATGCATCTTGAAAACCTAACATCTCTCCCTGGGACATTTAACTCTCACACTTCAGGTTGCTGTTCAGAAAATCAGGCCTGATGTATATGCCATCAACTACCAGACCACATTTTCTCTCACAATATATATATATATATATATATATATATATATATATATATATATTTATATATATATAAGATGGGAATATATAACATTGAATTTCTATGAAATTAACAGAATTAGTAAGAACCGACACAGAGAACTAGTGTACCTCACAGTCAGCAGACACATTCCAGCCAATCAGCAGCAGACCCTCCCTCCCAGACCCTCCCACCTCCTAGACAGCATACAATTTAGATTAATTCTGAAGCTGCATTCTTCAGAAGTGTGTTATATTTGAGCATGCTAGGCTGAACGTGCGTATATCATGGCTAGTTGCACTGAGGGTATGAGTATATAGCAGTACATTGTTGTGAAAGATGGCTGTCATGTTTAGGGTGTAGCTTGCACGTCAGAGGCGGCTCTCTAATTAGGCGGTTTAGGAGGCCACTGGCTGGGGCCTCGCGGCCGCCTAAACCGACTGTGTCAGGTCCTCGGTCACTGACTGAGGACCTGACACCAGGAGGGGGCCCGGCGGCTTGCCCGGTATGCCGCCGGGTGCGAGGCCCCTCTTGGCTGCCCGGCCAGCCACCGCAGACACCGGTCTGCAGCTCCGCAGTGAGCAGAGCTGCAGACCATGTGTCTCGCGAAAACCGGCCAATCAGAGCGTTGCCGCAGGTTACCACGGCAACGCTCTGATGGTCTCGCGAGATTACATGGTCTGCAGCTCTGCGGAGCTGCAGACCGGGAGCAGTGGCCACCGGACCACCAGGGAGCCCACTGGACCACCAGGGGCTAAAGGTAGGCTCTCTCACCCCCCACCACACTCAGCCTCCCTACCACCCTCCCCACCACCCTCAGCCTCATCACCCTCCCTACCACCCTCAGCCAGCCTCACCACCCTCCCCACCACCCTCAACCTCACCACCCTCAGCCTCACCACCCTCAGCCTCATCACCCTCCCTACCACCCTCAGCCTCCTCACCCTCCCTACCACCCTCAGCCTCACCACCCTCCCCACCACCCTCAGCCTCACCACCCTCCCCACCACCCCCACCACCCTCAGCACCCCACAACCCTCAGCCTCAGCACCCCCTACCACCCTCAGCCTAGTATAGTGTATGCAGTGTGTGTGTATAGTGTATGCAGTGTATAGTGTGTGCAGTGTGTGTATGCAGTGTGTGTGTATAGTGTATGCAGTTTTTGTGTATAGTGTGTGCAGTGTGTGTATAGTGTGTGCAGTGTGTGTATAGTGTATGCAGTGCATAGTGTGTGCAGTGTGTGTATAGTGTGTGCAGTGTGCATGTTGTGTGGAATAAGTGCTGCCACTTACCTGCCCGTCCTGTCCTCCTTGACTGGTGGTCCGGTGGCAGTAAAGAGTGGCCCAGTACTTTGCATTCTCGTTTACCATCCAGCAGCAGCAGCAGCAGCAGCAGGGTCCTCTGTTCTCGCGTTCCGCGAGAGCGTTTCCACAGGTTGCTATGGCAACCCGCGTCAACGCTCTCGCGGATCGCGAGAACAGGACCTACTGCTGCTTGATGGGAAATCGCATTGATACACGAACTCGCGGCACACCAGTCCCTTTTCATAAAACACAGGGGTGGCGAAATGCCGCCCCTGTGAAAGTGCGCCCCGGGCACCCCCTTAGTGAGAGGTACCCGGGGCGGACCACCCCCGCCACCCCCCCTTAGTACGCCACTGGGTGTCACAATAGCTTGCATTTAAAAATAAACACAACTTATTTGACTGTAATATAATAGCAGTCAGTTTCCTTCACACGTGTGTGTTTCAGGACCTGCCAGGGCACAGTGTCACACCAGTGCAACTCATATCTGGTGTAACACTAGTGTACATTAAAAAAAACAAAACTAGAAATTTGACTGTGAAATAATAGCAGTCAGTTTCCTTCACACGTGTGTGTTTCAGGGCCTGCCAGGGCACAGTGTCACACCAGTGCAACTCATATCTGGTGTAACAGTAGTGTACATTTAAAAAAAAAATACAGGGGGCTTGTTGTCACCTTTCGGGGACCCTTGGTGTTGTACGTGGCTGGGTGGAGGAAGAGACCTTCAATGACATCAGTGAGGACAAGGAACAGGACATGGCTAGCTTGGTATCCAACCTTGTGCAAATGGGGAGTTTGCGGTTGTGCAAATGGACTGTTTGAGGTTGTTTGCGGTGCGTTAAACGGGGAGTTTGGTCTGTCACTGTGAAGCGGGCGTAACCCTTACACTACCTGATCGATACAACATCATACCTGATGTTTTAAAGCACGTTATTCCAAACAATTTAGGAATGTTAGGTGATTTATGCCCTTCATGGATTAAAATTGACTCTGCATCAACTATGTAATTTTCCATGGGAGTTTTGCCATGGATCCCCCTCCGGCATGCCACAGTCCAGGTGTTAGTCCCCTTGAAACAACTTTTCCATCACTATTGTGGCCAGAAAGTTCGCCTGCCTACTGAAGTCTATGGCGGTTCGCCCGGTTCGCCCGTTCGCGAACATTTGCGGAAGTTCGCATTCGCCATTCGAGAACGGAAAATGTTATGTTCGCGACATCACTACAGAGAACTACTCCCTTTTCACGCTAGAATGCTATTCAAGCATCAAAGCTCGCAACCCCTCCTATATGATAAATTATATATCTAGGTGTTATTTCAATAGAATATGTGGACTGCAAAAACTTAAAGAGACACTCCACACTCCTAAAGCATTTTAGCTTGCTGAAAAGCTATTTGTGTGAAGAGTGTGCCCTCTTTTTTTCATTGGGAATTGACGCTTTTGTAAATTAACCTGCTTACACCCCCTTGGCTTTCAAGTAGACAACAGGTCATGTTACTTCCTGGTTTTGTTAGTTTAGTGGATCTAAACTCAAGAGGAAGCCATTGCTCAGAGTACCTACCCTGTAACATCTTCTAATTGAACTGCATTGGGAAGCTGTGATTGGACACCACAGAAAGTCTGGGCAGAGTTAGAAGAGGAAACCTTGTAGCAACAACAACAGACAAGAGAACTGCAGCTTTTGCAAGTTGCTTTTAGATATATCTAAATGATAGAATAAATCATTTAATGCATGCAAGTTTTCATTTGGGGCATATCTACTACAGTGATTCTTAATTATTTTGTATTTCGGTAGTGGAGTGTAGGTAGTGGTAGTGAATGAGATTGCTGAGTTCAAAGAAATGTACTATTTATATCAGATGAAAAAGAAACAAGACGCAATTACACAACTAGCATTAGGCCTAGGTAATAGACAAATGTACTTTTTTTATAATTTCTATTTTATTGAAGGTTTTACATTCATATCCATTGCAGTCAAGTTTTGAACATAGATACATTGTGTTGCAGAGTTATACATGGTATAAGGAACATGGTAACAATCCTTACAATGACACGTACACCCAAGATTGTCATTTGGAGTCATACAATTGGATATAACAATATTAGAGTAAAACAGCAAGACCGAAACAGATAACAGGTAACAGGTCAACACTATTGACATTTAATTGACATGTAATTGGTGTGTGTGTGTGTTGCTTGGTCGGGTGGTTTAAAGGTCGGACGGGTAAGAGGGCCGATAAGTAGGGCTACTCAGGGAGGATCTCTTTTGGCAAACAGCCAGAAGTAAGTTTGCTGCTATTGTTAGCACTTAGTAATAATTGCCATGGAGCCCAAGTAATCATACATTTCTTAGCTTTAGTCGGCGAGTCTAATGACATGCGTTCATACATAAAATTGCTGGAGCTTGTCTTTAAGTTGAGTAGGAGATGGGCACACTGAAGTTTTCCAGTGTGCAGCTATTAAGTTGCGGGCCGCTAGTATTGTAAGAGCTATTAATTGGTGGTATGGGTAGTGGGTGTCTCTGTCAAATAGCAGTAAAAGACAAGTAGTGACTGTCATTGGGAATCTATGTATTCCCATTTGCTCCAGCAGTGATTGGACTTCTGTCCAGTGGACGATTCTCATCGCACGTCCACCACACTTGGAGCATATTTCCCTCTTCTTTCATACACCTCCAACATAATGGGGATGACGCTGGGTATATCTTATTCAATTTGTGGAGTGTCAAATACCAGTGATAGAGAAGTTTCCTGTGTGCTTCTATATGTGTGTAGCATCTAGTCCCTTTTGATAGGTGGTTAAGCGCTTTCAGCCATTTGGTTTCTGTTAGTGTAACTCCACTGTCTCTTTCCCAATGAGATCTACAGGGTTCTGGTTTTACAGGTTGTAATTCTAGTCCCGCTTTGTAGCATAGGAACAAGGCCTTCGGTTTAGTTGGTGTTGCTATGCATCTTTGCAATACTAATTGCGGGTTGAGGAGGAGCGGGTGGGTCGGAGGTTTTAGTGGTATTAGTGTGGATTAGTGTTGTCGCGAACCCGAAATTTTCGGTTCGCGAACGGCGAATGCGAACTTCCGCAAATGTTCGCGAACGGGCGAACCGTGCGAACCGCCATAGACTTCAATGGACAGGCGAATTTTAAAACACACAGGGACTCTTTCTGGCCACAATAGTGATGGAAAAGTTGTTTCAAGGGGACTAACACCTGGACTGTGGCATGCCGGAGGGGGATCCATGGCAAAACTCCCATGGAAAATTACATAGTTGATGCAGAGTCTGGTTTTAATCCATAAAGGGCATAAATCACCTAACATTCCTAAATTGTTTGGAATAACGTGCTTTAAAACATCAGGTATGATGTTGTATCGATCAGGTAGTGTAAGGGTTACGCCCGCTTCACAGTGACAGACCAAACTCCCCGTTTAACACACCGCAAACAGTCCTCTATATACAGAGTAAACATGGCTCCCTCTGTATACTGTGTAAACATGGCCCCCCTCTATATACAGTGTAAACATGGCTCCCTCTATATACAGAGTAACATGGCTCCCTCTATATACAGTGTAACATGGCTCCCCTCTATATACAGAGTAACATGGCTCCCCTATATACAGTGTAAACATGGCTCCTCTCTATATACAGAGTAACATGGCTTCCCTCTATATACCGTGTAAACATGGCTCCCTCTATATACAGTGTAAACATGGCTCCTCTCTATATACAGAGTAACATGGCTCCCCTCTATATACAGAGTAACATGGCTCCCCTCTATATACAGTGTAAACATGGCTCCTCTCTATATACAGAGTAACATGGCTCCCCTCTATATACAGAGTAACATGGCTCCCCTCTATATACAGTGTAAACATGGCTCCTCTCTATATACAGAGTAACATGGCTCCCCTCTATATACAGAGTAACATGGCTCCCCTCTATATACAGTGTAAACATGGCTCCTCTCTATATACAGTGTAAACATGGCTCCTCTCTATATACAGAGTAACATGGCTCCCCTCTATATACAGAGTAACATGGCTCCCCTCTATATACAGTGTAAACATGGCTCCTCTCTATATACAGAGTAACATGGCTCCCCTCTATATACAGAGTAACATGGCTCCCCTCTATATACAGAGTAACATGGCTCCCCTCTATATACAGTGTAAACATGGCTCCTCTCTATATACAGAGTAACATGGCTCCCCTCTATATACAGAGTAACATGGCTCCCCTCTATATACAGTGTAAACATGGTTCCCTCTATATACAGTGTAAACATGGCTCCTCTCTATATACAGAGTAACATGGCTTCCCTCTATATACCGTGTAAACATGGCTCCCTCTATATACAGAATAACATGGCTTCCCTCTATATACCGTGTAAACATGGCTCCCCTCTGTATATAGAGGGAGCCATGTTACTCTGTATATAGAGGGAGCCATGTTTCCACTGTATATAGTGTAACATGGCTCCCCTCTATATACAGAGTAACATGGCTCCCCTCTATATACAGAGTAACATGGCTCCCCTCTATATACAGTGTAAACATGGCTCCTCTCTATATACAGAGTAACATGGCTCCCCTCTATACAGGGGCGTACCTGGAGCATTTGGCACCCGGGGCGGATCCTTTATTTGGCACCCCCCTCCCCAACTTTGAAATGTAAAAAACAGCTGCAATTTTTTTTTAAATGTATGTTTATGCAGTGTGTGTATAGTGTGTAAAGTGTGTGTATATTGTGTGTATAGTGAGTGTGTATAGTGTGTACAGTGTGTGTATATTGTGTGTATAGTGAGTGTGTATAGTGTGTGTGTGTATAGTGTGTATAGTGTGTGCAGTGTGTGTATAGAGTGTGTATAGTGTGTGTAGTGTGTGTGTATAGTGTGTGCAGTGTGTGCATAGTGTGTACAGTGTGTGTGTATATTGTGTGTATAGTGTGTGTAGTGTGTGTATAATGTGTGCAGTGTGTGCAGTGTGTATGTAGTGTGTGTGTATAGTGTGTGCATAGTGTATGCAGTGTGTGCATAGTGTGTACAGTGTGTGTGTAGTGTGTGTAGTGTGTGTATAGTGTGTATAGTGTGTGCAGTGTGTGTATAGTGTGTATGCAGTGTGTGTATAGTGTGTATGCAGTGTGTGTATAGTGTATGCAGTGTGTGTATAGTGTGTGCAGTGTGTGTATAGTTAGTGCAGTGTGTGTATAGTGTATGCAGTGTGTGCAGTGTGTATGCAGTGTGTGTAGAGTGTGTATAGTGTATGCAGTGTGTGTATAGTGTGTGTATAGAGTGTGCAGTGTGTGTATAGTGTGTGCAGTGTGTATAGTGTGTGCAGTGTGTATGCAGTGTGTGTAGTGTGTGTATAGAGTGTGTAGTGTGTGTATAGAGTGTGCAGTGTGTGTATAGTGTGTGCAGTGTGTATAGTGTGTGCAGTGTGTATGCAGTGTGTGTAGTGTGTGTATGCAGTGTGTGTAGCGTGTGTGTGCATAGTGTGTACAGTGTGTGTATAGTGTGTACAGTGTGTGTGTATATTTTGTGTATAGTGTGTGTATATTGTGTGTAGTGTGTGTATAGTGTGTATGCAGTGTGTGTCCCCAAGCCCCTAGTCACACAACCAAATAAAAAAGCCCCTACCTACCCCCCTCACCCTAAAAAATAGTGAAGGGGGAATAAAATTACTACCCTGTAAAGTAAAATTCAACTTACTATTCAACGTCTTCTTCTTCTAAAATCTTCATTTTTTTAGCCCTAAAAAAGGCCAAATAAAAAGCCATCATACCCGTCGAACTTAAAAATAAAAAAAAAAACCTGAGCACAAAAAAAATGTAATCCATCTTCACCCATGGAGGGCTCCGTGTCAGTGTTTATCAGGGATCCTTAGGATAGGTGTCAATCCATATCTGCCAAGTGACCCTATGTAGGGGGAACAGTCCCTATTCTGCTCTGTGTCAGTGTCTGGAGGGAGTATCTGCAGTAACACAGAGTGTCTGGGGGGAGTATCTGCAGTAACACATGGTGTCTGGAGGGAGTATCTGCAGTAACACAGAGTGTCTGGGGGTAGTATCTACTTGTAACATTTATATGCACTAAAAAAAAAAAAAAAAAAAATTGAAAAAAAAAAAAAAAATGGTTGCAGCTTCCGAATTAATCTAAAATGGATGCTGTTCAGTAGGTGGGAGGGTCTGCTAGGGAGGGTGTGCTGCTGATTGGCTGTAATGTGTCTGCTGACTGTGAGGTACAGGGTCAAAGTTTACTCAATGATGACGAATAGGGGGCGGACCGAACACCGCATGTGTTCGCCCGCGGTGGCGGACGCGAACATGCTATGTTCGCCGGGAACTATTCGCCAGCGAACAGTTCGGTACATCACTAGTGTGGATATGTGATAGTAGGGTGCTGCGCACTTGTAGGTAAAGAAAGGTGTCTTCATCAGTGAGGCCCCATATCCTCTGAAGATTCTGGAAAGATTTTATTGTTTGTCCTTCTAGTAGGTGGTGTATGTGTGTAATGCCCAGTGCTTTCCAATTGGACAAATGTACATTTAAGTTACAAGACTATCAATTACATAGAGTATATACAGTGTTTACAACAAGCTTACAAGTTCCTTATTTGATATTACATGCTTGTGTTCTCTCTCTCTCCCCCCTCTCTTCCTCCTAACTAACCTGAACCCTGGTAGTATCCCTAATCTTAAAGAAAATGTTCCCTATCCACAACATTGTGAGGAAGGCTGAACTTGATGGACACAAGTCTCTTTTCAGCTATGTAACTATGTAACATTGCCAGATTTGGTCAATTAATAGATTGCCAGACAGATGCCATTCTAATGATTTTATAACTAAACTGCTTTGTTCAGCTGGGTAAGCCAGCTTGTTGTATACGCACACAGATGCACACCAATAACAGTAAATATACATATAGGTTAGGTTTCACACAAACCACAAGGTATATAAAATATACCAATGAATATGTCTACTCATATGTCTACTCATTCCTGACACTGGGATATATATACCCATATATGAATATTATATGAAGATGGAAATAAAACATAAGCAATTGTCTATACTCTAACACAGTGTATATCATATATCTGCTCTATATTAAATACAAAATATTAATAAAGTGACATTGGTATTCAAAAATAGCTCTGGAGAATGATGTGCCCAAACACTTCTGATGTAAATTTGCACTGGTACTCCTGCTTTGCACTCCGGGTGAACAATTCAATACTACAAGGTGCAACATTATGGCAATGCATATCACAATGCTATAACAACATACCTTATACTATGCATGTGTGCACCGAAAAGCAAAGTGTTAGAGATGGGTTTGAGTTAGGTGTGATTGATAAATGTACACAACTCCATTTGCCACTAGAGCAAGAGTAAAAAAAAGGCATATGGGAAGTGTGCTGTCCTCTGGCTCCACGCAAAAGAAGACTGTTAAAAGGGCAAAGAAGCTGTTGTTAAGGTCTCTATAGTTCTCCCTATGTATATGCCAGGTACTGAGAAATGAGTAAAATAAAAAATAAAAAAAGAGAAGAAATTGATATCTTTTAATACTTTGGAGGAAAGGAAGAAACTCAGTAATGAGTTATCCAAAGGGTCAAGTCAAGGGAGAGGTTGTAGAGACGTACTGGATACCGCACTTACCAAATAACCCAGGTGCTGTGAAGCTAGGACTGGCCAGGCATCCCTTCCAAGATATGTAGAATAAATAACAGTTCAGGCACTCCAGGATAACAGATATAGCAGCTTTACTGGGACAAAAGCAGCAACATTTTGACCCTACAGGGTCTTTATCAAGCTACTTGATAAAGCTTTCTAAAGACCTGGTAGGATCGAAACGTTGCTGCTTTTGCCTTAATAAAAGTTGCTATTTCTGTTATCCTGGAGTGCCTGAACTGTTATTTATTGTGCATATCAACAGAGAGGTTGTGGCAGAACTAGATGCTCTGTACAACTAGAGGGATCAGAAGGCAAAGAATCCGCCATTTAGTTAGCCAACAGAAGCAGGGACTGGGTATGATAGCAATTTCATATTCATGAAAAGGTTTCATCTCTGGGATACTTTCTCTCTAGAAATCCATTCATGACAGATGTCAATACACTGTAAATGGTAAGGGAATTAACATATAGCAACATTGATCAATTGTATGAATATAGACTCTTAATTAGGTGTTAAAATCTCTTAACTATGGAAGTGAAAGTAAAATAAATTAATTGTGGAATGGATTTTCTCGCTAAATAGTAAACAGAAAACTAAAGTGTTAAATTTAGGCCAAGATTGATGAGCTGTATAAATTCTCCAGCTTTTGTACAGTCACAGCTCAGTTTTTTTAATCATCTAACTCAATATTATAAGATATGGACCTGGAAACACAGTAGATTAAATAATGGTAAAGTGGTTTATAGGACTAAAGCCTAGCTCATCTTCAATTCTGGCCAGAAAGAAGTTAAACATTTCCTCTCTCGAATACCAATTACAGTACACCATTCTCGCTGTCATTCTCCCTGCCTTACTTTCTTTTATTGCACCTCTCTATGTCTCTGTCTTTCTCTCTTTAATGTCATTAAAGAACAAGAAAAGAGCCAGCAAAACATGCTTGAGTTTAATTATTGATAAAACTCTTTTTAATAATTCAGATATGCAAATGAAGCTGGTATCAGATTTGTCTGTAAGAGAGAACCACCTGGGGAAAGCTCATTTGTGTGAGGCAGTGGAAGGGAACATGTTCCTAATTCAGAAAGGGAAATGTCTTAATGAATGTCTGTGTGATCACCAAATCTGGAATCCTGTAAGAGAATGTACAAGTATCACAAATAAAGGAGACAGATGTAATTACCACAAGGGCATTGGCCAAAGCTTTGGCAGGGCGTTAGATGTGATTACTTTAAGAACTATATAAACTTGCAATTTATTGTTTTTTTGTTTTTTTCAAACACATGAGTGCATGTATTTCGGCATCCATGTGAAAGTTATAAAGTATTCAATGTCCCAAAATGCAATAATAAGTGCATATAATAACTATTACAAGTTTATTTATAAAGTACAGTTGTAATCAAAATTTACAGACTTTCAGCTGTTTGCATTGAGCAAATCAAACTAAAAGCAATTTAAATAGCTCAATACAATGAATGCTTCAAGTGCTTTTCCAATATGCAACTGAAAAATGCAACTTATCACTAAAACAGTCTCTAAATTATGCAACCCCTTCATGGCACGCATCTTTAGTACTAAGTAGAGCACCCTTTGCTGTTATGACCTGCTGCACACAAGATGCATAGCCAGACACCAGCTTCTGGCAGCGTTTCTGAGCAATGGCCTCCACTTCAGTAATATTCTTGGGTTTGCATGCTTCAGACGCCTTCTTCAAATCCCACCAGAGATTTTCCATAGGGTATAAGTCAGGGGACTGTAATAGAATAGTCCAGGAATTCTTCGATAACCAATATTTGGTTGAATTTGAAGTATGCTTAGGATCATTGTTTTGTTGCAAGGTCCAATGACACTCAAGCTTCAGACATTATGATGTGTTCTCCCAGGATTTCCTGATACTTCAATGAATCCTTCTTGCCTTTCACATGCTGCAGGTTTCCAGTGCCAGAGGAGGCAAGGCAGCCCCAGAGCATCACCGAGCCACCATCATGCTTAACTGTAGGTAGAGTGTTCTTTTCAACGTATTCTTCATTTTTCTTCCTCCAGACGTCCATAGAGCCAAAAAGTTCCAGTTTTGTTTCATTGTTCCACAGAAGAGAATCCCAAAACTTCTAAGGCTTATTTATATGATTTTCAGCATGTTGTGGTCAACATTTCTTGTGCTTTTGGGTCAATAGTCGTGTACATCTTTGAGTTCTGGCATGGAAACCTTCTGCGTTTGGTACACTTCTTACTGTGCTCACTGAAACCTCAGGGCCTATTACCACCAAGTCTTGCTGCAGGTCTTTTGCAGTAACACAAGGGGTTTTCACCACCTGCCTTCTTAGAAATTTGGTTGCAGCCATTGATAGCTCCCTTTTTCTGTCCCGCCCAACTAGTGTAACCACTGTTCCTTCAAGTTTGAACTTAAAATCTATGCTTCCAATGGTGTCTTTAGGAACATTCCTTTGCTATCTGTTTGTATCCTGTTTCTTGTTTGTGAATGGCGATGATCTCTTCTCTTAACTTTGGGGACCAATCTTCTGACTTAGCCATATCTAACATGCAGTCAAACATGACACTCAACATAACCCTGGAGCAACTAATGAAGCCCTTGATAAGTTGCATCAGGTGTGTTTGAGACAAAATCTGCTTTGCATATTTGTGCTGATGTGAGGGATTCTATTCAGGGGTTTAAGCAATGTTGAGACTGGAGAAGTCATTATAAATTGCATTTTCAGTTGAATTTGGGGAAACCATTTGAATCATTCATTGTGTTGATCTATTTGAATTACTTTTGTTTGATTGGGTCATTGCAAACAGATGAAAGTCTGTAAATTTTGTCAATAAAACAGATTTTCAATTGGGGTTGAATAATTTTGATTACAGCTGTACAATCATATTAGGCAGCCCTCCCATCTAAATCATCACATACTATGTAAAAATATCCATAATAGTGGCTCGCTGCAAACAAATGGCTTGATTCAATTCTTTGGATCAGCTTTTCAGTTGCTCAAAATCCATTAGACTGCTTCCTTTGTCTTCTGAACAAGAGAGGCATAGTTCACCTAGATACAGAGGGACGCATCGAAGTAAAGAGCAAAAATATCCCTTGGATAAAGTTTTCCCTGGAACAAAACCCAGAAATTTCAGGTTGCAAACGAAAAGAGAAGCCCTAGTGATCTGGTTAAATGCTCGAAGCACTAGGTTCTAAGGCAGACAAGTATTACAAGATATTAAACTGAAGTACTATGAAGGTAATATGATCATTGGCTGTGACATGCAGAATAAATCATATATTACATTAAACTGTGTTCCATATATTTGTTTATGCTAACATAGTGATGTGCTTGGTTTTTTAAACTAAAATATGGCAGATGGAATTCCAATTATTTATGTCATTTGAGACTTATTTCAGTTTTGCATATTTTATAAATATTTCTCAAGCCTTATTTTGACTATAAAATATTATCTTGGCATGGTTATAAAAAGAGACAACAATGTGTTTTACAAAGAAACAAAAACATCCAGAAACAAATGGCTTTTAAATCAAAACTGGTCCCAATTAAAATGTTCACATTTAAAAAAAAAAGCCCAAGGTGACTTTATACTATGTAGTTTTCTATGGTTGCAGCAATAATCTCCAAGGGAATTGTGACATATCATGGATAATAAAAATGTCACAGGGTTACCCCAGGAGATTTTGAGAATGAACAAGTGATCAGGAACAAAAGAACATAAAAAAGTGAGATGTATAATTTACCTCTTCTGGTAGTTTTATTGTTCTAAACTGGATATCTTTAAGAAATGATGGACATGCAATAAGAATATCACAAGGACAATTTAAAATAAATAATTTATAGGATGCTGATCAAGTAAATAATTTTCATTTATTCACTTTCGTTTTAGTTCATAAACACCTTTTTATGATATAGATTTCACAACAAGATCACTATGGACACATATGTAGTCATTGATTCTATTTTGTAAGAGTTCTGTACATCGGCATGCTGGGTACATTTTACTTTTAACATTTGTAATACAATTCTAAATTCTTTATTTTCTACACGCAATTAACAGGTCTTAAGCAGGCCTTCTTCCTATCCTGCATTTGGTGGTTCTTTCCCACCATTCCAAATTAGGTCATCACCTAATATTTTTGGCTAGGTTTTTCAAAAACAATTAATCCTGCAATTTAATTTTCTGTCCCACCATCCCAAATTAGGTAATCATTTAACATTTTTGGCTAAGCTTTTGATATGATTTTATTGTTTTTGGTAAACTTTTAAAATTATTTAATATTTAGAAAAATATTTTTATATTTTTACATTTTTTTTCAATATTGATATTTTGTATATATAATTTATTTTTGCCATTTTATTTTGAAAAAAAATATTTTCAAAATTTAGCCAAAAATATCAACTGATTTGAAAAGCTTATCCAAAAATTATTAGATTGACGCCTTAGTTCCTTGGTGTCCCGCATCCAGTGACACCATGAAACTGTCCTTGGTGAGCACGGCACATCATTACATGCGTTGACACTGTGCAGAGGTTCCTAGGATCACAAAGACAGTGCTTCAGCTTGCCCCTCTGGATAGTCCTGTATGATGAAGGCCAATCCAGGGGCTTTCTTATAGCCTGGCATGCCTAATGCCAGACGGACTTACCTCTTCAGTAGACATGTCCACCCACATTCTGGATGGACATGCCCATTATGGCAATCCCCCTGAAGTCCCATCCACCCATCTCAAATCCATACCTCCCAATATTGGGAGCTATGAATAAGTACAATAATATGATCAGCCTTCTTTCTAAAATGTTAATGTTAAAATGTCTCTGTCTGGACATTTGGGGCTCTCTTGCTGGTTTGTGGGCAGTAATATCTGCTTTTTACCCTGGACCTCTGCTTTGTTTAACTGCAGGAGTTCTGATTATGTGAAACAAAGAACTAGGCAGAGGCTTGAATTGATTTGTAAATTTCAGTAATATTTTTTCCATCTTTCCAGCTCTCATATTGGATTATTAGCATATAATATTCAATTCTTATAATTTCAGCAATCCAGATACCTCACTATATCACTTCCTAGTAAACCCTAATTACAAAAAGGAAGCCTAAATAGTGAGTAGTCAAAAAGACATAGACCTAAACTAACCTTTCCACTTGTCAAGTACACAATATTTATACTATCCATTTACATGTTACCAAGGTGGGCTCTCCATATAAACACATGTTAAGATGAAATTAAATATTTTTGACATAGCATTTTTAAAAATCATTCCCCAATGATTTTACTTCCTCAATTTATGTGTGGCGCACCAGCGTCACTAATTACCATGCCCACTGCACAATTGCTTAGGTGGGGGTTTTGCCGGACTCAAAGGGCCGGGGAAGCACACTTGTTTGGGCGGGGGTTGTTGCTGGTTTGGGTGAGGATTCCAGGATTCCCCAGGGGCCAGCCATGACCATAGGAGGTCCTGAGAAGTAGAGCCACGATGAACTCAACCAACCACTCACCTCATCCTCAGCCATCTGTGAAAACCACAAAGATTCTGGTGATAAAGAGGCTCGCTATTTGTAACTGGCCCTTTAAATGGAAAATTGCCCTACTTCCCTGGATTGTGGAGAAGCCTATTTGCCAGCCTCCTTCCTCATGACTATGGCCCCTGGAAGATTGTGCCCCTGAAAACTTATTAACTTTTATTGGGTGTGTATGGCCCTTTAAGAACCGTCTGGGGACATATTGTGACTTTGCTGAACAATACCCCTTTAAGACTATGTCCCCAGACCTGTAAAATAACTTGTTCCTGACTTTCTCCCACTTGGTTCAGTAAATAGGGCTTACTGAACCAAGTACCACACAGGCGGACCACCCAGAAGTTAAAGTGTGCAGGCAATTTACCTCCCAGGCTGTGAGGTTACTGCAGGTTAATTGCACGTGGCGGCGGCCATCTTTGTTCAGTCGAACGCGGTCAGCGGTGTATGCTAAAGATTCTGTGGAACTGAAATCGGCTACACATTTTACCGAACACCGCTGACCCTTACCTTCTCCTACACTTCGTTTTTCAGCTCCAGACAGGGCCGGCGCTACCATTAAGGCGAATAAGGCATTCGCCTGGGGCGCCGGCCTCTAGGGGGCGCAAACCGAGAGGTTTCCCGGTGGGCTGCCCTGCTGTAGCTGTTTGGGAATGCTGTGCTGGGTGAGCGGCTCCTTAGCCACCCCCCAGCGCAGCCACTCACCTGCTGGGCCCCCTCTGCAGCCGATTACCTTCTCAGGCAGTGGGGTTTGCTGTAACCCCATCCCCCGAGCAGAGCACTGTGCTTCCTGCAGGCAGGGGGAGCCTGTGAACACCGGAAGCACTGTGAAGGGAGCAGGAAGCAGGCTGTGCTCACAGTGCACGGCTCTCCTGCTCCCCCAGGAGAAAGAGCAACATCCTGGATCCTGCAGCCTGGACCTCTTCTCTTCACAGTACCCAGGTATGTCATGGTTAAGGTGGATTTATTATTGTGTGCATGTTTGTAAATGGGGGAGTGTGTAAATTGGTTTGTTTGTGTGTGTAAATAAAGTGTGACTTAATGTAAAGTTTGTGTTTGAGTGACAGTATGTGTGTTAAAGAGTGTGTAAGTTACATTGTGTGTTAAGGAGAGTGTGCAAGTGACTGTGTGTGTGTTAGGGAGAGTGTGCAAGTGACTGTGTGTGTTAGTGTGTGCAAGTGACTGTGTGTGTGTGTGTTAAGGAGAGTGTGCAAGTGATTCTGTGTGTGTGTGTTAGGGAGAGTGTGCAAGTTACTCTGTGTGTGTGTGTGTTAGGGAGAGTGTGCAAGTGACTGTGTGTGTGTGTTAAGGAGAGTGTGCAAGTTAATCTGTGTGTGTGTGTGTGTGTTAAGGAGAGTGTGCAAGTGATTCTGTGTGTGTGTGTTAGGGAGAGTGTGCAAGTTACTCTGTGTGTGTGTGTGTTAGGGAGAGTGTGCAAGTGACTGTGTGTGTGTGTTAAGGAGAGTGTGCAAGTTAATCTGTGTGTGTGTGTGTGTGTTAAGGAGAGTGTGCAAGTTACTCTCTGTGTGTGTGTGTTAAGGAGAGTGTGCAAGTGACTGTGTGTGTGTGTGTTATGGAGAGTGTGCAAGTGACTCTGTGTGTGTGTGTTATGGAGAGTGTGCAAGTGACTCTGTGTGTGTGTGTTATGGAGAGTGTGCAAGTGACTCTGTGTGTGTGTGTTATGGAGAGTGGGCAAGTGACTCTGTGTGTGTGTGTTATGGAGAGTGTGCAAGTGACTCTGTGTGTGTGTGTTATGGAGAGTGTGCAAGTGACTGTGTGTGTGTGTGTGTGTGTGTTAGGGAGAGTGTGCAAGTGACTCTGGGTGTGTGTTAGTGAGAATGTGCAAGTGACACTGTTAGTGAGTATGTGTTAGGGAGAGTGTGCAAGTGACACTGAGTGGTGTTAGTGTGTAACTGACAATGTGTATGCCAGTGAGAGTGTGTATAAGTGAGAGTATGTAGGTGACACTGTGTTTGTTAGTGAGAGTGTGCAAGTGGCACTGTGTAGGTAAGTGAGAATGTGTATGTGTTAGAGTGTGTAAGTTAGTTAGAATGTGTAAGTGTGTATGCCAGTGAGAGAGTGTGTATTAGTGAGATTGTGTAAGTGACACTGCAAAGGTAATTATTGCAATTTTTAAGAAACTTCTATAATTACCGTTCAGGGTTAACTCCTCTAGTGGCTATGCACGGGGACGTCTAGTCACGGAAATACCACTGCAAGCGTGGCCAATGAGGAGCGAAGGCGGAACGAAGCCAGCACAAAAGACTGCTGGACCCAGGTAAGTGACAGAAGGTGTTTTAACCCCTGCTGCACCACGAGGGGAGATGCGCTTGATGGAGGGGGAAGCTATAGTGACAGGATAACAAGCTTATTTTCCTGGCACTATAGTTTCCCTTTAATATCTACTCAGTGTGCCTCTTTCCCTAAATGTCTCTTTAGTGTAATTCAGAGTTTAGTGAATAAGCCTTTGAGGGAATGTAGCTGCGTTCATAAGGGGGGCGTCAAAATGTATTCTTGCCTAGGGCGGCAAGAATCCTTGCACCGGCCCTGGCTCCAGAGACTAAGTCCCGTTCGAAATGGGACTTAGTCGTTTTTCGGCATGAAATTGACCGACCGCACAGCCCAAATCTATGGAACTATTTTGGGCAGGAAATTGTGTGTCGGTCATAAATGGACCTCCAGCTAACTTTTGATCCACTGGAGGGATTTGGCTGATTTTTGGAAATGTTTATGTATGCTGAGTTCAAATATGTAATTTTTATGGAGATTGAATGTATAGTTTTAAAGTTACAGTGTATGTGTGAAAACTGTATTTTTACTGTATGCTATAATTATGTTATATGTTTATCTGAGGGGAGGAGACGTGGGGGTGGTACCATGTATGTGATTGGTTAATTTCATCCTCCCCCTGGGAGTGTCCTGTATGTATCTTTTTGTAATAAAAAGCAGGCTGGATGTCCCAGTCCTCAGTTCTTCTTGACCCTTCAAAACGTAGCCTTGTCTCGTTATTGGAGGGAATTGCTGTATCACACTGGGGATTGCTATGCTCTGCATATTCCCCTGAGCTTAATCACTTAGCTCTTTTAAGAGCTTGTTCCGGATACGCTCTCCTGGAGGAGAGGTCTTCCCCACACGGTCCTGAATGCTGGAGATTCATTCCAGGGTGGAAGGAAGACGGCGCGGCTCCAGTTAAGCTACGGTGGTTGTGGAGCGTGCGGTGGTTGTGGTGTCGTCTGCAGTGCTTGGAGTCCTCTGTAAGTGCTAGGAGCATTCATCAACTGAGGGTACTCGGTCGGAGTACACGGAGCTCCGTTACAGGGGTTATTACAGGCTCAAAGGATCGGGGTATCACACTTGCTTGGGTGGGTGGTTTTACGGGCTCACACCCCTATGTGCCGAAGCCTGGGATGGATGGCCTCTCGGGCTAAAGGCACTTTATGTGTAAGTTACCATGTAGCCAGGAGGGTGCAGGGTGCCACGCTGGCCCGACACCAGGACTGTAGGGGCTGGCTAGAGACAAGTACTGTTGGGGCCATGGCACTAATGGACTATACACCCCCTCCTGGCAGCAGCAAGCTGACCTGTGTGAGTCATGCTGCGGCTGCCAGAGGTGGACAAGAGGGAGATGTGTGGCGGACCGCCATCACTAAGTTCCATGCCCACTGCTCATTCATGTGTTTTCCCCTGTGTAGTGTACGTTTCCCCATGTATTCCTATGTATTCTGTGTAATATGCCCTGTCGACCGTTTGGGAGTGCCCATGCGAACAGAACCTATTCGTCTCCCAAATGTGGACCACCCTGGTACCCCATTAGAATGTTCACACCAATCAGAATGTTCGCACCTGCAACATAAGTGTTAAAACGCAAGGGAAGTAATTAATGAGTGCTCCCCTGGGGGAGCATTTGTATCCCGAAAGGAGATGCTTCCCTTGCGGGGTCTTCCCACCGGGACTCCACGAACGGGTCCCAGAGATTGGTGGGGACACTGTTTGGGTACCAGCGGTTCATATCGCCCTACCTGTGGGGGTCTGTGCATAAAAACTGTGTGTACCAATAAAGTATTGTCAGTGTTTTTACCTTCAGAACTGTGTGGCGTCCAGTTGCTGGGGGAAAATGGATGCCTGCTTGTTGTAAGGGTTCCTGAATGGCTGAAGGAAGGGGATTTGCAGAGGCTACCAGAGGGTCCGCTACATCATGTACCTCATTTCCCTGTAGACCAGGCTTAGGAATGGTTTGATACTCCATATAGTGTAGACTCAGTCACTCATAATGCTCTTATAGCCAGTGGTACATTTTGGATTTGTGCTGCCCTAGGCACAACTAAACATGGGCATCTCCCTACTCTAAATTTACCCCACCTTTTCCTTTCAAGGCCACACCTCTTGCTGTGTAAGACAAACATGCACTTTGACTGACAAATGCACACCCTTACTCATACATGCACTGACATACACTCACTGACAGATACACAGTCACTGGCACACACATTGTTTAACCAGCACACACACTCTCAGATACACATACACTGACATACACTCACTTACAAACACACACTGACATACATATACACACACAGTGATTTAACACACACAACTTCGCTGAATGGGCACACTGTGACACACTCACTAACAGACACAGTGACAGACACACACTCTCTCACTAACAGTCCCACACACACATTCATTCACTGACAGACACACACACTTAGTGATAGAAACATACATATTTGCTGACAGACACACACACACACACGTGCACACACTCACAGGTACACACCTTTACAGACTGACACACACTGATACTGACACACTCACATATTTTCTCATAAACTCACAAGTTACAATTATTGTTTTATTTGAATTTCAGTCTATTTAGCCTCTCTACCCAGGGGCGTATTAGCCGCGAGGCAAACAAGGCATTTGCCTTGGGCGGCATTTTCCAGGGGGCGGCAAAAAACGCCGCCCCCAAATGCCCAGGGCAAATGCCTTGTTAGCCTTGCGGCTAACTGACATGCCGTCTGGGCGGGCGGGCGGTCTGCTGGGCGGCGCTGGCGGGCTGCTGGCGAGGGAGCACTTCCTCTGAGCTGTCTGCTCAGCTCCCTCGTGCGCCGCAGTGAGGGTGGGAGCCAGAATATGACGTCATATTCCGGCTCCGCCTCCCAGCCTCACTCTGCAGCGCGCGAGGGAGCTGAGCAGACAGCTCAGAGGAAGTGCTCCCTCGCCAGCCGCCCGCCAGCTCCGCCAAGGAGCCAGTGGATCACCAGGGAGAAATAGGACACCCCTCCCCCCAGCATTCCCAAAGGTAAGGAGGCTGGGGGGGTTAAATTAAAAAAAAAAATGTGTTAAATATGTGAGTGAGTGAGTATGTGTGTATGTCTGTTAGTGTGTGTGTGTGTCTGTTAGTGTGTGTGTGTGTGTGTGTGTGTGTGTGTGTGTGTGAATGTCTGTGTGTGTGTCTGTTAGTGTGTGTGTGTGTATGTCTGTTACTGTGTGTTTGTGTGTATGTCTGTTAGTGTGTGTGAATGTCTGTTAGTGTGGCTGTGTGTGAATGTCTGTTAGTGTGTCTGTGTGTGTCTGTTAGTGTGTGTGTGTGTGTGTCTGTTAGTGTGTGTGTGTGTGTATGTCTGTTAGTGTGTGTGTGAATGCCTGTTATTGTGTCTGTGTATGTCAGTGTGTGTGTCTGTTAGTGTGTGTGTGTGTGTGTGTGTATGTCTGTTAGTGTGTGTGTGAATGTCTGTTAGTGTGTCTGTGTATGTCTGTTAGTGTGTCTGTGTGTGTATGTCTTTTAGTGTGTGTGTGTATGTCTGTTAGTGTGTGTGTGTATGTATGTTAGTGTGTGTCTGTTAGTGTGTGTGTGTGTATGTATGTCTGTTAGTGTGTATGTATGTCTGTTAGTGTGTGTGTGTGTGTGTGTGTGTATGTATGTCTGTTAGTGTGTGTCTGTTAGTGCTTGTGTGTGTGTCTGTAAGTGTGTGTGTGTTTCTGTTAGCGAGTGTGTGTTTCTGTTAGCTAGTGTATGCGTATCTGTCAGTGAATGTGTGTGTGTGTGTATTTAGAAGGCGGGGCGGGGGAAGGGTGGGGGTGGTGCGGGCGGGGGGAAGGGTTGGATGGGGGTGGCGCGGGCGGGAGGGGGGTGCCTGAGTTTTTGTCCTGCCTAGGGCAGCACAAAACCAGGATACACCACTGTCTCTACCTTTGGGAGAGCTGGAGTGGATTATTTTCCTGGCGTCAAGTGGGGTTGCTTTCCTTGGGGTCCAGTGTGCTCCTGGGTAGGGAGGAGGGAGGCGCACAGTGGATGCGGTGAGGGTGCTGTAAACTTCTTCTTCTGCTCCCTCATGCACTGTTTAGTGATGCTGGTATCGGAGTGAAATCATATTCCTGCTCCTGGCATTACCACAGGGCATGCAAGGGAGCAGAGCAAGAAGAGTACAGAGATTAGCATTCCCTTACCACCCGACTGCAATACACATGGCTGGCTGCCTGGGTGGGGGGCTCAGGTGGCAAGCCTGCCAGCTCTTGAGCGCCTCCTGAAATGAGGCTAACAGCGCATCTGCTGGTGATTGGGGCCAGTGTTGTTTGCTGAACCCTTGGAAAGTGCCACCCAAAATAAATGCCTTGTTAGCCTCACAGAAAATACAGTGCTGCTTACAGCAGCAATGCTGGCAAAGCAACAGGGGAGAGGTAGTCCAAAACATTTGGAGTGTTGAAGGTTGCCTATTCCTGCTGTGGACTATGACAAAAATATTGTCTTTTTATTTGTTTTTCCTGCACTCGATTGACTCAAACTTTCTTTTGTTAATAGCTTTGTGAAATATAAGAAATTAGATCTTACACTACTTCAATGTAATAGAAAAGCAGAAGTAAGAGGTTTTATTATTATTTCTTTCTTTATATATTTTGTAAACATATATTTATCTCTTGTTCACTTCCCAGACTTAGGCCTACATCTAGCAAGCTTTAAGCTGTGCAATTGGTAGTTACCATGACAACATGGTCTGGAAAATGGCCTGCAATAAAATGTGTATAATCAAAGTGTATGAGTGTCTATATAGATGCCAGGAAAAAAAAAAAAAATAGAATATTTGTTAAGTGAGTACATCATACATTTATGTATGGTCAGAATAAGTCAGACAAGGGAGAGGTTAAGTAAGCAAAATCAGAGCTTTATATACAATTAGCCTCTTCATACAATTCAGAGCTTTAAAGCCTGAAATCAACATGGAACTTTATGCATGTAATATACCAGCAAAGCTAAATTCCTTGCAGGTACTGAAAATACCCAAGTATCACTTATTATTATTTATATAGCGCCAGCAAAATTCTGTAGCACTGTACAATAGGTGGACTAACAAACACGTAATTGTAACCAGACAAATAGAAGCACAGGAACAGAGGGGTTGAGGGACCTGCTCAATGAGCTTACATGCTAGAGGGAGTGGGGTATAGTGATACAAGGGGTAGACGTAGGGGTAATAAATAAGTTGCTAGAAAAGCATTCACTGGGAACTTAGTAGGTTATTTTTTACAGTTGCGGGAGAGGAGTCATGGCGGGGGAGGGGGGCAAATGATAATCCGCTAACAGTTTAAATGATATGCTTTCCTGAAGAAGTGTGTTTTCAAAGACTGGGTGAAAGTCTAATGGAGAATGGAAGGAAGTTCCACAGAAAAGGTGCAGCCCTGGAGAAGTCTTGGAGGCTAGCCTCACATTTGGGAGTACGGACAGAAGATAGACGTAGGTCTTCAGCAAAGCGCAGGGGCCTCGACGTGACATACTTGTGTATTAGGGAGGATAGATAGGTTAGAGCAGCATTATGTAGGGACTTGTAAGCAAGCACCAGAATCTTAAATTGAGCCCTATATCTAGCTGGAAGCCAATGTAGGGACTGACAGAGGGGGAAGGTGTGCGAGGTGGGGGCGGACAGGAAAATGAGCCTTGCCGCCGCGTTCATAATAGATTGCAGAGGTGCAATTTGGGAACATGTAAGACCAGTGAGCAGTAGTCAAGATGAGAAAGAACAACGTCATGGACCAGCACCTTAGCCGCATCTGGTGTTAAAAAGGATGGATTTGAGCTATGGTTTTTAGATGGAAGCGGCAGGATTTGGCGATCGACTGGACATAAGGGGTGAAGGAGAGTTCGGAGTCAAAGAGAACACCTAGGCAGCGTGTCTGTGAGGTAGAGGTGATGGTTGCACCATTGACTTGGAGGGAGACAGACACGGGAGTAGCAACACTTGAGGGAGGAAAGAACAGAAGTTCTGTTTTGGACAGGTTGAGTTTAAGCAAGTGAGCAGCCATCCAATTAGAAATCGCAGAGAGGCAGTCAGAGACACGAGCCAAGATGGGCGTATAGAGATCAGGAGAGGACAGGTAGATTTGCGTATCATCTGCATATACATGAAAATGGAAGCCAAAGGAGCTGATGAATTTACCAAGGGAGGCAGTATAGATGGAGAACAGTAGGGGACCAAGTACTGAAACTTGGGGGACACCAACAGAGAGGGGTTGGAGAGAAGAGGCAGAGCCAGAGAAAGAAACACTGAAAAAGCGCAGGTAGAGGTAGGAGGAGCACCAGGAGAGAGCAGTCTGTCATAGACCGAGATTATGAAGAATGAGAAGAAGCTGTTGACAACAGAAGGCTACCTGTTGCATATGGCAGTGGAACAGCTGATAGAGCACTATGTTGCTTGCAAGTCCTGGATAAATTTTAAATCAGGCTGTTGCATATGGCAGTAGAACAGCTGATAGAGCACTGTGTTGCTTCCAAATCATGGATAAATTTGAAATCGGGCTGCTGCATATGGCAGTAGAACAGCTGATAGAGCACTGTGTTGCTTCCAAATCATGGATAAATTTGAAATCGGGCTGTTGCATATGGCAGTAGAACAGCTAATAGAGCACTGTGTAACTGAGGTTTCCTTCTGCCAGCCGGAGCGATATTTAATGCCAATAGACTTATGAGCTGTGTGCAGCATTTAAACTGAGAGCTGCACACTGTTCTTTTTGTCCCCACAATCAAATGTGCATGTTTATCAATGGTGATTCCCTCTGATACTGTAGGATATTAAAACCCATGGGGTACTGTGTAAGCAATTATTTTGTTAATGTCAGCAACGAGGAGATCTTTCTCCATTACTGTTATGTTTGGTGTAGGGAAGAATCAGGATTGGTTTAGGGTAGGAGTAGGCAACCTTTGGCACTCCTGATGTAGTGGACGACATCTTCCATAATGATTTCATGGCCATAATGCTGGCAAAGTCTCATTGGAAATGTAGTCCACAACATCTGGAGTGCCAAATGTTGCTCCTGGTCTAGGGTTATGTTTTTTTTTCATTTTTAGGTATGGTTGATGTTAAGGTTATGGTTGGGGTAGGGCGAGTTAGGTTAAAGAATAGCATCAAACTGTGACACTGATCAGTTAGTGTCACTTTACCAATGAGCATCACTTGAAAGTACACAAAAGGCAATTAAGAACATGCAGCATGTCTGTTAATTGTATCCAAACTTTCAAAACAGGTATACATGTGGGCAGAGGCGTCTCTCTAATTAGGCGATTTAGGCTGGCTGGGGACTCGCGGCCGCCTAAATCACTTTAGGGCAGAGTGACTGGTCTGGTCCTTGGTCCATGACGAGGGTCCAACATCGGGAGGGGGCCCAGCGGCTTGCCCTGTGCATAGCCGGGTGAAAGGTCCTTCCAGTCTGCCCTGAGAGCAAGCCTAGCCTCCAGTCTGCAGCTCCACCGAGTGTGAGCTGTAGACTGTGAAGTATCTCTAGATCTCAGCTAATCAGAGCATTGACGCGAGAGATCGTGAGACTCCTCTATGACATGGTCTGCAGCTCACACCTGGCGGAGCTGCAGACCGGATAGAAAGCCCACTGGACCACCAGGGAAATAAAAGGTATCACCCCCTGCCTCCCTCAGCCACCTGTCACCCCTTCCCCCTCTCACTGTGTCACCCCCTACCTCAGCCACTTATCACGCCCTCCTCCACAGTGTCACTCCCTCAGCCACCTGTCAGCCCCTACCTCACAGTGTCACCCCCTCCTTCAATGTGTCACCCCGTCCCTTTGTCAGCCCCTCCCTCATGTTCACCACATCCCTGTGTTATCCCCTTCCTAGTGTACTTCGGCACTTTGACACTTTGGAACTTCGGCACTTCAACACTTCGGAACTTCTACATTCAGAACTTCAGAACTTCGGAACTTCAGGACTTCGGGTAAGTGTAGGGTTAGGGGAAGGGGTAGGGTTTGTGTTAGGGGTGGGTTTACGGGTAGAGTTAGAGGTAGGGTTATAGGTAGGTTCAGGGTAGGGTTAGGGGTAGGGTTACAAGTAAGGTTAGGGGTAGGGTTAGGAATAGGGTTAGGGTTACCCTACCCTAACCCTACTCCAACCACTAACCCTACCCCTAACCCTACTCCTAACCCTAACCCTACTCCTACTCCAACCACTAACCCTACCCCAACCCCTAACCCTACCCCAACCACTAACCCTACCCCAACCCTTAACCCTACCCCTAACCCTACCCATAACCCTAACTCTACTCTAACCACTAGCCCTACCCCAACCCCTAACCCCAATCCTCTCCTGTTTTGACACTTTTCCGAAATTTGAAGCACTTCAGCACTTCAAAAATTTGGTTCGGTCCGGCATTCCGAAATTCGGCAATTCGGCACTTTGGCAATTCTGTTCGGTTCAGCATTCTGAAATTCACCACTTCGACACTTTGGAAATTTGACACTTCGGACATTTAGAAGCATCAGAATGTCCGAATTTTGTCCGAATTTGCATTCGGAATTAAACAAATTGCACATGTCTACTGTCAGATACACACTCTCAGGTACATACACAGGTAGATAATGCCAGACACACTCAGAAATATACACAGCCAGATAAATACACACTGTGACTGTATGTCTATAGTAGTCAATATTTGTGTCTCTTTGCATCAATGTGTTTGTGTGTGTATGCACGTATCAGTGTGTATATACATATATATATATATATACACACACACATGTATGAGTATGTGTGTATGTCTGCAATGTGAGGGTGATATGGTATGGGCAATACAAAGGTAAAGTTGCAAGCAACATATATTATATACATACATACATTTTATACACTGGGAAACACATATGATAATATACAAGTAAAGGATTATAGAATATGTGGGGGAAATGTCTATGACATTGTTTTCTTATCTGTAACTTTATTATTTGGTAACTGCTGTTTTAAAAGACCAACCAACATTTTAATTTTTGTTTCCAATAACCCCTTCACACCGGCTCTTATGTATACACGACTGCCAGGCTATACAACCATACCCCACATTCGTGTATAAACGATTAGCATATATGCAAATAAAATTTGTTTATTGAAAATTATCTCACAACTACAGTCAGAGAGCTCACAAGGCAGCAACAAAGGGAGCCGTGACAATGCAAGCCTCTGAAGATGAATACAGAGACTAGCTCTCTGTATCCAATGCTGCAAGCCCGTCATTATCTACAGCTCCTTATGCACACCCAAGGCAACCCCTATTTATTTTTCACTAATGGTGTTAGTGGGGGCCTCATGTTTGAGGTTCGTCTAAGGCCTTGCAAAGTCTGGAGCCACCCCTGCATGTGGGATATTGTTGAACACAGGAGAAATGCAGCAGAATACAAATATGGTGTTTTTGAAGTAATCAAACACACAGCTGTGTAATTTACCACATTTGTAACAGATCACCTGGCACCCCAACTGGGTACCTCCGTTGATGGATGCTCCTAGTGCTTCCCGAGGGCTCCAAGCACTCTACTTGACACCATAAGCACTGCAGACTCCACGAACCGCTGCAGCTTGGTTGGGGTCTCGCCGTCTCCTACCCACCCTGGACCTATGACAAGGCTCCAGGTTCCAGTGGGTGAACCTCTCTTTCCCCAGAGAGTGAAGTAGGAACAAGCTCTTACAAAAGCTTAGTGATTATTCAAGGGAGTATGAAGAGCATAGCAATCTTGTAGCAGATTCTCCCCAATAAGAGACAGGACTCTAGATTGAGGGTGTAGAACAGAAGGTTTATTGCCACAGCCTGGACTATATACAGTTTTTCAGGCCAAAGGCACACCCCCTGGACCTGATGGAAAACAGGGACAAAAGGAACATGAACCAAAAAAAACATCATTTTACATTCAGTCACTCCTATACAGTGTACACAATCCCTCCCCTCTGCCTGTGATATAATTAACGAAGACAATGGACTAACTATGCAGAAAAAAAAAACAAACCCAAAAAGTACACCAACATACAACATATCCCCACAAAAGCCCCGATCTAGGTGAACAACATATCCAAAAATCACCCAGATCGGTTCAAGAATTTCCTGGAAGTCTTATTTTTGCCCCACTGTGCACATGGTCCCATGCCCAAAACAGTTCCATACACTTGACGACAAAACACTGCTGGACAATTTAAGATGGCTGCTGCCACATGTTTGAATCTGTTCTAGTTAAAAGTCCAAGGGGCAGAAACAATACTTTTGAACATGGGTTATCACAGGGCCCATAGTCCCAGGGTAAGAGACTGGCAAGCAGGCCTCTCCAAAAACCAGTGGCGAGGTCACTTTCGCCACACCATTCAATAAAATATATAAAATATTTATCTCTCAGTTTGTCAGTTATTTATGATGACAGAGATGAGTAACATTTTTAAAAATTTTCAAAAATCTTAAGTTATCTTCTTTCGAAAATGTTATGCCATGTGGGTAATTACGGCCTGAAATATTTTGATTGGGCTCAGTAGCTCAACTTAGTGCCGTACCTACCATGGTCGCAGGGGTCACAGCTGCGACCGGGCCCATCACTCCAGAGTGCCAGGCCGTAGCTGCGACCCCTGCGACTGTGGGCCACCACAACTTCAGGGACATGCACTGCCGCACTTGCCCAGGCCTCGCGGTCGCTTGGTGAGAGGCAGAAGGGGAGCGCTGTACTTTGCTGCTCCCCTCCTGCTGGTGTCTCTGAGTAGCGCGGCCAAGCACCGCGGCTGACAGGAAGTGCTCACTTACAGAGCACTTCCTGTCAGACTGGGTACCGCTCGGCCACACTACACAGACATAAGGTACGTAAGGTACAGGAGATGGTGGGGGGGTGACCCGGGACCACATAACCACACAGTCTTAATGATAGGAACACCACACAAATCGTATTTCTTGTAAATGCAGTCTTTCTTTATTAACCCCTTAAGGACTGGGGACGTTCTATGTCGTTCTTGGCTCTTAACGCTGGGGGGCTGTATAGAAGGTCCCCAGCGTCCAATGTACTTATCATGGTGGTAATTTACATTCCAGGGCTACCCTACGGTCTCAAAGGCAACGTAACCAACCTGGCGAATTTCAATGTGAAAAAAATGAAACGCAAGCCTTATGTTTGACTCGCAAGCCTTATGTAACTTTTGAAAACACCATAAAACCTGTACATGGGGGTAACTGTTTTACTCGGAAGACTTCGCTGAACACAAATATTAGTGTTTTAAAACAGAAAAATATATAACAACGATGATATCGTCAGTGAAAGTGAAATTTTTTGCATTTTTCACACACAAATGAAATTTACACTGACGGTATAATTGTTGTGATACGTTTTACTGTTTTGAAAAACTAATACTTGTGTTCAGCGAAGTCTCCTGAGTATTACAGTACCCCTCATGTACAGGTTTTATGATGTTTTCAAAAGTTACTGAGTCAAACATGAGGCTTGCGTTTCACTTTTTTCACATTGAAATTTGCCAGGTTGGTTATGTTGCCTTTGACACCGTACGGTAGCCCAGGAATGAAAATTACCCCCATTTTTTATATTTTATTCATATTAAATTATGTTTCATACCTAAATATTTGATGTTAAATGAAAGCCATATTTCCCCTGAATAAAATGATGTATAATAAGTGTGGACGCACATATTATGAAAGAGGCGAATCACGCCTGAACAGACATATAGCACAAATTCCAGTTTTTATTTACGTATTGTTTTGATCACAACGTGTACATTTGGCTCAGTACTTAACCCCTTAAGGACAGAGCTTCAGAAGCGTGTCTTTCACTTAATGACAACGGCATTTTTTGCATTTTTTGCTGTTTGCGTTCAACTGCAATTTGCATTTTACTAATTTATTGCACCGACGCATATTATATACAGTTTTTTAAAGGACAGAAATGGCTTTAATTTGCTGTAACATATATATACATAAATGCTTATTTATTATTACAAAATACAGAAAAATGCAAAAAAAATGAAAAACATAATGTGTGCACAATTAGTGCAGGTTAAGGAAAGTAATTACAAATAAATTCATTTAGTTGTTCTGATTTACAGAATATATAATGTGTCTGGGATTTTAAGTTTTTTTTTTGGTAGTTACAGGTCACAAAGCACAAGGAGTAAAATAAACTTTTAATGTGGAGCGATTTTAGAATTTGGTATGTTTGTCTTGTAAGCTTAATAGCCATAAAAGAAAACAAAATTGCCACACAAAAGTATATATGTATATAAAGTAGACACCACAGGCTATTTACCTAAGGTTGTTTTGACACTTTATACGTAGCCATTTTACCGCCAACCTCTGCGAAAATATTGGAGTAAAATTGTGTTTTTTGGGGGTTTTCACACACAAACTTATAACAAAGAACTTCTCATGTGTATTTTGTAAAGTTGGTGTGTGCTATTCCTGTACAAAGTTTTATTATGTGTTCAGTTACTTCTGCTGAGTACAACGGTACCCCCATTGTATTGTCTTTGGCACTATTTCGTGAAGCTACAGTGCCATATAGGAGACCTGTCCTTTTCAGTATTCACAGTAGAATTCTGAGAGACGGATTTAATGAGCCTATGCTTCCATTTGGGGTATTATACAGTTTGACTGTTCAAAAAAACCCCACAAAGGCCTACCATTTGTAAAAGTAGACACTCCAGGGTATCTCATAAGGTGCATATTGTGCCTTAACATGCCCCCATTTTTTTACCATTACATGCCAAAGTATGTGGTAAAAAATAATTTTGGGCATTTTTTTTTACATACGGATTGCATTTTTGCTGGGCATTTTGTATATTTCATATGTGCCACTAAGTTCAAAACCTCCAAATTATGCTCAGCTAAGTCTTCTGAGTAAAAAGACATCCGCAAATGAAAGTCTTTGGCACTATTTTGTGAAGCTACAGTGCCATATTTGAAACCAAGCCATATCAGTTTTTACAGAACTTTAAATTTTGACGCTGGGCCTATGTGCAATTTCCAAGCATCTTCGCAGGGTTTAAATTCAAACTACCCCACAAAGGCCTACCATTTCTTAAAGTAGACACCCCAGGGTATTTCAAAAGGCATATTTTGAACCTTAGCGTGGGATAATTTTTCTGATAGCTTGTACCAGGTATAGTGGTAACAAGCGTTTTTTCTGCCTTTTTGACACACAAAGTGAGTTTGCACAGTATATTTTGCAAACCTTATGTGTACTACCACTGTATAATACTTCATATGTTGCTCAGCTATGTCTGCTGAGTACAAAAATACCCCCGTATGTACCTTTGCCAGGTATATGTGGACATCGGAGGGGCACATTTGGGACACAGCCATTCCATTTTTTTTCAAACTTAAAATTTTTACGCTGTGCCCATGTCCCATTTTAGAGTATTTTACCAGGCTATATAATCCAAATACCCCATAAAGCCATACCATTTATTAAAGAAGACATCCCAGGGTATTTCAAAAGGCATATTTTGAACATTAGCGTGGGATCATTTTTCCGCTAGCTTGTACCAGGTGTAGTGGTAATGAGCATTATTAAATGTCATTTTTAACTTTTTAAAACTTTTTTTACTTTTTAAAACTATTTTTTAAACTTTTGTTTTGCTTATTAATTTTTTTAAAGTTTCCTAAACTTTCGTAAAACTTTTTTTTACAGATTTAACATTTTTTCCCCATTTCCCATAACTCCCACCCACCCCAGCTAGCAAAATATTTAATTATACAATATTTAAATTAGTTAATTAAATAAATTTAACCCCTGAGGGTTAAAAAATAAATAAAAGTCAATCGTCAGGGGTTAAAAAAAATTAGATCACAGTATAATACTGTGATCTGTATTTTGATCACTGTAGGCAGTGATCGACTGGCAGGGAAGGGGTTAATTTTTATTTGGACTGGGTAAAGGGTTTATTTTTTTTATTTTTTACTTAAACGTTATTAAAACTTTTTTTAACTTAATTTTTTAACTTTTTAAAGCTTATTTTAAAACTTTTAACGTTAACCCCTAATTAGCCTAACACTAAATCCCCCAATTCCCCACTAACTTCCACCCTCCCCAGCTAGCTAAATTTATAATTTTAAAATATTTAAATTAATTAATAATATAAATTTAACCCCTGAGGGTTAAAAAAAAAAAAGAACCCTCAGGGGTTAAAAAAAAAAATCAGATCATATTAAAATGTAATCCCTGCCAATTGATCACTGTAGTCAGTGATCAATTGGCAGGGAAGGGGTTAATTTTTTATTAAAATGGGTAAAGGGGGGTGGGATTTTAATTGTACTTTGTTTTTTTTACACCAGGGGGCAGGATCAGCACTGATCCGTCTCCTTGCACTTCACAGTGAACCCGGAAGTGCAGGGAGGCGGAGGTAAGTATACAGAGCACATGTGCTCTCTCTGACATGCTGTCAGAACGGGCACATGTGCTGGGGCAGCACTATCGGGTGCTCCTGGTCTGCCTCTAATACAGAGGCAGACCGGGGGAAACCATTAACCCCACGAACGCCGCGATTGCGACGATCTGGGGTTAATTTTACCGCGTGACAGACAAGGTCCGTCACCCGTCGTTAAGGGTATCCCCAGGATGACGGACCTCGTCTGTCACCCGTCCTTAAGGGGTTAAAGGGTTAAGAGGTCTGGAAATTTAAACAAAAAGAAAACAAACAAAAAGAAAAGCTTTGCTCTGCTGAGCATTAACCTAAAAAAAGGTGTTTTTTCTAACTGATGTTGGGCAGTTTACCCACTTCCAACAATACAAAGTACAAAGTTGAGCACAGACCTTTTTTCAAATAAATGTTTCCTTTTTCCTTCAGAACATGAAGACTTTTGGAGAGAGAGATGCAGTCTCACGCACTGCTTGTCCTTCTCCCTTTGAATCCCTGACAGGGAAATTTCATAGCAGCCTCGTACTGATCATTGTTAGTAGGTGAACAACTACCTGGATGATCCAGGACTCCTGTACTGGATTGCTCACCTGCTGTCAGTGGTGTATCCTGGTTTTGTGCTGCCCTAGGCAGGACAAAACTCAGGCGCCCCCCTCCCGCCCACACACTAACCCACACACATACATACACTAACAGACATACATACACACACACACACACTAACAGACATACATTCACACTAACAGACATACATAAACACACACACACACACACACACTAACAGACATACACACACACACACACACACACACACACATACTCACTCACTCACTCACATATTTAACTTTTTTTTTTTTTATTTAACCCCCCCAGCCTCCTTACCTTACCTTACCTTTAGGAATGCTGGGGGGGGGGGTTCCTATTTCTCCCTGGTGGTCCAGTGGCTGCTGGGCGGCGCTGGCGGGCGGCTGGCGAGGGAGCTCTTCCTCTGAGCTGTCTGCTCAGCTCCCACGCGCGCCGCAGAGTGAGGCTGGGAGGCGGAGCCGGAATATGACGTCATATTCCGACTCCCAGCCTCACTGCGGCGCGCGAGGGAGCTGAGCAGACAGCTCAGAGGAAGAGCTCCCTCGCCAGCCACCTGCCAGCGCCGCCCAGCAGACCGCCCACCCAGACGGCATGTCAGTTAGCCGCAAGGATAACAAGGCATTTGCCCTGGGCATTTGGGGGCGGCGTTTTTTGCCGCCCCCTGGAAAATGCCGCCCAAGACAAATGCCTTGTTTGCCTCGCGGCTAATACGCCCCTGCCTGCTGTATTGTACGTAAACTGTATAATGGAGCACTGGACCTCCTTTAACACCAAATGCTCCACCCCAGGAGCCCATGTTAAATCACAAAATAGCTCTGACTAAACCAGACAGACCTTCTTACTGGGGCTACTAGCTCACATATTCCAATACTTTTGGAGAAATATACACTCATATACATGATAGAGGGATGGGGTGCTGGATGAAGTGTGAGGGGGTTAATGTGTGCTGGATTGAGGGTGAAGGAGGTTAATGAGGGTTAAGAGATGAGTTAATGAGGACTGGATGGGGTAATGGAGTTTAATGAGGGCTGGATGAAGGTGAAGGAGGTTAATGAGGGCTGGATTGGGTGGAGGAGGTTAATGGAGAGATGGAGTGAGGGTTGGATGTTGGATGAAGGGGTTAATGAGGGCTGGATCGGGAGTGAGAGGTGTCAATTAAGGCTGGATGGGGGTGAAGGCTGGATGTGGGGTGAGGGGGTTAATGAGGGCTGGATGGGGAGTGAGAGGGGTTAATGAGGGCTTGATGTTGGGGTAAAGGGGGTTAATGAAGGCTGGATGGGGAGTGAGAGGGAATGAGGTAAATAGAGGGGTGGGGAAATGAGAAAAAATGGAGTGGCTGGAGGGGAGAGAATGAGACTCATGGAGGGGCTGGGGGGATGGATGCAGGGAGGGGTGGGACACAGGGAGAAACTGGGGGATATGAGACACCTGGGGGGTGGGGGGGGGGGAAATGAGACACATGGAGGAGCTGGGGAAGGGAATCAAACACATGGGGGGGGGCGGGGGAGAATGACAATTTTTGCACCGGTGCCCAGTGGTTTCTAGTTATGCCTCTGGCTCAATTGATGGACATTGGAACTGTATGTAGTTGTAATTTGACCTTTTAACTTCTAAAAATATGTCAACGCTCTATGCTAGTGCCAACAACATCAGAGATGGCAAATGGCTGTTTAAATTACGGTAAATTTGATTTTTATGCAGATGGTGTTATTGTGCTTTTGGTTTTCCTCCTTCCCTCATCACAGGGCTTTATATAATCAACCCACAATACATTGGCATTATGTTACCAACATTCTGTAAGGGTCTTTAACACAGGCTTTACGTCCACCCAACAACAACCTGTCAACTTACACATTCTATATGGTTCCTTTCATTGGACATATTTGGAGTACTGGCAATTTCAACAGTCATGGAGTATTGGCAATTCCCACAGTCATGGGCATCCGCAAGGGGGGGGCAAGAGGGGGATTTTTCAGCTTGTGCTGCTATTTTTGGTTTCAGTATGAGAATACACTGCAATACTGGCTCCGGCCAGTAGGTGGCGCTGTGAATGGAGAAAGGCAGGAAGCTACAGCTTATCCCTGCTTCTCTCTCATGACTGACACCGCAGGGGAGCAGCACAGAGCCTGCCTACATATCAGGTAAGTGAGTGTGGGGGGACGACAGCATAGAGGAAGGTAAAGTAGAAGGAGCAGAAAGGTTCTGCAAGGGGCAGGAGGGGTCAGCAAGGAATAGAAAGGGGCAGCAAGAAGGGGTAGGAAAGGTTTGCAAGGAGCAGGAGGGTAAAGTAGAAAAACATTTAGCAGGAAGGGGCTGCAGGAGGGGTCAGCAGGAAGGGATAGGTACGGTCTGCAAGGAGCAGGAGGGGTCACCAAGGAGTAGGAAGGGTCTGCAAGGAGAAAGAGGGGTCAGCAAGGAGCAGGAATTGGCAGAAAGGAGCAGGAGGGGTCAGCAAGGAGTAGAAAGGGTCTGCAAGGGGCAGGTGGGGTCAGCAAGGAGTAGGAAGGGTCTGAAAGGGGCAGGTGGGGTCAGCAAGGAGTATGAAGGGTCTGCAAGGGGCAGGAGGGGTCAGCAAGGAGTAGGAAGGGTCAGCAAGGAGCAATAGGGGTCAGTAAGGAGTAGGAAGGGCAGCAGGAACGGGTAGGGACGGTCTGCAAGGATCAGGAGGGGTCACCAAGGAGTAGGAAGGGTCAGCAAGGAGCAAGAGGGGTCAGCAAGGAGTAGGAAGATGCAGCAAGAAGCAGGAAGGGTCTGCAAGGAGCAGGAAGGGGCAACAAGAAGAAAGAAGGGGCAGCATGGAGCAGGAAAGGGCAGAAAGAATCAGAAGGAGCACAAAGGTAAAGGAGCAGCAAGGAGCAAGTGGGGCCAGCAAGGAGAAAGAAGGGGCAGGAAGGGGCAGAAATAATTAGAAGGAACAGAAAGAGTCAGCAAGGGGCTGCAAGAAGCAGGAAGGGTATGCAAGGAGCAGGAATGGGCAGCAAGGAGCAGAAAAGGATCAGAAAGAGAAAGGAGCAGAGGGATGCAGAATAAGCAGAAAGTAGCAGAAAGGTAAAGGAGCAGAAGTAGCCTCAGAAGAAAAAGAAGTCTGTGTCAAATGAAGAAGAAAAATATTGGAGTACTTCATTCTGCACACCACATCATAAGGTGTTGGTACCTGGGCCTGGCAGGGAAACTTTGGACCTTCTCATCTCCCCAGGTAAAAAAAATATCAGTGTTAATGTGTTCACTTTTATTTACTGATTGTCAGGAAACACAGAGGGCCGCTGGGTAGGGGTACCGCCGATTGGCTAGAGGGTCAGCTGGCACTCTAAGCCAATCAGTAGCTCCCCATTCATAAAAACATAAAACATTTTTATGAATCAGGAATTAGCGATTGGCTTAGAGCGTCAGCTGACCACTCTAGCTAATCAGCGGCACCCATGCCTGACGTCAATCTGCACTTCCTGACACTCCGTTTAAGAAGCCGAATACCACTGAGCAACCTGGAGATCTGGAGCTGGAGGAAGTCTTTAGGGGTAAACCATTTGAGAGCGGTTTCACCCCTTAAAGGAAAGAGAGGGCCTCCTTGCATCATAGTATTTTCATTTAGATTAAGTTGTTATGGTGACCAGAATGTTCCTTTAATTTGATTAAAGGCACACTATAGTGTCAGGAATACAAACATATATTCCTGACACCATAGTTGTGAAAACGCTATTCACCCTGGCTTTATGTGAAAATGACTATGCTCCTTCCCTTTCATGACACTGTTACAATAATCCCCCCCCTCCTCCCCCCCCCCTTCCCTGGAAAAATTTGGTGGACGTCCATGCACACAGTATTACCCTGCATACACCCCACACTGACTACACTCTGCCAATCCCATAAATAAAACACAAACATACACTCCAGACAAACCACACACAGCCACATTCATTCTGAGGAGCTTTGTGGTACATTCATGCTGATGGATGCTGAGTGAGGAGCTCTGTGGTGCTCTGAAACACTGTATATTACTGTGAGTTGTATGCTGAGGAACTCTTTGATACATTCACGTACTATGCACATTACAGCATGTTTTGTTGCTGTGGTACTTTGTGGTACATTCATACATTTTGCACATAATTATACTGAGTCCCTAGCTGCTTATTAGTAACCAGCAAATACTCGGAACAAATTAAAATTAATTTTATCACCCCTCCTGGGTGGTATGTGTATTCCTCATTTATTCCTCTTGTGTCCTCTACCAGAGGCCTGTGAGTTTGAGGGTGTAGGAGAGCCCTAGTCCTGACCTCTACCGATGATCATGAGTTCAGGACCTCAGGAACAAGAAATAGTCAAGTGAATAGCCCACCTCCTTTCCAGCAACTGGATGACACACTGTTCTGGGAGTACAACAGTTTTTATTCTGGCACCACACGGCCTTTATGCACTAACCCATGGAGCATGGGGTCTCCACATCCAAAATTAAAGGGTCTCTGTTTCTGAGAGATAATTGAGTGGAAAAATATAACTCAATTATCTCTCAGATACAGGAAAACATATACAATATTACAAATCATCATAAAAATGAACTTTAATAACATAGGAATCCCACAAAAGGCATATAACCGAATAGCTTGGGTCTGAGCGCCCACGTTGTCGAAATAGCACTTAGATCCCTTTGGTGGTTCAGGAATGCCATTTGAATGAAGTTTTGACCTGTCGGCCACGAGGTGCTGTCTCAAAATAGTTCCATAGAAAACAAGGCAACGACTGGTCATCTTTCGGGGGTTCTCACACAAAGAACCGATGAACGCTTCCTCTGGCTGTTAGGGAGCGATTGCTCCCCCTGTTTGGTAGATCCTATCTCCCAAGCAGCAGCAGTACCATCTTTGCTCGGGTTCACGAAAATGCAAGGCCAAAATTAGTTCCAGGCGTTTGATGACTAGGTACCACTGCTTGCATTTGAGAGACAAAATGGCTGCACAGGGAAGCACTCAAGTTTATCACCAATTTGTGGTTAAAAGCCAGAGGGGGGCAGCTTTCGAAGGAGTATAAAAAGTGGGGACAGACAAGGGAATGGAGTTTGTTACAGAGGGTTCTGTGCAATATCTTGTTCCTAGAACCGCACTCTTCTGGACACCGATCTCAGATGTTCTTCCTGGAACCTGGAGTAGTGCCAAGTGCTCCTAAGACAGCTGGGACTACTACTGCCTTCACTTTCCATATACTTTCTAGCTCTTCTTTCATTCCTTAAATGTGTTTATCTTCTCATGTTCCTTCTTCCTGATGGTATAGTAACTGGGTATTGCCACATCCACCACAAGTCTTCCGTTCCTTGTCTACCATCACAATGTCATATTGGTTGGCCAGTACTTGCTAGTCTGTCTGGATCTATAAGTCCCACAGGATCTTAGCCTTGTCATTCTCAACTACACTTTGTGGTATCTCCCACTGTACCTGGGCAGGTTCAGCCCATATTCTCGAACAATGTTTCGGTACACACTCCCAGCAACTTGGTTGTGTCTCTCCTTATATGATGATCCTGCTAACATCATGAGGTCAGATTGCCCTGGCATCTTATGTAGACCTTATAGTCATGATAAAAAGAAAGTACACCCTCTTTGAATTCTATTGTTTTACATATCAGGGCATAATAACAATAATCTGTTCCTTAGAAGGTCTTAAAATTAGGTAAACACAACCTCAGATGAACAACAAAACATGACATATTACACTGTGTCATAATTTATTTAACAAAAACTAAGCCAAAATGGAGAACTCATGTGTGGAAAACTAAATACATCCTTACTGCTTCTATAGGAGTTAAGAGGCTAAGTAGCAGACAGGTGCTGCTAATCAAATTCCCTTCATTAATTGATCATCAGAAAACATTTTCTCTCTAAAAAGAACATGGCAGCATGACTTAAGTTTGCAAATTTGCATCTGAACAAACCACAAGCCTTCTAGAACAATGTCCTTTGGACAGACAAGACCAATGTTTGGCCATAATGCACAGTGCCACGTTTGGTGAAAACCAAACACATCATATAAGCATGAACACCTCATACCAGCTTAAGCTTGGCCAAAATTGGGTAATGCAACAGGACAATGATATATCTACAACAGAATGGCTGAAAAAGAAAAGAATCAAAGTATTGCCTTGGCCCAGACAAAGTCCAGACCTAAACCTGATTGAGATGCTGTGGCGGGAGCCGTGCATAACTAATTTTATACCAGATTCTTTATTCATGTTATTCCACCAAAGTTGCTTAGTCAAAGTTTTCAGTTCAAGAGCTGAACTTTCTTTAGGATGGTTAGAACATTGCACATATCTAAAAAGGTTATTTATAGACATACAATTTACTTCCCATCTGATTGAAGCTCTGTTCGCATATACCCTCTCCATGCGTGCATGTGTGATCCTAAGCACCTCCCCGTAATGTGACCATATGCGTTGCTGACCCGGTTATCAGATAGTGATAATAAAACTAAGTCTTGGACTGGCATGCTCACCTTATTGTGAGCAGCTAGAGTTATTTAAAAAAATACATACATGCAGTGCTTTACAACTATGTTCCATATTGAGAACCTAACTATATACTAATGTATGGTGCTTGAATGCTCATTAAGACGCTATTGCTTTGAGCCATATCAAAATAAGTGCATGAAATAAAGTGTTTAGTGCTGCTATTTGCTATTTATAGACTTCTTTATGGTATACTTAACAAATAGTGCTCAGTGCTATAATAAAAAACAATAATGCTTTAATTGATAAATATTAAAAATGGGATCATGCATAACAAACATTTACTACAAATTCATATTTTATAAATGCCACAAAATCAATAAAAACCCAAAGATAATATCACCTTAATTGTAATAGTATATGTAATAGTATATTTTTATGATACATGAACCCAAAACACTACATTTAAAAAGAGAGAAAGATTCACTAAACCGAATTGCATATACTATTGATTAAAATATCAGAATCTTCTGTTATCCACTTTTGAATAGTCCTTGTTTTCTTGCACAGGTGATTACCCAACATAGTGGCTAAATCGAGTTAGGAATCATATTCACTAGCATTTTTTATTTCCATGTAGATTCTTATTTTACTCATTGATTCCTGCCTGTTATTTTACAATAATAAAGAATACTTTAATTGTTCATTCAGGCACACAGAGGCCAATGTGTTCAACTCATGGATCCAGAATGAAGTAGAAATAATGCCCTATCCCTTCATCTCCTTGGGGTGGGTATATGATCTATTGCTGCAAATATTTAAGATGTTTTGTCTACGAAATGCCTAGACACCGGTTTGTCAGTGTGTCTATCCCTATAGGCTGTGTGTATACTGGACCTGTGGCCCCCAATCCTTTCGCAAAGAGCCATCTCCATTTTCCTCAAGTAGTTTAGTTTGCATAGACATGCTAGTTTATAGATAACAATCCATTTTGCAGCAGTTTATGTGTCTTACTCTGTATTTATTTCCGTATGAGGATGATTAAAACTCCATGCTGGTATCATGTGGCCATAGGTCAAACAACCTTAATACATAATACTGCCCACATTTAGAAATTTACTCGACTCTGGCATGTAACATTGAACAAGGGGGGGCGGGGCCGGACCGCCATGCTGACCGGTCGCATGGCGGAGGGGCTCCGGAGGAACCGGGCCTTTAGGCCACAATAAGCGGATTATCATACCCGAACAGAGCCTGAAAATACCCACACAGCGGTGGGAGAGGTAGCGGACCCTGAGATCGGGAGCCTCGGAACCTACACGGGGAACACGAGGCTTCGGAGGCTGCGGCCCACCTGGGGGGAGCGGGGTGGACGGCCGCTGCCCTGTCTCCCCACCACACTGCCACGTGCTGGAGGATTGGGGGCTGCCGGTCCTGTCCCCCCCCCCTACTGGACCGGGGGGGTCATCCCGGTCCCCACTGGGACTACCAAGCTGAAAGAAGAGCCGACTACAGGGCGCTGTACACCCAGGTCCCACAAGCGAAAATGGCGGCGGCCCAGAGCACTTAATTACACGCTCCAGCAACTCACAATCATAACCACACCGCTGACCTACACGAAGGGCGAAACGAGCACGCAGTGAACACCGGCTGGAGAGTGGAAGGGACCAAGAGAACCACCGGACCCTCTGCCCGCAACACGTGCCTCCCTGGCCGAAATATGCTATACTCACCTAAGATGGCGGCTTGTCCAGACTTCAAGCAATGAGCAACATGCAGCACAGAACCTTCTCTGAGGCAGTCGACTGTCAGCTGTAATGCATATGTTCCAGAATATCAGGCTAATGCTGACTCTGCCTCGAAGTATACCTGCCTTCTAACCCCACCGACAAGGCATCTGAGAGGGAACTGTACCTACAAGCGCAATGTCATCAGAATACCCCAGCTCCACAGAGCCAGCCATGCATATCGGGCTTCTCAAGAGGCCTACTTCCAGGGGCCAACAGTGGACTGATTTACGACAGCAACATATGACAGGGTCAGGTCGGCTGTATATCCTCTGGATCTCTTACACCCTAGATACACGCCACCAAGCCTATTTAAAACGGACCCTCTTTTATGTGACTTATTTTTATGTTTTTATGTTTATTTTTTTATTTTTATTATGCCGTTAATTTATGCACTTCTCTTCTCTCTGCTTGACCTGCTATATATACTTACAGTGTCTCATGCATGTTTAATCCACGTATTCTTAGAATGTAACCACGGTAGCTTCACGCAGCCACCAACACACACGCAGGAATTAGACACCAAGCAAGTCAATAGCGATATACTGTTTAAAGCAGAGGGAAGCCCAGCTAGCTTGCTTACTTAAAACGAAAATCGTTTCTGCATGATTATGCTTGATCTGAGCGTGCCGTTATGCTAACCTGAGAGCAAGGCGCAAAGGGCATACTCGGACGACTAGCTAGTACCAGGGAATGCTATAACATCGAGCTGAGCTAATTTATTTAGGTCATATATAAAATTAAGCAGGCACCTCTGGCCACCTACTTTGGGATAATTAGTAGAATCCCCAATAACAACTGACCAACACTTTACTCTCTGATGCGTAAAAATTATATATGTACCTAACGATCCTTATCCTACAGTTCGTATACGAAAAAGCTCCTGCCAATGCTTAACCTTTTACGTTATAGAACAGTTCGTAATCGTTTGTTTCTCATGATAAATGTTATAAAAATGTGCTAGCCAATCCGTGCCATAACAAGTCAATGTTCATAACAAGCCTGCAGTTGCTGCTGTGGCACTGTAAGACAAATTATATGTTCTTTAATATGCACAAGAAAAATAAAGAATTATAAAAAAAAAAAAAAAAAAAAAAAAAAAAAACATTGAACAAGGTTTGTACGGACCAACAGATCATGTAAAAATTTTTTTTTTTGTAGGAGGGCATAGGTAGTTATTATTATTATTGGTATTTATATAGCGCCTACTAATTCCGCAGTGATTTACAATATTATGAAAGGGGTGGGAGGGATTTACAATAGATGAGACAATTACACAGTGATACAGACCGGTCCGATGGGGGTAGGTAGGTTGTTCCAAAAGAAGGGAGCTGCCGAAGAGAAGTCCTGCAAGCGCGAGTTAGCAGTAAGGGTGCAAGCAGCAGACAGGAGAAGGTCAACGGCAGAGCAGAGAGACCGAGAAGGGGCATATCTATGAATCAGGGAAGAAATGTAAGAGGGGCTAGCGTTGGTTAGAGCTTTATAGGTAAGGGTTAGTATTTTAAATTGACACCTATATGATACAGGAAGCCAATGTAAGGATCGACAGATGGGCGAGGTATAGGAGGAACGATGGGTGAGAAAGATCAGCCTGGCAGCAGCATTCATTACTGATTGTAGCGGGGCAGTTTTTGGGGAGACCAACTAGGAGAGAATTACAGTAATCCATTTGAGAGATTACCAGAGCATGAACAAACTCCTTGGCAGCATCTTGCATGAGAAAGGGGCAGATGCAGGCAATATTTTTAAGGTGGAATCGACAGGTTTTAGCAACACACTGGATATGTGGGGCAAAAGTGAGACCAGGATCAAATATAACACCAAGACAACGAGCTTGCAAGGATGGACAGATGCAAGAACCATCAACTTGCAGGGAGAGCGAAGGAGGAGGATCAACATTAAGGGGAAAAATTAAGAAGCTCAGTTTTAGAGAGATTGAAAATAAGAAGCTCAGTTTTAGAGAGATTGCGTTTTAGAAAGCAGGAGGATATCCAATCAGAAAAAGAAGAAAGGCAAGCAGTGACACATTGCAGGACCATGGGGGAGAGATCAGGGGAGGAGAGATATATCTGGCATACAGATGGTAGCGGAATCCAAAGGAGTTAATGAGTTTGCCAAGAGAGGCAGTATAAAGGGAGAATAGAATGGGGCCAAGAACAGATCCTTGGGGGGCAGGGTGAGAGGAGGAGGGGTCATTGCAATAGGAGACACTGAATGAACATTGGGAGAGATAGGAGGGAACCACGAGAGGACAGTGGGATTGAAGAGGGACATGTCTGGAGAAGGAGGACATGATCAACAGTGTCAAAGGCAGCAGAGAGGTCAAGAAGAATTCATATGGAGTAATGGCCTTTGGATTTAGCTGTGATTAGATCATTTGTAACTTTATTAAGAGTGCAGGGGGTGAAAGCCAGATTGAAGAGGATCGAGGAGGGAGTTGGAATTTAAGAAGTGAGACATACGAGTAAAGACAAGTCTTTCTAGAAGTTTTGAGGAAAAAGGAAGCAGGGATATGGGATGATAGTTGGAATGGTAAGACAGATCTAGGGGTGGCTTTTTTAGGATGTGTAGGACAGTAGCATGCTTAAGGGGAGCAGGAACAACACCAGATGAAAGAGAGCAGTTTAGGATGTGTAGTAAGGATGGTACAATACAAGGAGAGAGAGGTCTGATAAGGTGGGAAGGTACTGGGTCAAGCGGACAGGTGGTGGGGCGAGAGGAGAGGAGAAGTGAAGCCACCTCCTGTTCTGTAGCTGGGGAGAAGGTCTGTAGGTTAGGGAAGGTACGGTCCATGTGTGGTTGAGAGAGGGAAGAGCAAAGGGGGGATAATTATTTCCTTAATTGTTCAATCTTGTCGGTAAAGTAGCATTCAAAGGTACCTGCTGAAAGGTCAGAAGGGTGGCTTGAGGTGGGCAAAGGAGAGAGTTGAAGGTATTAAAGAGACACCCGGGATTACGTGAGCATGAACTAACAAGAGAGGAAATGTAGGATTGTAGGATTGTTTAGCAAGGGTGAGGGCTGTGCTATATGAACACAAAATGAATGTATAAAGGAGGAAGTCTGACAAGGTGCGGGCCTTCCTCCAGCAGCATTCAGCTGAATGGGAGCATCTCTGCAGGTAGCGGGTCGATTTAGTGTGCCAAGGTTGAAGGCACGTCTTCCTTGAGGTGCATGTTTGGAGCGGGGCTGCAGCATCCAGGGCAGAGGTGAGGGTATCATTATATGAGGAAACATGACTAACAAAGTCTTGTCACTTGATAATTTTCTCCTATTTTTCCTTTTCATGTATCCTAATTTTGCTGTAGTTAAGCTAAAAATCACAAAAAAAAAAAATGTTAGCCTGGGTAGCCAGTATTTCTTCTGGAATGCTGATGAGTCATGGCTCATTCCATTGCTTTCTCCAAATGTTGTCTATTATATCCTCGAGATAAAAAATTCTCATAAATACTTTTTAATTGTGCCACTATCCTTTCATCATTGGAATTGTTCCTTATCACACACGAACATTGTGAAAAGAGAAGAAATGTATTTAAATGTGATGTGCACTGAATTAATGAAGATACTGTTTTGGTCAGTCAGTTTAGAGTATAAGATATACTTCATTTTAACCTGATGCAGAGAACTCCCCAAATCCAAATATAGGATGACTCTTTGGTTTATATGTAACTTTACTATAATGGAAGTGTTCAGTTCATCAGTGTAATTAACAAATTGTTGTGCCTCTGCTTCCAGGGATCAGAATATCATCAATACATTTAAAATATTCTACACTGTCCCCCTGGTATTGTTCTTTATTTCAAACTGGTTCCAGATTTTGCATGTACCACTGACATTCAAAAATGGAAATAATTTCACAGTAAAGCTAATAAAAGAAGTTCTAGAATGAATTTGATTTAGGGACTTGATAGCATGGAGGACCCACCAGAAGCTTCGTCACTGCTTCCACCCTCTCATCATGGGGGATGACAGTGTCGAAATTCTTTACGTTCAAGGTCATTAGTAGTATTCTGTTTTGTTCAAAATTTAAAGTCTTGAGTTTGTCCATTATGCAAATGGAAATGTTCTCAACGGGCTGCTAAAGAGATGATCCAGCCACTTGGCTATAGACTCCAATACCCCACCTCTAGCAGACACTCCAAGGCACCCTTGTGGTTGAATGGGATCTTTTGTGAAACTTACGCAAAGTATAAATAATTGGTATTCTCAATTTTTTCTTCAGAAGGTATTGGTATAAATCCATGTCAATATGTCTTGCTCTTAATCACATTACAAGATTTTCATTAATTCTTCAGATTATCATCTGTGTAGGGTCTTCCTGTAATCATTTGGAAATATAAAAGATATGCGGCATAAACAGGACACCCAGCGTGTGCACCTACCTGTATATGTAAAGTATTTGTTATTAAGGGAAATAAGACAGAGTTTCACTTGCTTGGTAAGTTAATTTTATATCTATAAATAGCCTTTTGGATATGTGTAATTTTTTAACTGTCTCGAAAACAGTGAATATCTTGAACTGAAATGTTTGCCATGTAACTTTGATGGAATAAAGAGGACTAAAGAGAAATACTGAAGTAAAGACACTATATAAAATAATACCCTATATATACAAATACTGAACTAAAGAGTGGATATATATACAGAAAACTGACATTAGTACAGCAGAGAAGGAAAATCCAGCCATGGGGTCACTTTTTTTGTGTGTAATTCTTTATTTGATATGTGTTGCCTTCTTTGGTTACCATGAGGGTGTGAGCAAATCCCAATATAAATATGATGTTTGAGTGACCTGTCGTTCACAACCTCTCCAGTCTTGTGTGGCTCTGCTGAGATCCTGCAGGAATGCAACATTCCTTGCCCTGGATTTAAGCACCTCCATGATTAACATTTTATCTCTGAATGACTGGAAGTGGATTAGGACATCTCAGGAAATCTTTGCTGGAGCCTGGTTGAAAGAGTTAGCCGGTACATGCCATCTACTGTTATGCACTTGGCCTGGTCTGGGAGCAGAATGTGAGCAAGCAGACATTGAAGGAAATACGGTATTTCAGTATCTACATTGGTTTTAGCTATGCTCCTCACTTTAAGGTCGTGGCACCGGCTTGCATCATTAAGAGTCTCCACTCGAGCCAGAAGGACCCAATGAGAGGCCAGAGGTTGTGCAATGTAATGCGCCATGCTCACTTGGTGTTGTGCCATGGAGGATACATTATTCTCCGTTACTTTCACCCTCTCTGTAACTACAGATACCTCTGCCAGGTCTGCGTGAAAAAAAAGGTGTAAATATTCTTTGTGAGACCCCTTTAGTTGCCGGAGCCCTCAAGTCTTCCACCAGTGGATATGAATTTCTAGGATTTCATCTGGTTTATATCCTTGGAGGAGGATGTGCACCGTGACCCTGGCTCCTCTGCCATTTTTGGCCTAGGCCGCACCTATAGTAAGTCACCGATATCTCGGGCCCTCATTTTCTTTGCCTTCTTCCCCATAGTGTCCCAAGCATCAGGGACCGAGATGAGACTGGGATGAGACTGGGATTTCAGTGGATGAACGGCAGAATTAGCCATGTGCCGGAATAACAGCATTGGAGCTCCGCCTACATGCTGCTGGTCTCTATTAAGGTTATGCCATGTCCCTGGTGCCACTTTTCAATTTAGGAAATACACATGCCAAGAAAGGAAATCAAAAATCCAATAATCGACACTTAAAGGAACACTATAGTCACCTAAATTACTTTAGCTAAATAAAGCAGTTTTAGTGTATAGATCATTCCCCTGCAATTTCACTGCTCAATTATCTGCCATTTAGGAGTTAAATCACTTTGTTTCTGTTTATGCAGCCCTAGCCACACCTCCCCTGGCTATGATTGACAGAGCCTGCATGAAAACAAACTGGTTTCACTTTCAAACAGATGTAATTTACCTTAAATAATTGTATCTCAATCTCTAAATTGAACTTTAATCACATACAGGAGGCTCTTGCAGAGTCTAGCAAGCTATTAACATAGCAGGGGATAAGAAAATCTTAATTAAACAGAACTTGCAATAAAGAAAGCCTAAATAGGGCTCTCTTTACATGAAGTGTTTATGGAAGGCTGTGCCAGTCACATGCAGGGAGGTGTGACTAGGGTTCATAAACAAAGGGATTTAACTCCTAAATGGCAGAGGATTGAGCAGTGAGGCTGCAGGGGCATGTTCTATACACCAAAACTGCTTCATTAAGCTAAAGATGTTCAGGTGGCTGTAGTGTCCCTTTAACTTTTTTTTAGATCATATTTACCTTGTTTGACAAGTAGGAAAATTTAAAAATAAACTCCACACATCAATATATATTATTTCTAATTAGATAAAGTTTATAAATTAATGTCAGGAATGTCTGGCATTGAAATAGTAACCTAAATCTTCCTTCACCACTATGCATAGGATAATGTTAAAGATATTTACTGTTTCTTTTCTTTCTTTTTTTTATTTTCTTATTTCGGCATATTACCGCAGTAGTGAAGTATATGACCTCACATCTTTCGTGAGCTCTTTCACTGAGCAATTCCATTATTCCGGATGATTTACTTGATTTAATCACATGGAACAGGCTTTTGTGCTAGAAGGAATAGATTTTGAATTTAAGCAGACTCTGTCCCCATTAAAAAGGTGAATTCAACAGCACAGGTGAAACTGAGGTACAAACGCACATAATATGCATATATATGCATTTAAACTATTTTAAATATGTATGGTGTTGTTATCATATTGGTTTAGAGTCAAACAATAGCAATATAATACTTGTATTTGCCATTCTTTAGTTCAGAAGCAGGATGCTGAGCCTTTGCAATAAATGTTAAATGAACAATTCATCTGTTGAATTTATTTGTAGCTTATTGATCAAATTCCATCACTGGTACATTCCTGGCACATTCCACTAAGAGCCAGGCTATGGCGATGTACCTGCAGCTAATAGCCTTTCTTTTATGCATTTCCTGTCAATTCTTTAGCAGAGAAAATTGTAAGCGTAATAGGAGCAATGAATGCCTTTTAAATATAGTTGTGACTCACACAAGTGCAATCTTATATTTATGTACAGTATAAAAAGCAAACCTCAAAGTACTAGGTTGACCTGTTGATCCTAAATATGCTCAAGAAAGACTGATTGTCCTACATAAGAGTTATTGGCATTTTGTTGGAAAATGCAGCACCGGGGGGTTCATTTTTATCTCTTATGAATGGAGAAAACATGTTGGTGATGTTTTTAATAGCAGTTTTGCTGCTCACTTACAACGATTAGAAAAATACTGTGGTATTATAAAAAAATACAAAGGGAAGTGCTAGCAAGAAATAACCCAAGTAAATTATATAACCTTCTTTCATATGCAGTGATGTGTTTTTTTTAGTATATATGATTCAGTCTTCTTTGGGGCACTGAAAGAGCAGAAACACAAAACGAAAACGATCATTAAAAAAAACAAAAAAAAAACGATGTAAGGTAAAAATATCATCTTTTTCTTAAACTGTATGGTACATTGATAGAGAAAATGTAATTTATAATTTGAAACATTTTTGGTTGTGCAAACGTGTATCCTTTACTTACAGAAACACTATAGTGACAGGAATACAAAAGTGTATTCCTATCACTATAAAATTAAAAATGCAGTTTTGGTCTCCGGCTCACCTTGGCAGTCTTTATAAAGGTAATAAGCTTACCTTAATTCCAACGCCGCATATGTCTGCCGCACGTGGCTTCACCCCTACTCAGCATCCTTGGCTGAGATCCTCAAAATGTATGATCTCATCCAATCAAAGGCATTCTCATAGGATTGGGAGGCTATTGTGCATGCGCTGAAAATACCACTCTGCACCAGTGAGCATCTCCTCATAGAGATGCATTAAACATTCAAGAAGCTGAATGTCTGTTCGGCACACTGTGCAGCACTGACACAGAAAGCATCTCTAGTGGCAGTCTGAGTGACTACAATAAGAGTTGTTGCAAGGCAGTAAGTAAACACTGAATTTCTCTGGAAAGGCAGTGTTTACAATAAAAAGCCTGCAGGGACATACAATATACTACATTATATTTCTGCTGTTAAACTCTCCTGTCCCTTACTACTAGCTAAGAGATGCGGGAGAACTGTATCTATCTGCGTGTCTGTATGTGTTTCTGTATATCTGTGTGTCTATTTGTGTGTCTGCATGTGTTTTTGTGTGTCTATGTGTGTATTTATCTGTGTGTCTTTCTATCTGTGTGTCTGAATGCATATCTTCAGTTTCCTTTACATGATGACTAAGGTCTTTTGGGGGCATGAATACTCCTTTTCATTTGCCTGACTATAAGGTGACATTGCTTTGCATCCAACCAGATTTTTGCAAACCATCAAGAGATCAGTCATGAATATTCTTGGGCTCTTATTAATAAACAGACAAGGTTAATAGTACAAATGTAGATACTCCTATTCAAGCAGAGTCATGCAAGTGACTGGTTATTACAGGCGGATACAGAATGTGTCTATTCCATTTTGTTATGAAGAGGCATCATCCTATTAAGGCCATCATTTTGTCCCTATTCTACCGGAGATCACAGCAGACCCCTTCAGTGGGAAATAACTGTAGTAAAAGGATTTCTAGTAAACCTGCTATCAAAAGCCAATTCAAAAGCCAGAGAGAACCTGACAGTAATATTCTGTTTAAATAAAATCTTCACTAATGTTCACCATAAAATCTAAATCACCTGAAAATGTTCATTTCTTCCCCTTGACTGCTATGAATTAGATTCTGCAGCTAACAGTAACCTAAATCTATCAGCTAGGGGGGAATGTCAACTTGTTTTTTAGTAGTGTTTCCAAAATGTTCTACGTTTCAGTTTAACATTTAATAGATGCCAAGGTTAAGAAGCGCTCACTGCATTTAAGAGTCATAAATCCTCTGTTTTACTTTCTTTCCACGAGCTACTAAAAAGACAAATATTAATATTTTTAAAGCATTGCAGAAAATCTGCAGAAGGATTTGAGCTTTTGGGCACAAAAATTAAAATGTTTGCAATATAATGCAGAATGATGCAGTTTCTCAGAGACGGTATATATAAATATGGAATTTGAGAGATTTTTAAAATAAAATAAGATTTAAACAATGTGTTCTAATTCTAATGAATGTATACACTTTTTAAAAAAGCTTTGCTGCCCCTTCCCATATAAACTTACAAAACATAAGTTGGCATTATTATGCTAGTCAACACCATAGAATAAATGCAATTACATTTTGCTGGTGTGTTTGTGTAGTGTGCATGTTATTGTTCTTATCTTTATTTAATAAAATAAAAGACAAATCAATGTTGTTGTTGTGCAAAATGACTCTTATTTATCTGTCTGACAAACCAGTCACCAATGACTTTAGTCAAATCTCTCTGGAATGCCCATGAACCTTAAAAGACTTAAAGGGACATTCTTAGCACCAAAACAACTTTAGCTGCAGTCTCACTGTTCATTTGTCTACTTTTTTTAGTTTCACTTTGTGACGAGACCAATCTCGCCATTGTGCATTGGAGGAGCCTGGTTGCCCGCCTGCTGCCTTTAGACTATGGCCCCATGTTGAAACGCTTGATTTTCCCCTGCAAAGACACGAAAGCCGGGTCATTCGGTGCTTGCCCCGTTTGAGCGGTGATACCCCAGATAGCTATGCCATGGAGCCCATTCGTATAATGAAAGACTATGGGAAAGACTTTGGCTCCATGGCAATTGAACTGGATGTGTGTGGTCTGAGTGCCTTTCAGTAATAATGTGTGCTCAGACCTTAGGGGATGTGTTGCATGTCTGTATTTTATGTAATAAATGTAACCTTGTGTATTTTATTGTATTTTACTGTATTTTACTGCCATGTGTTCAATGGAGTTTTGCCTCTGTCCTTGGAGATAATTGGATTACTTCCCAATTATCTCCATAATAGAAGACATTTAGAACTGGTTTTGGGCAGAAAAGCCATGCTTCATTTGGTCACAAAGGACTACGATCTATCTTTTGAACCACTGGACCAATTTGTATGATTTTGACGTATGTATTTGGAGTATGCCGATTCTGAAAATGTAAGTTTTATGTGAATGTGATGCATACTTTTAAAGTTACGAATAATGTGGAAAAACTGTATTTCTCTGCCTGTTATAATTACATTACCCATTGTGTAAGGTAATTGTATCACAGGCAGAGGGGAGGATTTTGTGTGGGAGTGTCTGAGTGTATTGTACGTGTTTATTGGTTGTTTTCCAAAACCCTGTGGGTGGTACTAATGTGTATATAAGAACAATAAACCCACAGCTCTGCCTGTTCACTGCTTGACCCTCAACACGGAGCTTTGTCTCGTTCTTGGGGGGATTTACTGTATGCTGTTAGAAACTGATTGCCAGGAGTGTAAGCCGCTTGGGTGCTTTTCCTGTTCAGCTGCTAGCAGCTATTCGTGAGGTTCCAGTTCAGGAGTTTGGAGTGCTACTTTGTATCCTGTTCGGGAGTTTGGGGTTCTGCAGTAGCTCTGCCTGTGTCTCTGGAAGGGGAAGATCTACTAAACGGCGGTTTAACCCTTTTATGCCTGGGGGTGCCGTTACACACTTATTGCACAATGTTTTTAATCTAGAATGTCTTATCCCCTGCTCTACTGATAGCCTACTAGAGCCCACAAAAGCCAAAGATAAAAACTTAAAATAAACACACTACCAATGAATGCAGGACTGACATTTAGTGTCTCAACGCTCTGCAATAAAATGGTGAATGTTCCTCATGGAGATGCATTGAATAAATGCATCTCTATGAGGAGATGCTGATTAATGCAGCGTGGCAATTTTCCATGCATGTGCACTAACCTCCCTTTGCTTCCCTATGGAGAAGCATTGGATTGTCTGACATTATCAAGATTGATAATCTCAGCTGGAAAGGCAGGGCAGCCTCAGTGAAACCATTACACTAGGGGAGCAAAATGAAGTAAAGTTGATTTAGTATTCAGCACTGTGTGTGTGTGGGGGGAGGTTAGGGGTGGGGTAGGGGTAGGGGGAAGTTTGGGGAGGGATAAACCAAACAGGAGAGAAAACACTCTAGTCTTAGAATTACATGTTAGTATTCTTAGCACCATAGTGTCCCTTTCATGTTTAGTGATACTGTACAGTGTAGGAGACCATGCTTAGTGTAGTGTATTAGGGTAGTGTGGAGGTTTCATTATAAGTGCTGCACTTGGATATGTGTGGAATTAGTGGGAGTTACAGTCCTCAGTGGCAGCTATTATTTCTTCCTTCATTAAAATTGTGACAGGTAACTCACTAAACTTGGTCAGACTACTTTACGTATGTCTCGGTTCTGTCTGAGAATAATGACCATATTCTAAATATATAATATGTTATTTTAATTTATACTGTATTTGCAGAGGTTTGTTGCAATTCCACTATTTTTAACATATCCTCCCTTCTGGCAGCAGAGGGTTTGTAAGATATTTTGCCCTCTGCATAAGCAGCATGAACACAGAGACTAGACTTTGCAGGCACACTGATCTTAGAGTGAAAATGACTTGATAATTGGAGTATATAAGTGCATTATTTAAACTGTAATTTCAGGGTGGGAAAAGACTCTAAAAACGCAGTCTCTGGGGACCTTATTAAGGTGAATCCTGGTCTTCTGATTCACCTCTACTAGCTGACCAAATGCAATGCACAGTGAAGGGCCATTTCAAATGTCTGAAATCCTATGAATTGCTTTTTCTTTGTGTTCCCCTAACAGCCAGATGCCAGAACGGATGAATTACAATCACTGATTGTATGTGCAGAAATCGCTGACCCTACGCTTACAGAAGCACAAAGGGAAAGTCTGTGAGATGCTATTTTGGTGCATTGCATTGCTTAACATTTTTGCAATTTACGGAGTAAATACTGTATTGTACTGTATGTGTGCATAATGCCTTATGTTTATATTTCTTCAAGATATTAGTACAACATGTACATTTAATTGAAAAACTGCATCTTTTTATATCGGATATAAAAACAATCACTTAAATGTTATATAGTATTATACACAAAACAGGTGTGTAATTACAGGGTAAAAACCCAAAATATAAATTAACCTTCACAATGGATAAGTATTCCCACAAATAGTGGTACTTAATTTCAAATGATGCAGCTTCCCATGTGGTTTTACCCAATTTACCTTCTTAAACAGCAAAATATACAGGATTTTAGTTATTCAGCTAAGCATCTATGAAAAGGATAAAAATAAGCACTATATGGTGAGGCACAGTTACATGCAATGCAGTATGCACTATAAAGTTGCACTCATACAATATAGTTAATTTTGCCACCTTGGTTCCTACATATGGAAGCAAAGAAGGTGTTAACCCGCTAGCCTACATGAGGGGAGGCACCACAAGGCTCCAAAATTCTCTAAATTCAGTAAGTGCAACCAGTGGCGTCGCTAGGGGGGGGGGGGCATGGCCCCCCTAAATCATGCTGTTCCCCCCCCCCTTGGGCCCCCCCCAAATGGCAGCAACCTGCTGGCAATGTGTTTAGATTATATTCCCTCCGGCTGTAACAGTGTGTGACAGCCCGAGGGAATGCAGGAGAGAGCAGCTGGAGCAGTGCTGGGGGCTGTCTGTGGCCGGAGGGAGCACTGACAGGCTCCCCGGCACAGACCCCGCCCCCAAACAAAACCCCACCTCCTATCAATAAGCCCCGCCCCCGCCATTAAGCAGCAACCCATGCTGCTGCTGCTGCAAAGGCCAGAAGATGTCTGACCCCCAGCAACAGGTAGGCCTGATGTGCTCAGGTGTGTGTGTGTCTGCTAGTGAGGAAGCTTATGTGTGTGTGTGTGTGTGTCTGCTAGTGAGGAAGCTTGTGTGTGTGTGTGTGTGTGTGTGTATGGACTCAGCAGTCTGTGTGTGTGTGTGTGTGTGTATGGACTCAGCAGTCTGTGTGTGTGTGTGTATGGACTTAGCAGTCTGTGTGTGTGTGTGTGTGGACTCAGCAGTCTGTGTGCGTGTGTATGGACTCAGCAGTCTGTGTGTGTGTGTGTGTGTATGGACTCAGCAGTCTGTGTGTGTGTATGGACTCAGCAGTCTGTGTGTGTGTGTATGGACTCAGCAGTCTGTGTGTGTGTGTGTGTGTATGGACTCAGCAGTGTGTGTGTGTGTGTGTGGAATCAGCAGTCTGTGTGTGTGTATGGACTCAGCAGTCTGTGTGTGTGTGTATGTGTGTATGGACTCAGCAGTGTGTGTGTGTGTGTGTGTGTGTGTGTGTGTGTGGACTCAGCAGTCTGTGTGTGTGTGTGTGTGTGTTTATGGACTCAGCAGTGTGTGTGTGTGTGTATGGACTCAGCAGTCTGTGTGTGTGCGTGTGTGTGTGTATGGACTCAGCAGTCTGTGTGTGTGTGTGTGTGTGTGTATGGACTCAGCAGCAGGGCCGCCGTCAGGGCATGACAACCATAACGGTTGTCATGGGCCCGGCGGTCCTGGGGGGCCCGAGCCCCACATTCATTATGTGCACATATATATATATATATATATATATATATATATACCGATTTTCGCTATATATATATGTGCACAGAGGGCACCCTGCTACCTGTACATTGCAGAGGGGGGCTCAGCAGCACACTCTGTCCTCCTTTCCAGCTGCTCTCTGTCTAACTTTCCTGCGCCCTGCGGCTGCCAGAGCGTTGCCACGGGTTACTATGGCAACGCTCCGCACAGCACGTAGGCCTGTCTCGCGAGAGTTAGTCAGAGAGGAGCTGGATAGGAAGACAGTGTGTGCTGCTGGGCCCCCTCTTCAATGTACCGCGGCTGGCTCCCTCCACCATGCCACTGGACCAACAGGGAATGCGATCTCCCCCCCCCCTTCCTGGCACGTAAGAACCAGGGAGGGGGGGATAAAATTGAAATATACACAATTTAAAAAAAAAAAAAAAAAATACTCCCCTCCCCCCTATTTTACACACACACTGAATCCTTACAAGCACACTCTGCACTACACACACACACACACACTACGTTCACTAAACACACGCTGCACTACACACACACACTACATTCACTAAACACACTTTGCTCTACACACACACACTACATTTACTATACACATTTTGCTCTACACACACACACTACATTCACTATACACATTCTGCACTACACACACGCGCTACATTCACTAAACACATTCTGCACTACACATACTCACACTACATTCACTAAACACACTCTGCACTACACACACTACATTCACTAAACACACTTTGCACTACACACACACACTGCATTCACTATACACACTTTGCACTCACTACAAACACACTACATCCACTACAAACACACTACATGCTCTATACACACTACATTCACTATACACACTACATCCACTAAAAAAACACACACTCTGCATTCACTATACACACCTACATTCACTACAACACACTCTGCTTCTAATGCATGCATACAAACATTACATACATTACACAAAATGTACAATCTGCATCCACTATACACACTGCATCCATGACACACATACCACATCCACTACACACATTCTACATCCACTATACACACTGCATCCGTGACACACATTCTACATCCACTATACACACACACACTTTATCCTTGTGGGCGAACTCGGGGCTGGCCCCGGGGGCCTGTGTCAGGGGCCCTAAAATTTCTGATTGTAGCCCTACTCAGCAGTCTGTGTGTGTGTGTGTGTGTGTGTGTGCATATGAAATCAGCAGTCTCTGTGTGTGTATGAACTCAGCAGTCTGTATGTGTGTATGGGCTCAACAATCTGTGTGTGTGTTTATGGACTCAGCAGTCTGTGCGTGTGTATGGGCTCAGCAGTCTGTGGGTGTATGGACTCAGCAGTCTGTGCGTGTGTATGGACTCAGCAGTCTGTGTGTGTATGGACTCAGCAGTATGTGTGTGTATGGACTCAGCAGTATGTGTGTGTGTGTGTGTGTGTGTATGGACTCAGCAGTGTGTATGTGTGTGTGTGTGTGTGTGTGTGTATGGACTCAGCAGTCTGTATGTGTGTCTGTGTATGGACTCAGCAGTCTGTATGTGTGTATGGACTCAGCAGTCTGCGTGTGTGTGTCTGTGTGTGTGTATGGACTCAGCAGTCTGTGTGTGTATATGGACTCAGCAGTCTGTATGTCTGTGTGTGTGTGTGTGTATGGACTCAGCAGTCTGTGTGTGTGTGTGTGTCTGTGTGTGTGTATGGACTTAGCAGTCTGTGTGTGTATATGGACTCAGCAGTCTGTGTGTGTATATGGACTCAGCAGTCTGTATGTCTGTGTGTGTGTGTGTGTGTGTATGGACTCATCAGTCTGTATGTCTGTCTGTGTGTGTGTGTGTGTGTATGGACTCAGCAGTCTGTGTGTACATGTATAAATCAGCCTGTGTGCATTCAGAAACATGTGTGTGTGTGTGTATGTATTTAGTGTACTGTGTGTATGTACTCAGCAGTCTATCAATAATAAAAAATTTTATTCCTGTGAGTTGTTGTGTAGGAAGGGCCCCAGTGCACTGCTTTGCCCGGGGGCCCTTAACGCTGTTAAGATGGTACTGCTTGTGTGTGTCAGTGAGCTTCTATTTAGTGAGCATGTGTGTGTCAGCGAGCTTGTCTTTAGTGAGCTTGTGTGTGTCCCTAAACTTCTTTGTAGTGAGCCTTGTGTTTTTACAAGTGAGTTTGTCTGTAGTAAGCTTGTGTGTGAGTCAGAGAGTTTTGTCTGTCAGTAAGCCTATTTGCGCATGTCAGTGAGCTTGTGTGCTTACTGTATAATGTATACACATTTTTTTTCCAGGGCTGCTTTGGACTCTCAGTTTGGCTCTGCCAGCGAGTGTGCTTTACAGCTGAATCATCTGTGTGAGCTGCCGCACACTTTAGCCCTGTTACACGCGTCTGGGAGCTGCTGTTGACAGGTACTAGTAGTCTAGAGATTGGGACATGGGGTATATGCTCAGCTATCTGTATAATACTATAGTGCTGTTCTCTGTATAATACAGATCTGTGTGTGTATAATATCCCGGGATAGTCAGTGTTCCTGTATAGTGCTGCTCTCTGTCTTGGGATATTATACACAAACAGACCTGTATTATACAGGGAGCACTGATACACACAGCCATGTATTATACAGAGAGCAGCACTATACAGGGAGCACTGACTGTCCCAATGTATTATACACACAACCCTGTATTATACAGAGAGCACTGACTGTCCAGGGATATTATACACAGACAGTAATTGATAGCTGTGCTGCAAAATGTCCTTGGAATTGTTTTTCAAATGTTGGCAACTATGGCACTGTATCAAAGGAAATGTGTTTGGTTTTTTAATAATCCCTGGTGGAAAATAATGAATCTTCCACCAGGGATTATAAAAAAAACAAAAAACAACACATTGTGTCGGGGGGCGGGGCTTAACATGTGGCAGGGGCGGGGTCAAACTGCGGCGAGAGCGGCGTTGAATGTGCCCCCCTACTTTTGTCCCTGGCCCACCATGTTCCCTCCCTAAAAATGAATCCTAGAGACGCCACTGAGTGCAACTTTATAGTGCTTTCTGCATTGCATATAACTGTGCCTCACCATAATTGATTAACGGACCCTCCCTCGCCCCAAATGTTCTGTGGGGGGGTTTGGCAAAATGTGATCTGTTTGTGTGTGATAGTCCTAAAAATATGGGTATACAGTAGTTTTAAAGGGATCATTGGGATTAATGTCAGATGATAATTGTTGGACTTGTTTCCAGGAATGTTCTATAACTTTTCCCTTTGGGGTGTTTGTCGGTTATGATAAGGGGAAGAGTGGCTCAGACATAGTCTATACGTCTGTGGCAGAGCAGTGACAGTTGTTTGTCCCTTGTTATTAAACACCTTTATTCCCTCATTAGGTGGTGAGGGCACTACATTTTGGAGGTCCATGTAAGATAGAATGCACTGAGTCTACTTCCAGTGTCTTTCAGCTCACAACTCAGCTAAGGAGATTGGAAGAGTGACTGCTGTCAGTGTCCGTGTTGAGGAAAGTGCATTCAATCTGAGTTAAATTGTTTATCCTATGAGCACTGCAACATCCCAGTCAGCTAATGACATTTTCTGCATCACACTGCGCACATCCCCATTCTAAGTGAACCATGGATCAATTAGAAGATTTGAAACTTGAGGTAAAAGGAGCAAATCTTGTGAAATTGTGTAAATTTGATTGTAAATTTGATTGATTGTAGAGCATGAAGAGCTTGGCAGTAAAACACGCTTGTTTATTATTTATGAGATTAAGAGACATTTATAGAAGGATAAACTAGAGGAAGATGAGGCCATGTCAGAACCTCTGTGGCTGAAAGAAAAAATGTGTGAACCTCAGCTGACCAATGAATATGCTTCAGGGAAACAGGTTGTCCAGACACATAAGCAAATGACTGGTGATTCAGTAACACTGACCAAAATGGTCTACAAAATGGCAGTATCATAAGCATTCTTACACAAACTGATGTGAGTGATGAACAGCTCTTGACAAAGTCAACATTACTTGTGCAAATGAAACAAAGAGTAAAAGGAAAAAGAAACACATAGTCCAACAGCTACCCAACAAAAGTGCCTAGTACAATAAAGCAAGGCAACTGTAGAGAAGAAATGTAAGACACAGTGTCAGAAGAGCACACTTAAAGGAAATGTGCTCAGATATGGCATTGTTAAAGGATTTGAGTGGTTTCTCAAATCAAGTGTCCATTAAATAACCTTAGAATGAAAACACAAAAGAAAGGGTGCGCCTAACTTACATAAAAATATACATAAAGGTCCAAAGTCCTACAGTGAGTCCAAAGTAATACGTTCCACAAATTATGGAAGGTGCTTGAAAATGAAGACAGTCTTTACGAATTGACACTTGTAATACGGTGATATGTGGAGAAAAAACAAAGACAAAATCCCAATGGTACAGTATGTCAGCAGAATAAAAAGGATAAAAATGGTAGTCATGAATATTACTCACACTTTTCAGAGCTAAAATCCCAGCTCTGATAGTGAATACGTGAAGTGGACTGATCCCCACTCAAGGATGGATAGGGTAGCGCTGGTCAGCAGGTAGTGTGAACTTGGGAGTATAGCAACTCTTCCATTCACTTTTTAGATTTAGAATTTTTTATTAAAGATGACGAAGTCAATCCGAAAACTTTTTTTTTAAAAAAGTGTGGACCAATAATGTTATTGATGTTACGAGTTGTCATCATAAACCCTGGCTCCAAGGCATACCAAAAAGTAATTTTCTCCGTCTTCGAAGAAACTGTTCCCTTACCCAAGATTTCGAAGTTCAATCTCGGATGTTGCTTGATAAATTTTCTCAAAAAAATTACCCCAAAAACGACCTAGACCTTACTCTACAAAATATTAGGGAAAAGAACAGATCAGAACTTCTTGAATATAAAAATAAAAAAGACACCAAAAGTGCACCATCTTTGCCAATTATTTTCGACTTCAATAAGAAAAGCAATGTTATGAAGAAGATTATTAAGAAACACTGGCATATATTGAAACAGGATGAGACTCTAGCTGGTGTTATCCCTGATAAACCACATGTTATATTTAGAGGGGCACCTAGTTTTAAGTCCATCCTCACAAGTAATTATACCAAACAAAAGTATGAGAAACCCCCTCCTAACCCTCTCACCCTCTTACCTAAACCCAGTGTTTTTTTTAAATGCAACAAGTGCATAGTATGCAAACGCACAAGTGATATTATTAAATCTAAAACTACTTCCTTCAAGTCATCAATTACACAGAAAAATTATCAGATAAAACATTTTATTCACTGTAACACAAAAAATGTCATCTATTTACTGGAATGCCCATGTGGTTTACAATATGTAGGCATGACCACCAGGGACCTAAAAACTAGATTGGCCGAACATTGTCGCAATATTTTAAAGGGCTATGAGAATCATTCGGTATCCAAGCATTTTCTGAAGCATGGAAAGAATCCAAAACTTTTCAAATGTATAGGTATAGACATATGTAATGTCCCATGGAGAGGTCGAGACATTAAAAAAATTCTGGGAAAAAAAGAAATGGAGTGGGTCTATAATCTTAAAACCCTTACTTCTAAAGGTCTCAATATTGACTATGACCTTTTTTTTATGATATTAATAATTTATTTTTTAAGTTATCAATAATTAATTTTTTTATGTTATTAACAGTTTTTTTTTACCATTTTTTTATTCCACTTCTCAGCCCAATCAGATTTTATTATTACCTTTTTTTTTATACTATATAGTGCTTTAAAAGTTACAATGTTCTTATGCATATACATATTTAATTTAATTATGTATTCCATATACCTATATACATAATTCTATACATATTAGTTGTGGTTTTAACAGCTTGATATATATTTTCTATGTATAGTTTATCTGGAATTAGCTCATATCTGCTATGTATCTCTTATTTGTGCTGATATATATATATATATATATATATATATATATATATATATATATTCATGCAGCTGTGTTGTCTGTTGGAGGGCTTGCCTATTCCCTTAAGGCAAGCACTCCCTGTTTGTCTATTTTCGTCACTCCCTTCAGGGAGATGGCGATTTACTATAGTATTTCCCCCCTCCTGGTCGGCTCTCTGCCGATATACATGCGTTCCACCTGTTTGGAACGCATGCGTTCCATTCAATTATCACGTGACGCAGAAGTATTTTAGCCGTGCGTCACGTGACCCATTTTTAATTTCTTATTTATATAGTTACAAACTTCGTTTTTACACTCAAATGGCCCTATCCATTTAGTGTCTGATACAGCTTCACCCTCCTATATTCAAAAGCCATTTTTATCTAACTCTATGTATAATGCCAATTTGCTTATTATGATCTAATTTTTCACATGAATAAAGCTTCATTTTTTGGCTTTAATGGCCTCATATGTTTAGCTTTTTATAAAGCTTTAACCCATCATGTTTAAAAGTAACTTATTTTATTTAATGTTTTATGCAAATTTTTGCAATGACGTCATTTTGGCGGGAAATTCAAATGTTATCACTATTATTGTAGCCTATATAAGCTCATGTATGTCAGGTTATGTTTTTTATTATTATCTACTTGAAGAAGCCTCTTTAGGCGAAATGCGTCTAGATACTATATTTTTTATTTGTAATAAAGGAATTATTTTGGCACCTAATTTTTGTTTGCCATATTCCTCTAATTTTATATTAATCTATTTTATTTTATTTTAACCTGACTACACTTATATTTTGCATTCAACGCAGAAGCAGAAAGAATCCATAGGTGGGGATTATACCACCCAAACGCTTACATCGAGCAGTTTAGCCTGCTCTATATACCATGAGTATATATTCATCCTTTTACTATTTTATCCGCTATACAGAGAGCACTATATTTTATTTTATTTTATTTTCGGCTGAGCCGGACCATCGCTGGACTTCCTAATCACACTACCTGCTGACCAGCGCTACCCTATCCATCCTTGAGTGGGGATCATTCCACTTCACGTATTCAATATCAGAGCTGGATTTTAGCTCTGAAAAGTGTGAGTAATATTCATTACTACCATTTTTATCCTTTTTATTCTGCTGACATACTGTACCATTGGGATTTTGTCTTTCTGTTTTATCTCCACATATCATCACCGAATTACAAGTGTCAATTCGTAAAGACTGTCTTCATCTTCAAGCACCTTCCATATTTTGTGGAACGTATTACTTTGGACTCACTGTAGGACTTTGGACCTTTATGTATATTTTTATGTAAGTTAGGCACACCCTTTCTTTCTGTTTTCTGTGTTTTCATTCTACCCAGGGCCGGCCTTAGGCCTTTAGGCACCCTGTGCGAAAATTCATCACAGCGCCCCCTCCTCCCCACCCCCACCCCCCCGCCAGTCATACCCCATCATCCATGTGTAGTGTGTGTCAATATTTGTTATGTTTATATATAATATTTATTAAATTAATAATTATTTAAAAACAAAAATGTATTCCCCCTTCCCTGTTACCTTGCAGGGAGGGGGGGCATGATGATCTCTGGTGATTCAGTATGCTAAGAATCTGGTCGGCGCCTCTACCAGGTGCATAATAATATTATGTAGTGTGCGTGGCGTCTGTGTGCGATAGGCGTGTAGGTTGTGTGTAATATTTGTAATGGTTGTATTGTGTCATATATGTGTGTGATATTTGTGCTGCACACAGTCCCAGGGGCACAGTGGGTAGGTGGGAGCAGGAGCACAGTGGGTAGGTGGGGGGAGCAGGGGCACAGTGGGTAGGTGGGGGGAGCAGGGGCACAGTGGGTAGGTGGGGGGAGCAGGGGCACTGTGGGTAGGTGGGAGCAGGAGCCCAGTGGGTAGGTAAGGGGGAGCAGGATCCCAGTGGGTAGGTGGGGGGGAGCAGGAGCCCAGTGGGTAGGTGGGGGGAGCAGGGGCACAGTGGGTAGGTGGGGGAGCAGGGGCACAGTGGGTAGGTGGGGGAGCAGGGGCCGGTGGGTAGGTGGGAGCAGGATCCCAGTGGGTAGGTAAGGGGGAGCAGGAGCCCAGTGGGTAGGTAAGGGGGAGCAGGGGCACTGTGGGTAGGTGGGAGCCGGAGCCCAGTGGGTAGGTAAGGGGGAGCAGGGGCACAGTGGGGGGAGCAGGGGCACTGTGGGTAGGTGGGAGCAAGAGCCCAGTGGGTAGATGAGGGGGAGCAGGAGCCCAGTGGGTAAGTGGGGGGGAGCAGGAGCCCAGTGGGTAGGTGGGGGGGAGCAGGGGCACTGTGGGTGGGTGGGAGCAGGAGCCCAGTGGGTAGGTAAGGGGGAGCAGGAGCCCAGTGGGTAGGTAAGGGGGAGCAGGGGCACTGTGGGTAGGTGGGAGCAGGAGCCCAGTGGGTAGGTAAGGGGGAGCATGAGCCCAATGGGTAGGTGGGGGGAGCAGGGCAGTGTGAAGCTATGTGAGGGAGCAGGCACTGCTTCCTGCTTCCCCCTCTCACTTACCAGGCAGAGGGTTCAGTGTGTAGCTCCGCCCCCGGCTCTCTAATACACCAGAGTGGAGGATAATAAATCCGGGTGCTGTTGTAGGGGTGCTCAGAGCACTCCTATAATGCTGGTTTTGCTGTGCAGCGTGACCAGCATTAGGGGAGAGCTCTGACTCTGAGCATTCACTCACAGCTTTCACTGGGACCATGTGTGAGCTGTGTCAGCAGCATGGCGCCCCCTACTGGCATGGCGCCCTGTGCGGCCGCACAGCTCGCACACCCCAAAGGCCGGCCCTGATTCTACCTATACAAGGGGATTAGGGGAACTCCCCTTTTTAAGGTGTGCAGCTGTTTTATATACCATTTCTCTGTGGCTACGTAGCGCTGACTCTTCTCCTTATTCTTTCCATTAAATAACCTTAGTTCATGTCCGCTCAGTGTTTTACCCAAGGGAGAGGTGAAACCATCATGTCACCATTCCATCCTCATCATTCACCTTTAGGGTATTGGTGGTCATATGACAAAAAAGGGGACAATGGCTCCCAGCCCAACACTATCATCCTCCTTTAAATTGTGTAAGGAAATGCCTGGGATGTCAACAAAGTGGGTTGGATGTGGCTGTACTGTACTCATAGATGTGGAATCAGTGACAATTTTGTAGCTGGCTGTAGAATGTGAGTGCCAAAAATCCACAGAGATAACCCTTTAAATGATATGGGGTCACGACCACGGAACAGGGAGTGACTTGTTACACAAAATAGTCCCCATAAAAAATCAAGTTACAAATTAAATCAGTCAAGTTTCAGACACAGAAACCACCAGTGAACGTGAGCTCAGTGTCTGAAAAACAAATTGTACAACGAATGTTGAAAGAGGAAACAGGTTTATTCTCCAAATCTGATTTTATTTGTTGTATAGAAAAATAATTCAGTTGTCCATTTTCACTGAAGGACACTACCCCTGTCACATGAACTTAATGGTCAGTAACAACATCCCTCTACGAATAAATTAAAGATTACCTGCATGATCTCATTGCACAAGGATTGGTGCATGCAAAAGTCAAACTCCCTGTATGCCTGACAAGTGGTATGTGCATAAAAAGGATGGTAGCTTATATCTGTGCATCAACTATATGGAACTAAACAGGAAAACAAATCGCAATTGGCAGTCTATTTCTCGTGTACAAGTTATTATGAACAATCTTGGAGGAAACTCTTTTTATTCAATAAGTGAAAAACATATCACAAGGGTTTTATGAGCAAAGATATTGACAGCCTGTGTAATACCATGAGGGTTGGCATTCCCTTTGGGTTAATGAATGCACCTTAAGCCTTTCAATGTTGCATGGGAGAGTGCCTGGAAGATCTGAGAGATAATATTTGCATCCCATAACTCATTGATACATTAGTGTTTAGCAGGTAATTTGAAGACCATGTCAATGATGCATGTAAGGTCCTGCAACATTTGAGAAGATATGGAATCAAATTAAATTTCTGTAAGTGTGAGATGTTTAAATGTGAAGTGAATTACCTGTGATGGACTGTTTCTGCTGGGGAATTAATACAGATACTGCTGATACGGTTACAGTAAGAGCTATGTAAGAAAAATGGCCATGCACTGTTGGACAGTTAAGAACAATTCTTGGGCTGTAAAGTTACTACCGACAGTATATCAAAGATTTGTCACGTACTGCTGGTCTGATTTATGACTTGCTTAAAGGGACAACTGAGATAGACAAACAAGATTGCAAGGAGACTACAGCCAGATACACAAAAGGAAAGAGTAAAGGAGTGCCTTCTCATAAGCCTATAATATGTACATGCAAGCATGACTTGATATTGGAGGATATTTTCTACCAGTCAGCAAGGTACCTACTTATAGAACTGGCCCTATGTGCCTCTCCAGCCTGTCACAATATTTCATTTATCAATTTTTGGTTTATATTGGGTTTATGTTTGTTGTTTTAGTTCCATATTTTGGATTTTAATGTACTGTATATACTCGAGTAGAAAATTAGTTTTTCGGCACAAGCTGTTACTTACCTTTACAGCAGCTCCGGTCAGCTCCCAGCACCTCCGCGCGACTCCTTTGTTAATCTCCCAGTGTAAATCTTGCGAGACACGCGGGCCGCGAGATTTACGCAGGGAACAGGCCACGAGATTTACCCTGGCAGTAAGTACCGGTACTCACTTCCGGCCCTCCCCCTGAACAGCCCCCCCTCCCTGGCCAAGTATGAAGTAGGGAGGGGGGGGGGACAAAAATAAGAGTTTAAAACAAATATTAAAATATTAAAATAAATAATAAAAATGCCCCTTTCTCCCTTGACTCCCTTTTCTAACTCCCTGTATATAATGCAGAGTGTGTGCATTATATACACACACTCTGCATTTTAGGTGCAAGAGGGTGACTCAGGTTGATGGGAGTCTGACTCCCTTTTCTGACTCCCTGTATTTAATGCAGAGTGTGTGCATTATATACACACACACTCTGTATATAATGCAGAGTGTGTGTGTGTGTGTATATAATGCACACACTCTGCATTATACACAGGGAATCAGAAATTGGAGTCAGACTCCCATCAACCTGGGTCACCCTCTTGCACCTAAAAGGTAGGCAACATCAGGGTGACTTAAATATTATCTACGGTATATTTAAAATTAAGTGTGTGTGTATGTGAGTGTGTGTGTTTATATGTATGTGTCTGTCTGTAATATGTATGTGTGCCTGTCTGTTTGTATGTGTCTTTGTATGTATGGCTTGTGTGTGTCTATCTGTCTGTATGTATGTGTCTTTGTATGCGTGTGTCTGTATGTATGTGTGTGTGTTACTGTCTTTCGGGGGGGTAAGAAGGAGGGCGGGAGGGGCCACTGGTCCCACTTACCGGTTCTCCAGTGCAGTGCGGTTGTTCTCCGGTCTCTCCCGCTCATCCTCTGCAACCTCTGTGGGTGGTCCAAATACTGTTGATATCACCAATTACTGTTGATATCACCGGCATAACGCAGCGCATGCAGTAACATTGCGTGTATAGTATGAGCCCCAACACAGGCTGCTCTATGCAAACATAGTTGGTGTAACGGCTACCCCAGTGGAGAGGGGGTATCAGCCGTTGGAGACGTCCTTTTTCCCGGCAAGATGCAGTAATGGAGTAGCCTTCTTTCTACGAGCTGGATCCAAGTAGAGAGAGAAAGGTAGAGCTCTTAAAAGAGCTAGTGATTAGCTGAGCAGGTTCCCTTTCAATAACGAGACGAGGCTACGTTTTGAAGGGTAAAGTAGAACTGAGGTTTAATGACAGGGATTCTCCTTTTATGCAGTGCTCCCATACAAGGGTGATGCCCACAACCAATCAAACAATGGTTACAACCCACAGATTCCCTCCCCTCTGCTTGGGAGATAATTGAGTTTCTTACTGTATCTACTCAATTATCTCCACTTTTTATGCATTTTTAGAACTTTCCCATTTTACATAGTACATGAATAAAACTTACTATATAATACCCCAATAATGGGGTACTTTGAAAGTAGTGGTGGGCTTAACAACATATGGCCATATGGTGGAACCAAATCCCCATATTTATACTTAGTTAGGCATTTTAGTAGCCTTCTTTGTTTTTTTAATTTTATTTGTAGTCTGAATGTGCCGCACTATTTATTTTCTCATTCATGAAATTTTGGTCACAGCGGCAGCACCTTTCATGCAAAATTCAGGTCTCGGGAGTGCCCCCTGTCCTTTCTCTTTTTATAATATATTTGGAGTCCAGACCAGATTCCTTAGGGGTTAAGCACCCCGCCCAGGCCCCCCCAGCTTCAGAGTCTCCTTTAGAGGTGGCCACAGGTGTGTATATTAAGGAGGAGTTTATCATTAGTCAAGTCACTTTTATAATTTTTTCCAGTGAGCACAGTCATCTGCATTAGTGAGTATACTCATTTTCAGCACTAACACATTAATTATTTAGTTTTAACACTGTTTTTAATTGCTTTCATCACTTATGTTTGTATACTCACTATGCTCTTACTAGTATTTAACACCGTTTTATTTATAACACTATTACTATTTATTTGTCTCCCACATTGTAGTGTAGGAGTGTATTGAAGGCCCCACCAATAATGGTGTACTTTGAAAGTAGTGGTGGGCTTAACAACATATGGCCATATGGTGGAACCAAATCCCCATATTTATACTTAGTTAGGCATTTTAGTAGCCTTCTTTGTTTTTTGAATTTTTTTTTTTGTAGTCTGAGTGCGCCACACTATTTATTTTCTCATTCATGAAATTTTGGTCACAGCGGCAGCACCTTTCATGCAAAATTCAGGTCTCGGGAGTGCCCCCTATCCTTTCTCTTTTTTTAGGTACAGGCAATGTGGATAATGATGTAAGCAAACAAAAGGTAGAGGTTCCCAGGCAACATGGTAGGGGTTTGTTACAGTTGGCATTCTTTTTCAAAGTCCTTTTTTTTTATCCTGTTAGGAATAGATCCCAGTACTTCTAATCCCGGACCAAAACAAAAACACAGTTCAGACAATGCTGGTTTCAAGCTCAAGGTTGTGTCAAGAGCAGAGGAAAGCAATAACAGTATTGCAAGTAGGGAATTTTGTGTTGGCGAAAAACAAGTGAGAGATTGGCGGAAAATGAAAGCTGATTTGGAAAAGATTCCAAAGGCAAAAAAAGCTTGACGTGGTTTAACGACTTCATATGGGGCTCTGGAGACTGAATTGAATAAATGGGTTATGGAGTGTCATCAAAATGGTTACTGCGTAACACGCATGGGAATTCGCTTACGTGCCCTTCAAATGGCTAAAGATGAAAAATTAAAAGCACCAGGCATTGAAAATTTTGTTGCATCAGCAGTATTGGTGTACCCGCTTCATGAATAGGTTTGCCCTATGTTTGCGGCAAAGAACAAAGATTTCACAGAAGTTGCCAAAAGACCTTGATGAAAAATTTATGTCATTCCATTCATTCATCATAAAACAAAGAAGGATCCATAACTATGACCTGGGAGATATTGGGAATATGGATGAAACACCTATTTGATCTTCCAAGCAATAGAACGGTGGCAAGTTTGGGAGACAAAACTATTTTGCTCAGAACCACAGGAAATGCAAAAAAACATTTCACAGTTGTTCTGTCATGTTTGGCTAATGGAACTAAGCTACAGCCTGTCATTATTTGTAGCGGAGCGGCAATATTAAAATCCACGATCTCCGCTGGTAAAGAAGGTAATCCACAGTCAAGCGCTGAAAAGTAAGGCAATGTCCCAAATCCCCCAGTAACCAGACGAAACACAGTTTCTTTATTCACAGCTTCCAGTATTTATGCAAGTCCCCATGCAAGGGGTTTCCTTACTGACATAGCAGGGGTAATACAGTAAGGGACTACATGGGGGACTTAACATTTGGAGTATTTCTCCCATCAGGCACTGCTGCGCGAGAGGGATACTCCCACTGGAATATACCGTTAAATGGATTATCCCTCCGTGCAACAGAACCGGCATTTTACATTTAAATCCATAACTCCAACAATATTCACATTATTTGCACGAACGGACGTTCGGTAGATAGCTGGGGTCTGAGTGCACATTTCATGTGAATACCGCTCAGATCCCAGCTAAAACAAACGAACGCCGCACTAAATACATTTTCTTATTAAATTTGTTTGAAAGTACCGAACACCGATGGGGAACCACAAAAGGAGAAGACCGGAGCTCCCGAACGGCCTGGAAGTACCACAGTGTTTGTGTCGTCGAGCAGCCGTTTTCATTTCCACGCGCTCGACGACCAAACACTGCTGGGGAGACAAGGAATCCAAGATGGCCGACCGCCGCGTGGTCGGTAGTCAAACAACGGCCACCTAGGAACCCACTTAATTACCGATTGCAACAATGTTGCAATCTGGTAATTGGTGCCACACGACCCTCAGTGTGTGGGCTTGGGTTCGGTACATAATTCGTTTATTCGTGAAACAACCAGGTAAATGCTAGCGGCTTTCGGCTGCTAGCATACGAATTCTATAGGGATTACAAGCAAATAGACATTTCCATACAGCAAGCACAGTACATTAAACAGAATAGGGCAGCAATGATCTGGACAACCTTTAAAGACACAGTTTTATAGTCTGAAGTGGCTAGGTTTGCCACAATGCTCCCCCAGAACCAAGCTGGCATACACAGTCTGATCCTAATGGATCGGCTTGGGGATGTCCGGAGGAGTACTCACAGATCATTTTTCAAGTTCAGTTTGTCTGGACAACCCGTCGGCATTACCATTCTGCTTCCCTGGCCAGTAATGAATTGTAAAGTCAAATGGCTGCAGCGCCAAACTCCAGCGCAGCAGCCTGGCATTGTCCCCGGCCACACGGTTCAGCCACACCAACGGGTTGTGATCTGTGAGTAAGGAAAAAGGTTGTCCATACAGATACGGCTGCAACTTTTTCAGAGCCCACACCACGGCCAGGCATTCCTTCTCAATGGTGGCGTAGCTTACTTTGCGTGGCAATAACTTTCGGCCATCTGCTCCAACTTGGTTCAGCACTGCTCCCAATCCAAACATTGAAGCGTCTGTGTGGACAAGAAAGCTTTTAGTTGGATCAGGAGCAGCAAGTACAGGGGCATTAGTTAGAGCAGTCTTTATTTGGAATGCCTGATCACACTCTGGGGCCCAGACAACCTGTCGAGGAAGGGTTTGAGCATGGAGCATGCGTCTCTTCCCTACCCCTGAGCAGGGGCCAATCACATAGGTGGTGTCACATCTCTGTTCCACCACCTGATATGGGCCTTGCCAGATGGCCTGCAGCTTGTCTGTGCAGACTGGTTTTAAAATCAAAACCTTTTGTCCCACTTGAAAGCTGCGGTCTCTGGCTCCCCTATCGTACCAGCGGCGCTGGCGTTGTTGGGCCGCCTGAAGGTTGGTGCGCACAGCCTGAGTTAGCGCCTCCAGGTGGTCCCTGAACTCCAGCACGTAAGATACAATAGGGGTCCCATCTGGGCTATTCTCTCCCTCCCAATGCTCTCTAATTAGGTCTAACGCCCCTCGCACCCTTCTCCCAAACAGCAATTCGAAAGGGGAAAACCCTGTCGACTCCTGGGGTACCTCTCTATATGTGAAGAGCAGATGGGGTAGAAAACGCTCCCAGTCTTTATGAGCCTCTTCAAACGTACGGAGCATCTGCTTCAGAGTACCGTTAAACCTTTCGCATAAACCATTGGACTGGGGGTGATAAGCGGAATTTACTATTGGCTTAATGCCACATATCCTCCACAGTTGTTGGGTGACCTCGGCAGTGAACTTGGTGCCCCTATCAGATATGATTTATTGGGGAAACCCTACCCTGGAAAATATTTTCATTAAGGCCTCTGCCACAGTTTTGGCATGAATATTGTAGAGGGCGATGGCTTCGGGGTACCGGGTGGCGTAGTCTACCACTGTTAAAATAGATCTCTTCCCCGAGGGACTGGGCTTGGGTAAGGGCCCCACTATATCTACTGCCACCCTACTGAAGGGTTCTTCAATAATGGGGAGAGGGCATAATTTAGCTTTGTGGCGGTCACCTCGTTTGCCCACTCATTGGCAAATGTCACATGAGTTACAGTACTGCCGCACATCTTTAGAGATCCCTGGCCAGAAAAGGGCGTGGGTCAACCTGTATCGGGTGCGTGTCATTCCCAAATGCCCAGACAAAGGAATGTCGTGAGCAATCCTAAGCAGTTCTTGTCTATACTTTTGGGGGACTACTAACTGTTTAGTACTAACTGTTTAGACTACTAACTGTGACAAGGCGATACAATAGCGCTTTCTCCCATGTATACCGCTCCCCCTCTAGCCCGGCCTGATCTGTGCTCACTCTGTCCCTGTATACTTGTAGCGTGGGGTCTAACTTAACTCCGCCTCAAATTTTGTTGGGGTATCCCAGGACATACGTGACGTGTGTGTGTGTCATTGTCTCTTACCTGAGCCTCAGAGTGTGCTGGTGGAACCGTGGTGCGAGCCTGCTGCCGGGTGGTCACTGGATGGGCTTCCTGGTGTGGAGCCTGGGGTATAAAAGCAGAGGTCGTCTGGCCCAAGTCATTCCCCAGTACAACATCCGCAAGTAACTTCTGCATTAGGCCCACCTCTACCATCCCCTCTCCCGCACCCCAATTCAAATGTACTTTGGCAGTGGGTAGTTGGTACACTGCTCCCCCTGCAACTCTTACTGCCACTGATCCGCCAGTGTGTGCTGAACCTGAAACCAAATGAGGGGCTACCAAAGTTAGCATGGCTCCTGAATCTCGGAGCCCTTGTACTTCTTTCCCCTCCAGGGTCACTAGCTGGCGATGATGTTGCCAGTTGTCAGTGGCTTGAACTGACATTACTTCGTGCAGTATTCCTAGGGGTTCTTCTGCCTGAGCACTCAGTATCTCCTGGTTGGTTGGTTCCACTTGATAATGATGGGCGGCTGCTCTGGGTGCTGGGTTTAGTCGTACTTGATTCCAAGCTTGTCTGCTCCGATTCTGGGTGCACTCTCTCACCATGTGACCCCACTGCTTGCACATATGGCACTGAATATTAGCTCGGCCATTATACCTGGATGGTGGGGTGTGTGCCACCGGGTTTGGTCAGAATGGAGTCGCTGTGTGTGGAGTAGGGGTATGTGTATTCGGTGCAGTGGTGGGTCGAGAGTATCCCAGGTTAAGGTTCCCTTCTGGAGTCATAATGCTGGTCCGCTAGTCGGGCCGCTTCGGTTAGGGTGAGGGGTTTTCGGTCTCTCACCCATTCTTGTGCCTCTGGGGACAGGCCATTAAAAAATTGCTCCAGCAGCATCAACTGTCGCAACTCCTCCATAGTGGTTGCTCGACTGGCCTGGATCCACCCCTGGGAGTCTTGATCCAGTTTGTGTGCCCACTCAGCGTGGGAGTCCTTTTCGGGTTTGCGCAATCCGCGAAACTTGCGCCCGAATGCCTCCAGGGTAATGGCGTAGCGTTCCAATATAGCCAGTTTTACCCTGGCATAATCTTTGCTGTCCTCCCTGGGTACAGCTCAATAGGCTTCTGTTGCCCGACCTGACAGTTTGCCTGCTAATAACGGCACCCATACTGCCTGCTCCAAATCATGCAAATCACATAGCCTTTCAAAGTCTTGCAAATATCCGTCAATCTCATCCTTATCCTCACAAAACATTTTAAATGCATGGTATGGGATTTTCGGCTTTACCTGGTTGCTGACCAAAGCAGTAATGGATTCTGCTCTGGAGAGTGAATTATGCGGTCCGTGTGCCATCACTATGGCCAGCATGCCCCGTAGTACAGGCTGGGGTAAAAATTCCAGCCTGGTCCTCATTTCCCTCTGGTAAAGGGTCTCTTCCATGGCTGGTGGGGGTGTAATGTTGTGAGCTCTGTCTCCCTCCATCAGCTCGGCAATTAGCACAGCTTTGGATTTGTTGCCGACTATCTTACCCCGGCTTCTCGCAGTTCCTTTAACATCTGCCATTTAAATGTAGTATAATCCGTCTCCATTCACTTCGGTATTCGGTTATTTTGTTGTATTCCAATTGCCATTCCCTTTTCCTGTTCGGCAGTTTAAATTGCACGAATTGCGCTTTTCGGCTGTAAGGTTGGATCCCGTCGCATGTCACCAATTGTAGCGGAGCGGCAATATTAAAATCCACGATCTCCGCTGGTAAAGCAGGTAATCCACAGTCAAGCGCTGAAAAGTAAGGCAATGTCCCAAATCCCCCAGTAACCGGACGAAACACAGTTCTGGGAGTCAACTGAGGTCTTTATTCACAGCTTCCAGTAATTATGCAAGTCCCCATGCAAGGGGTTTCCTTACTGACATAGCAGGGGTAATACAGTAAGGGACTACATGGGGGACTTAACATTTGGAGTATTTCTCCCATCAGGCACTGCTGCATGAGAGGGATACTCCCACTGGAATATACCGTTAAATGGATTATCCCTCCGTGCAACAGAACCGGCATTTTACATTTAAATCCATAACTCCAACAATATTCACATTATTTGCACGAACGGACGTTCGGTAGATAGCTGGGGTCTGAGTGCACATTTCGTGTGAATACCGCTCAGATCCCAGCTAAAACAAACGAACGCCGCACAAAATAAATTTTCTTATTAAATTTGTTTGAAAGTACCGAACACCAATGGGGAACCACAAAAGGAGAAGACCGGAGCGCCCGAACGGCCTGGAAGTACCACAGTGTTTGTGTCGTCGAGTAGCCGTTTTCATTTCCACGCGCTCGACGACCAAACACTGCTGGGGAGACAAAGAATCCAAGATGGCCGACCGCCGCGTGGTCGGTAGTCAAACGACGGCCACCTAGGAACCCACTTTATTACCGATTGCAACAATGTTGCAATCTGGTACTTGGTGCCACACGACCCTCAGTGTGTGGCCTTGGGTTCGGTACATAATTCGTTTCACGAACAGCCGATAAAACAGCTGTTCGTGAAACAACCAGGTAAATGCTAGCGGCTTTCGGCTGCTAGCATACGAATTCTATAGGGATTACAAGCAAATAGACATTTCCATACAGCAAGCACAGTACATTAAACAGAATAGGGCAGCAATGATCTGGACAACCTTTAAAGATACAGTTTTATAGTCTGAAGTGGCTAGGTTTCCCACATTATTTTCAAAAGAAAGACCTTGCTTAAAAAGGTCACATTCCCACCACGAATTACAGTGCGCTCACATGTTAAAGGCTGGATGGATGAAGACAGAACAAAAAAATGGCTGGAAGAAATTTGGAACGGACGACCAGGAGCAGGCTTAAAGAAATAAACATCATTGCTAGTTTGGGATATGTTCAGAGCCCACACATCTGATGACATAAAAAAATTGGCAGTCTTCTTAAGTTACTTTGGCTGTTATTCCAGGTGGGCTTACATCTGTATTGCAGCCCCTAGATGTGTGTTTAAATAAACCTTTCAAAGACCGTGTGCGAAAGAGGTGGCATGAATGGATGTCATCTGGTCAACCCCGACTGACAAAAGTTGGAAATCTGATAAAGCCCGACATAGTAAAATGGGTTTGTGATGCATGGGAAGAGATTCAAGAGGACATGGTGCAACACGCCTTCAAGAAATGCTATGGATGGCAGAGAAGACAGCGCTTTGTATGAGGACAGCAGTGATGGTGATGACTGCGAACTCAGTGATGATGACTATGTCTACGCTGATAACCTCACACCAGCTACAGTTGAACATACGTACAGATGATGGGGAATCCAGTTTTGAAGGATTTTAACTCTTTTAGCTTAGTTGTTTTTTGTACTGTTAAAGTTATTGTTGATACCATATTGTTTTTGTTGACCCTCTTTTCCCCTTACAGAGCTAGTTTACTGTTTTTCTTTGAAATAAATATTCAAAAACCTTAAACCTACTGATGCCTCAATTAATATAAATTTATTGGGATCTAATATTATTTAGAAATTTACCAGTAGCTGCTGCATTTCCCACCCTAGTCTTATACTCAAGTCAATAATTTTTCCCATTTTTTTTTGGTAAAATTACGGGCCCTCGACTTATATTCGACTCGTCTTATACTCGAGTATATATGGTACTAATAAAAGTAATATTTTAACACTCAGTTTGTGGGACACCTAACCTGTCGACCTTAGGGGCCTAGCGCTCTACGGGCCCTTTTTTCTAGTTATTACACAAAGCTCAATACAACTAGATGTAGATGGATAGTTGGAACTTGCACACTTTTATATCACCATCAGATTATTGTCATGGAAAAGAAAATCTATAGTCTATCTAGAATGCTGATGAACTTTGAAAAAAAAATGAAGCAGTGTACGGAAGAACTGTCATCTAATTGTGTTCAAATGACCATACAGGCTGTTGAAGCTCAAGACTCAAATGTTTCATGGACAATAATATTCTCTCTTCATGACTTTACAGAGTGTATAAAACTATACAAGTCCCTTACCAGGAAAGAGATACAAGAGATGATCCCCATAATTGGACCAGTAGTACAAAGTAAGCTGACAGATTTGAAACCTATTGGGCACCAACTGAAAACATTCAGTGCACATTCAGTAAATGTTTACCACACAATTGGACAAGCTCTTTTTGGGCTAAGTTGGCATACTTCACAGGAAGACAGTCAGCAGAAAAAAAATTGTGTTGCCAGGGAAATACAAGCAGCATACCTTAAAAGAGCTTCATGATGATATGGGATGCCAAGGTGTCGATAGGACATTGTCATTGATCTCAGACAGATTTTTCTGGCCACATAAGCAACGAAGTTGCAATAAAGTTGACCATGATGTATTGTAAAGCACAAGTTGCCTAAAACAAAAGACACCAAGGCAAGTAAACAGAGCACTACTCACAAACATTGTAACTAGAGTTGAGCGAACCTGAACCGCAAAGTTCGGGTTCGTACCGAACATTACGGTTTTTGGACCCCGGACCCGAACACGGACATTTCAGTGTATTTTCAGGTTGGAGTTCGGTGTTCGGAGATTTAATGGCACGTTTTGAAAGGCTGCAGGGCAGCCAATCAGCAAGCATTTGACTTGTTTGCCCTTAGAAGCCATCACAGCCATGCCTACTAATGCCATGGCTGTGATTGGCCAGTGCAGCATATGACCCAGCCTCTATAAATAAGCTGGAGTCACGTAGCACCGCACGTCCCATTAGTGTAGGGACAGGATGCTGCAGCTGTGAGGGACAGCTAAGGAAATAATTCTGGTGTTGAATCTGCAAACTACAGCGATTATTCAAACTACAGCGATTATTTTAGTGGGTGCTATACTACATTTTTGTACCCTACCCTGAACCCAGTGCCACAGAGAGTGCAGTGCACTTGCAACTGCATGTGTGCCAGGCACATGACTTTAATCCTGTTCTGATACCTCAGTGGGCAACATCTAGGCATTTTTAAATACTGCAATCCTTTTGGTACATTTGCATACTGCATTTCTTAAAGTCTAATAAAACCCTTAAATACTACTGTTACAATGTTGGTTTAAAAAAATCACACTTTTTTGTGCTAAATAGTACATTTGCGTCCTGCAGTGCACTTCATATCTGAGAGTCAAATAGAACCGTCAAATACTGTGCTTACAGTGCACTTTTAAAAATTCAAATTGTTTTGGGTGCTAAATAGTACATTTGCGTCCTGCAGTGCACTTCATATCTGAGAGTCAAATAGAACCGTCAAATACTGTGGTTACAGCACAGTTTGACCCATTCAAAATTCCGGGGTGCTAAATAGTAAATTTCGTGACTGCACTTCATATCTGAGAGTCAAATAGAACCGTCAAATACTGTGGTTACAGTGCAGTTTGACCCATTCAAATTTTTGGGGTGCTAAATAGTACATTTCGTGACTGCACTTCATATCTGAGAGACAAATAGAACCGTCAAATACTGTGGTTACAGCGCAGTTTCAAATATTCATTTTTTTTAGGTGCTAAATAGTACATTTGCGGCCTGCGGTGCATTTCTTGAAGTCCAATAAACAAAACAAAAAAATACAAATAAAAATTGTTGACTATTGGCGGTTACATTGTTGCCTGACATAAACCATCTGTTACTTTGATGAGTGAACGCAAAGAATGAGGAGAGCGTCAAATAAGGGACGTAGCCCTGGTCGTGGTGCTGCTGGTTTTGGTGGAGCTCCTGTTGCAAGGAGAAGATGTGGTCAATCTGTGCCAGCTGTCCCGCACAAGTGAAACACCTTCCTCAGGTGCAAGTACGTGACAGAACCTTCAGCGTTATTTGGTAGGCCTGAATGCCGCTCTACGAATGGTGAGGCCAGAACAAGTACAGGCGATAGTAGATTGGGTGGCTGACAGTGCCTCCAGTTCCTTCACATTGTCTCCCACCCAGTCCCTCCTGAGAGCTCAGAGTTGGCACCTGCAGCCCATGGCCATCTGTCTTTCACCTCACCCCCTTGCAAATCAGCCAAGCAGTCTGAGCCCTAAACAGCAGTCTCTTATCTTTTTTGATGATTCTGCTGGCAGGGTTTCCATGGGCCATCCACCTAGCCGTGCCCCAGAAGTGGAAGCGATTAAGTGCACTGATGCACAACCACTTATGTGTCAGGATGTGGACATGCGACGACCACCGCAGCACGTCTCTGATGATGACGAAACACAGGTGCCAACTGCTGTGGCTTTCAGCAGTGTGCAGACCGGCAAGCAGGGCAGGGTTGAGGAGTGGGTGGAAGATGATGTGGAGGATGATGAGGTCCTAGACCCCACATGGAATCAAGGTCATGCGAGTGACGTGTCCAGTTTGGAGGAAGAGGCGGTGGTCACACAAAGGCACCAGCACAGCATAAGAGGGAGCAGGGTGCAAAAGCGGAGTGGCCGTCCCCTAGATGGTATGCCTGCTACTGCCCACCGCACCCAGGGACCAAGCACACCAAAGCCAGCTCCAAGGAGTTCCCTGGCATGGCAGTTCTTCAGACAATGTGCTGACAACAAGACATGAGTGGCTTGCACGCTGTGCAATCAGAGCCTGAAGCAAGGCATAAACGTGCTAAACCTGAGCACAACCTGCATGACCAGGCATCTACATGCAGAGCATGAGCTGCAGTGGAGTAAGCACCTCCAAAACCAAGAAAGGTCGCAGGCTCCTCCTGCTTCCTCTTCTGCTACTGTCTCGGCCTCTTCCTCTACTTCTGGAGTCACAGTGGCACCTGCCACCCCGCAAACAGAGGATGTGGCAGCAATGCCAACACGTCCACCACCGTCCCCAAGCATCTCCACACTGTCCCATGGAAGCATTCAGCTGTCCATCTCCCAAACACTGGAGAGAAAGAGGAAGTATGGCCCTAACCACCCGCGATCCCTGGCCCTGAATGCCAGCATTTCAAAATTCCTGGCCTTTGAAATGCTGTCATTCCATCTGTTGGGAAAGTTTTAAAAACCTGATGGCGGTGGCTGTCCCAAAGTACGTGGTTCCCAGCCGCCACTATTTTTCCAGGTGAGCCATCCCTTCCCTGCACAACCAATTGGCAGACAAAATCAGGGGTGCACTGTGCAACGCCATCTGTGGCAAGGTCCACATAACCACAGATACATTGACCAGTAAGCATGGGCAGGGACGCTATATCTCCATAACTGCACACTGGTCAAATATAGTGGCTGCTGAGCCTGAGGCGGATAGCATGTCCTTCCACCACCGAGGATTGCAGGGCATTTTTCTTTGCCTCCTCCTCCTCCTACTCCGCTTCCTCCTCCTCTACCACCTCCTCATCCAGTTAGCATAACACCTTCACCACCAACTTCAGCACAGCCAGGGGGAAACGACAGCAGGCTGTTTTAAAACTCATATGTGGGGGGAAAAACCCCACAGCGCGCAGGAGCTGTGGACGGGCATGGAACAACAGACCAATGAGTGGTTGTTGCCACTGAGCCTCAAGCCCGGCCTGGTGGTGTGTGATAATGGGCGAAATCTCGTAGCAGCTCTGGGCCTAGTCGGTTTGACGCACATCCCTGGCACATGTGCTGAATTTGGTGGTGCAGAAATTCCTGAAAAACGACCCAGATATATCAGAGCTTCTGCAGAAAGTGCGGGCCGTCTGCGCGCGCTTTTGGCGTTCTCACGCCTGTCTGTGCTGCAGCGTAACTTCAGCCTTCCTGCTCACCTCCTCATATGCGACGTGCCCACAAGGTGGAACTCCACCTTGCACATGCTGGAGAGACTGTGCGTGCAGCAGCAGGTGATAGTGGAGTTTCAGCTGCAGCATGCACAGGTCAGTCGCTCTGCGGAACAGCACCACTTCACCACCAATGAGTGGGCCTCCATGCGAGACCTGTGTGCCATTTTGCACTGTTTCGAGTACTCCACCAACATGGCCAGTGCCGATGACGCCGTTCTCAGCCTTACTATCCCGCTTCTATGTCTCCTTGAAAAACCGCTTCGGGCAATGATAGAAGAGGATGTGGCACAGGAGGAAGAGGAGTAGGAAGAGGGGTAATTTCCACGGTTATCAAGCCAGTCATTCACAAGTGGCTTGGAGGGTGGGTTCCTGCACCAGCATAGGCCAGGTACACAATTGTCCAGCCAGGGCACATTTCTGGAGGATGAGGAGGAGAAGGAGGAGGATGATGATGAGGAGGAGGAGGAACTGTGTTCACAGCAGGGTGGCACCCAACGCAGCTCGCACCCAATGCGGTCCGTGTGCCATCACTATGGCCAGCATGCCCCGTAGTACAGGCTGGGGTAAAAATTCCAGCCTGGTCCTCATTTCCCTCTGGTAAAGGGTCTCTTCCATGGCTGGTGGGGGTGTAATGTTGTGAGCTCTGTCTCCCTCCATCAGCTCGGCAATTAGCACAGCTTTGGATTTGTTGCCGACTATCTTACCCCGGCTTCTCGCAGTTCCTTTAACATCTGCCATTTAAATGTAGTATAATCCGTCTCCATTCACTTCGGTATTCGGTTATTTTGTTGTATTCCAATTGCCATTCCCTTTTCCTGTTCGGCAGTTTAAATTGCACGAATTGCGCTTTTCGGCTGTAAGGTTGGATCCCGTCGCATGTCACCAATTGTAGCGGAGCGGCAATATTAAAATCCACGATCTCCGCTGGTAAAGCAGGTAATCCACAGTCAAGCGCTGAAAAGTAAGGCAATGTCCCAAATCCCCCAGTAACCGGACGAAACACAGTTCTGGGAGTCAACTGAGGTCTTTATTCACAGCTTCCAGTAATTATGCAAGTCCCCATGCAAGGGGTTTCCTTACTGACATAGCAGGGGTAATACAGTAAGGGACTACATGGGGGACTTAACATTTGGAGTATTTCTCCCATCAGGCACTGCTGCATGAGAGGGATACTCCCACTGGAATATACCGTTAAATGGATTATCCCTCCGTGCAACAGAACCGGCATTTTACATTTAAATCCATAACTCCAACAATATTCACATTATTTGCACGAACGGACGTTCGGTAGATAGCTGGGGTCTGAGTGCACATTTCGTGTGAATACCGCTCAGATCCCAGCTAAAACAAACGAACGCCGCACAAAATAAATTTTCTTATTAAATTTGTTTGAAAGTACCGAACACCAATGGGGAACCACAAAAGGAGAAGACCGGAGCGCCCGAACGGCCTGGAAGTACCACAGTGTTTGTGTCGTCGAGTAGCCGTTTTCATTTCCACGCGCTCGACGACCAAACACTGCTGGGGAGACAAAGAATCCAAGATGGCCGACCGCCGCGTGGTCGGTAGTCAAACGACGGCCACCTAGGAACCCACTTTATTACCGATTGCAACAATGTTGCAATCTGGTACTTGGTGCCACACGACCCTCAGTGTGTGGCCTTGGGTTCGGTACATAATTCGTTTCACGAACAGCCGATAAAACAGCTGTTCGTGAAACAACCAGGTAAATGCTAGCGGCTTTCGGCTGCTAGCATACGAATTCTATAGGGATTACAAGCAAATAGACATTTCCATACAGCAAGCACAGTACATTAAACAGAATAGGGCAGCAATGATCTGGACAACCTTTAAAGATACAGTTTTATAGTCTGAAGTGGCTAGGTTTCCCACATTATTTTCAAAAGAAAGACCTTGCTTAAAAAGGTCACATTCCCACCACGAATTACAGTGCGCTCACATGTTAAAGGCTGGATGGATGAAGACAGAACAAAAAAATGGCTGGAAGAAATTTGGAACGGACGACCAGGAGCAGGCTTAAAGAAATAAACATCATTGCTAGTTTGGGATATGTTCAGAGCCCACACATCTGATGACATAAAAAAATTGGCAGTCTTCTTAAGTTACTTTGGCTGTTATTCCAGGTGGGCTTACATCTGTATTGCAGCCCCTAGATGTGTGTTTAAATAAACCTTTCAAAGACCGTGTGCGAAAGAGGTGGCATGAATGGATGTCATCTGGTCAACCCCGACTGACAAAAGTTGGAAATCTGATAAAGCCCGACATAGTAAAATGGGTTTGTGATGCATGGGAAGAGATTCAAGAGGACATGGTGCAACACGCCTTCAAGAAATGCTATGGATGGCAGAGAAGACAGCGCTTTGTATGAGGACAGCAGTGATGGTGATGACTGCGAACTCAGTGATGATGACTATGTCTACGCTGATAACCTCACACCAGCTACAGTTGAACATACGTACAGATGATGGGGAATCCAGTTTTGAAGGATTTTAACTCTTTTAGCTTAGTTGTTTTTTGTACTGTTAAAGTTATTGTTGATACCATATTGTTTTTGTTGACCCTCTTTTCCCCTTACAGAGCTAGTTTACTGTTTTTCTTTGAAATAAATATTCCAAAACCTTAAACCTACTGATGCCTCAATTAATATAAATTTATTGGGATCTAATTTTATTTAGAAATTTACCAGTAGCTGCTGCATTTCCCACCCTAGTCTTATACTCAAGTCAATAATTTTTCCCATTTTTTTTTGGTAAAATTACGGGCCCTCGACTTATATTCGACTCGTCTTATACTCGAGTATATATGGTACTAATAAAAGTAATATTTTAACACTCAGTTTGTGGGACACCTAACCTGTCGACCTTAGGGGCCTAGCGCTCTACGGGCCCTTTTTTCTAGTTATTACACAAAGCTCAATACAACTAGATGTAGATGGATAGTTGGAACTTGCACACTTTTATATCACCATCAGATTATTGTCATGGAAAAGAAAATCTATAGTCTATCTAGAATGCTGATGAACTTTGAAAATAAAATGAAGCAGTGTACGGAAGAACTGTCATCTAATTGTGTTCAAATGACCATACAGGCTGTTGAAGCTCAAGACTCAAATGTTTCATGGACAATAATATTCTCTCTTCATGACTTTACAGAGTGTATAAAACTATACAAGTCCCTTACCAGGAAAGAGATACAAGAGATGATCCCCATAATTGGACCAGTAGTACAAAGTAAGCTGACAGATTTGAAACCTATTGGGCACCAACTGAAAACATTCAGTGCACATTCAGTAAATGTTTACCACACAATTGGACAAGCTCTTTTTGGGCTAAGTTGGCATACTTCACAGGAAGACAGTCAGCAGAAAAAAAATTGTGTTGCCAGGGAAATACAAGCAGCATACCTTAAAAGAGCTTCATGATGATATGGGATGCCAAGGTGTCGATAGGACATTGTCATTGATCTCAGACAGATTTTTCTGGCCACATAAGCAACGAAGTTGCAATAAAGTTGACCATGATGTATTGTAAAGCACAAGTTGCCTAAAACAAAAGACACCAAGGCAAGTAAACAGAGCACTACTCACAAACATTGTAACTAGAGTTGAGCGAACCTGAACCGCAAAGTTCGGGTTCGTACCGAACATTACGGTTTTTGGACCCCGGACCCGAACACGGACATTTCAGTGTATTTTCAGGTTGGAGTTCGGTGTTCGGAGATTTAATGGCACGTTTTGAAAGGCTGCAGGGCAGCCAATCAGCAAGCATTTGACTTGTTTGCCCTTAGAAGCCATCACAGCCATGCCTACTAATGCCATGGCTGTGATTGGCCAGTGCAGCATATGACCCAGCCTCTATAAATAAGCTGGAGTCACGTAGCACCGCACGTCCCATTAGTGTAGGGACAGGATGCTGCAGCTGTGAGGGACAGCTAAGGAAATAATTCTGGTGTTGAATCTGCAAACTACAGCGATTATTCAAACTACAGCGATTATTTTAGTGGGTGCTATACTACATTTTTGTACCCTACCCTGAACCCAGTGCCACAGAGAGTGCAGTGCACTTGCAACTGCATGTGTGCCAGGCACATGACTTTAATCCTGTTCTGATACCTCAGTGGGCAACATCTAGGCATTTTTAAATACTGCAATCCTTTTGGTACATTTGCATACTGCATTTCTTAAAGTCTAATAAAACCCTTAAATACTACTGTTACAATGTTGGTTTAAAAAAATCACACTTTTTTGTGCTAAATAGTACATTTGCGTCCTGCAGTGCACTTCATATCTGAGAGTCAAATAGAACCGTCAAATACTGTGCTTACAGTGCACTTTTAAAAATTCAAATTGTTTTGGGTGCTAAATAGTACATTTGCGTCCTGCAGTGCACTTCATATCTGAGAGTCAAATAGAACCGTCAAATACTGTGGTTACAGCGCAGTTTGACCCATTCAAAATTCCGGGGTGCTAAATAGTAAATTTCGTGACTGCACTTCATATCTGAGAGTCAAATAGAACCGTCAAATACTGTGGTTACAGTGCAGTTTGACCCATTCAAATTTTTGGGGTGCTAAATAGTACATTTCGTGACTGCACTTCATATCTGAGAGACAAATAGAACCGTCAAATACTGTGGTTACAGCGCAGTTTCAAATATTCATTTTTTTTAGGTGCTAAATAGTACATTTGCGGCCTGCGGTGCATTTCTTGAAGTCCAATAAACAAAACAAAAAAATACAAATAAAAATTGTTGACTATTGGCGGTTACATTGTTGCCTGACATAAACCATCTGTTACTTTGATGAGTGAACGCAAAGAATGAGGAGAGCGTCAAATAAGGGACGTAGCCCTGGTCGTGGTGCTGCTGGTTTTGGTGGAGCTCCTGTTGCAAGGAGAAGATGTGGTCAATCTGTGCCAGCTGTCCCGCACAAGTGAAACACCTTCCTCAGGTGCAAGTACGTGACAGAACCTTCAGCGTTATTTGGTAGGCCTGAATGCCGCTCTACGAATGGTGAGGCCAGAACAAGTACAGGCGATAGTAGATTGGGTGGCTGACAGTGCCTCCAGTTCCTTCACATTGTCTCCCACCCAGTCCCTCCTGAGAGCTCAGAGTTGGCACCTGCAGCCCATGGCCATCTGTCTTTCACCTCACCCCCTTGCAAATCAGCCAAGCAGTCTGAGCCCTAAACAGCAGTCTCTTATCTTTTTTGATGATTCTGCTGGCAGGGTTTCCATGGGCCATCCACCTAGCCGTGCCCCAGAAGTGGAAGCGATTAAGTGCACTGATGCACAACCACTTATGTGTCAGGATGTGGACATGCGACGACCACCGCAGCACGTCTCTGATGATGACGAAACACAGGTGCCAACTGCTGTGGCTTTCAGCAGTGTGCAGACCGGCAAGCAGGGCAGGGTTGAGGAGTGGGTGGAAGATGATGTGGAGGATGATGAGGTCCTAGACCCCACATGGAATCAAGGTCATGCGAGTGACGTGTCCAGTTTGGAGGAAGAGGCGGTGGTCACACAAAGGCACCAGCACAGCATAAGAGGGAGCAGGGTGCAAAAGCGGAGTGGCCGTCCCCTAGATGGTATGCCTGCTACTGCCCACCGCACCCAGGGACCAAGCACACCAAAGCCAGCTCCAAGGAGTTCCCTGGCATGGCAGTTCTTCAGACAATGTGCTGACAACAAGACATGAGTGGCTTGCACGCTGTGCAATCAGAGCCTGAAGCAAGGCATAAACGTGCTAAACCTGAGCACAACCTGCATGACCAGGCATCTACATGCAGAGCATGAGCTGCAGTGGAGTAAGCACCTCCAAAACCAAGAAAGGTCGCAGGCTCCTCCTGCTTCCTCTTCTGCTACTGTCTCGGCCTCTTCCTCTACTTCTGGAGTCACAGTGGCACCTGCCACCCCGCAAACAGAGGATGTGGCAGCAATGCCAACACGTCCACCACCGTCCCCAAGCATCTCCACACTGTCCCATGGAAGCATTCAGCTGTCCATCTCCCAAACACTGGAGAGAAAGAGGAAGTATGGCCCTAACCACCCGCGATCCCTGGCCCTGAATGCCAGCATTTCAAAATTCCTGGCCTTTGAAATGCTGTCATTCCATCTGTTGGGAAAGTTTTAAAAACCTGATGGCGGTGGCTGTCCCAAAGTACGTGGTTCCCAGCCGCCACTATTTTTCCAGGTGAGCCATCCCTTCCCTGCACAACCAATTGGCAGACAAAATCAGGGGTGCACTGTGCAACGCCATCTGTGGCAAGGTCCACATAACCACAGATACATTGACCAGTAAGCATGGGCAGGGACGCTATATCTCCATAACTGCACACTGGTCAAATATAGTGGCTGCTGAGCCTGAGGCGGATAGCATGTCCTTCCACCACCGAGGATTGCAGGGCATTTTTCTTTGCCTCCTCCTCCTACTCCGCTTCCTCCTCCTCTACCACCTCCTCATCCAGTTAGCATAACACCTTCACCACCAACTTCAGCACAGCCAGGGGGAAACGACAGCAGGCTGTTTTAAAACTCATATGTGGGGGGAAAAACCCCACAGCGCGCAGGAGCTGTGGACGGGCATGGAACAACAGACCAATGAGTGGTTGTTGCCACTGAGCCTCAAGCCCGGCCTGGTGGTGTGTGATAATGGGCGAAATCTCGTAGCAGCTCTGGGCCTAGTCGGTTTGACGCACATCCCTGGCACATGTGCTGAATTTGGTGGTGCAGAAATTCCTGAAAAACGACCCAGATATATCAGAGCTTCTGCAGAAAGTGCGGGCCGTCTGCGCGCGCTTTTGGCGTTCTCACGCCTGTCTGTGCTGCAGCGTAACTTCAGCCTTCCTGCTCACCTCCTCATATGCGACGTGCCCACAAGGTGGAACTCCACCTTGCACATGCTGGAGAGACTGTGCGTGCAGCAGCAGGTGATAGTGGAGTTTCAGCTGCAGCATGCACAGGTCAGTCGCTCTGCGGAACAGCACCACTTCACCACCAATGAGTGGGCCTCCATGCGAGACCTGTGTGCCATTTTGCACTGTTTCGAGTACTCCACCAACATGGCCAGTGCCGATGACGCCGTTCTCAGCCTTACTATCCCGCTTCTATGTCTCCTTGAAAAACCGCTTCGGGCAATGATAGAAGAGGATGTGGCACAGGAGGAAGAGGAGTAGGAAGAGGGGTAATTTCCACGGTTATCAAGCCAGTCATTCACAAGTGGCTTGGAGGGTGGGTTCCTGCACCAGCATAGGCCAGGTACACAATTGTCCAGCCAGGGCACATTTCTGGAGGATGAGGAGGAGAAGGAGGAGGATGATGATGAGGAGGAGGAGGAACTGTGTTCACAGCAGGGTGGCACCCAACGCAGCTCGTGGGCATTGTGGACAGAGGACAGCTTGTCCTTGCCTCTGGGCAGCCTAGCACACATGAGCGACTACATGCTGCAGTGCCTGCGCAACGACTGCAGAGTTGCCCACATTATAACTTGTGCCAATTACTGGATGGCCACCCTGCTGGATCCCCGTTACAAGGACAATGTGCCGTCCTTAATTCCCTCACTGATGCGTAATCGGAAGATGCGCGACTACAAGTGCACGCTGGTAGACGCGCTGCTGAGGGCATTCCCAACTGACACTGGGGGCTCAGTGGAAGCACAAGGCGAAGGCAGAGGAGGAGGAAGAGGTCGCCAACACAGCAGGGGCACCGCCAGCACCTCAGAAGGCAGGGTTAGCATGGCCAAAATGTGGAAAAGCTTTGTCAGCACACCACAACAACCAGCACCATCAGCTGATATGGAATGTCTTAGCAGGAGGCAGCATTTCAGCAACATGGTGGAACAGTACGTGTGCACACGCCTGCACGTACTGACTGATGGGTCTGCCCCATTCAACTTCTGGGTCTCCAAATTGGGCACATGGCCTGAGCTTGCCCTTAATGCCTCGGAGGTGCTGGCCTGCCCTGCAGCCAGTGTATTGTATGAACGTGTGTTTAGCACGGCAGGGGGCATGATCACAGACAAGCGCAGCCGCCTGTCCACAGCCAACGTGGACAAGCTCACGTTTATTAAAATGAACCAGGCATGGATCCCACCAGACTTGTCTGTACTTTCTGTGCAGAATAGAAATTTATACCCGCCTCACCAAGCCATTGGTAGACTAAAAAAAAAAAAAATACAAAACAAATAAAAAAACAGTGTTGGCTACCTCATCCTCCTCCACCGCCACTTCCACCTACACCGCCATGGTCACCGCCTCCTCAACCTATGGGTCACTTAGTACAAACTATGTGCACAATAGCAGAGGCTTGTGAAGGCCTTTTATTCATGCATCAGGAGTTAAGCATTTCTCCATGCATCAGGACTGCAAGAAATGCACCGCAGGCCACAAAATGTTTCTTTTTTTTTTATATGTCCCAATATTTTTGGGGCAACCCCAATAAAAAAAACAAAAAAACTGTGTTGGCTACCTCCTCCTCCTCCACTGCCGCTTCCACCTAGTTAGTATAAACTATGTACACAATAGCAGAGGCTTGTGAAGGCCTTTTCTCCATGCATCAGGAGTTGAGCTCAGTTTAAACATATCCCGCACTCCAACCCTCTCTCAAATGGATAATTTTGGTAATCCTCCTGACAGCCATGCTTTAGATTTTGATTTATGTTTTTCCAAAGCTAAAATCAAAGATTCAAATAGTGCTATTTTATGGCTCAGCTGTATTTTAATTATTAACCCCTTAACGACGAGTGACGGACGAGGTCCGTCACTCAGGGGAATGCGTTAATGACGAGTGACGGACCTCGTCCGTCACCCGTTAAAATTAACCCCAGATCGCCGCAATCGCGGCGATCGCGGGGTTAATGGTGCTCCGGTCTGCCTCTGCATTAGAGGCAAACCGGGAGCACCGGATCGGGCTGTCAGAGTACATGTGCCCGCTCTGACAGCATGCCAGAGCGGGCACATGTGCTCTCTATACTCACCTCCGCCTCCCTGCACTTCCTGGTTCTGTGTGAAGTGCAGGGAGACGGATCTTCAGTGATCCTGCCCCCTGGTGGAAAGAAAACATAGTAAAATTTAAATCCCACCCCCCTTTACCCCCCCTTTACCCATTTTAATAAAAAATTAACCCCTTCCCTGCCAATTGATCACTGACTACAGTGATCAATTGGCAGGGATTACATTTTACTAAGATCTGATTTTTTTTTTAACCCCTGAGGGTTAATTCTTTTTTTTTTTAACCCTCAGGGGTTCAATTTATTTTATTAATTAATTTAAATATTTTAAAATTATAAATTTAGCTAGCTGGGGAGGGTGGAAGTTAGTGGGGAATTGGGGGATTTAGTATTACGCTAACTAGGGGTTAACGTTAAAAAAAGTTTAAAAATAAGCTTTAAAAAGTTAAAAAATTAAGTTAAAAAAAAAAAGTTTTAATAACATTTAAGTAAAACATTTAAAAAAATAAACCCTTTACCCAGGCCAAATAAAAATTAACCCCTTCCCTGCCAGTCGATCACTGCCTACAGTGATCAAAATACAGATCACAGTATTATACTGTTCTAATTTTTTTTTTAACCCCTGACGATTAACTTTTATTAATTTTTAACCCTCAGGGGTTAAATTTATTTAATTAACTAATTTAAATATTGTATAATTAAATATTTTGCTAGCTGGGGTGGGTGGGAGTTATGGGAAAATGGGGAATTTACTGTTAGTGCTGCTTACTGCTAGTTAGGGGTTAACGTAAAAAAAAAAGCTTAGAAAAATGTTAAATCTGTAAAAAAAAGTTTTACGAAAGTTTAGGAAACTTTAAAAAAATGAATAATCAAAACAAAAGTTTAAAAAATAGTTTTAAAAAGTAAAAAAAGTTTTAAAAAGTAAAAAAATACATTTAATAACGCTCATTACCACTACACCTGGTACAAGCTAGCGGAAAAATGATCCCACGCTAAGGTTCAAAATATGCCTTTTGAAATACCCTGGGATGTCTTCTTTAAGAAATGGTATGGCTTTATGGGGTATTTGGTTTATATAGCCTGGTAAAATACTCTAAAATGGGACATGGGCACAGCGTAAAAATTTAAAGTTTGAAAAAAAATGGAATGGCTGTGTCCCAAATGTGCCCCTCCGATGTCCACATATACCTGGCAAAGGTACATACGGGGGTATTTTTGTACTCAGCAGACATAGCTGAGCAAAATATGAAGTATTATACAGTGGTAGTACACATAAGGTTTGCAAAATATACTGTGCAAACTCACTTTGTGTGTCAAAAAGGCAGAAAAAAACGCTTATAACCACTACACCTGGTACACGCTAGCGGAAAAATGATCCCACGCTAAGGTTCAAAATATGCCTTTTGAAATACCCCGGGGTGTCTACTTTAAGAAATGGTAGGCCTTTGTGGGGTAGTTTGAATTTAAAACCTGCAAAGATGCTTGGAAATTGCACATAGGCCCGGCGTCCAAATTCAAAGTTCGGTCAAAACTGATATGGCTTGGTCTCCTATATGGCACTGTAGCTTCACAAAATAGTGCCATAGACATACAATGGGGGTGTCCTTTTACTCAGAAGACTTAGCTGAGCATAATTTGGGGGGTTTGAACTTAGTGGCACACATGAAATATACAAAATGCCCAGCAAAAATGCAATCCGTATGTAAAAAATGTACAAAATTATTTTTTACCACATACTTTGGCATGTAATGGTAAAAAAATGGGGGCATGTTAAGGCACAATATGCACCTTATGAGATACCCTGGAGTGTCTTCTTTTACAAATGGTAGGCCTTTGTGGGGTGTTTTGAACAGTCAAACTGTTATAATACCCCAAATGGAAGCATAGGCTCATTAAATCCGTCTCTCAAAATTCTACTGTGAATACTGAAAAGGACAGGTCTCCTGTATGGCACTGTAGCTTCACGAAATAGTGCCATAGACATACAATGGGGGTGTCCTTTTACTCAGAAGACTTAGCTGAGCATAATTTGGGGGGTTTGAACTTAGTGGCACACATGAAATATACAAAATGCCCAGCAAAAATGCAATCCGTATGTAAAATATGCACAAAATTATTTTTTATCACATACTTTGGCATGTAATGGTAAAAAAATGGGGGCATGTTAAGGCACAATATGCACCTTATGAGATACCCTGGAGTGTCTACTTTTACAAATGGTAGGCCTTTGTGGGGTTTTTTTGAACAGTCAAACTACTATAATACCCCAAATGAAAGCATAGGCTCATTAAATCCGTCTCTCAAAACTCTACTGTGAATACTGAAAAGGACAGGTCTCCTATATGGCACTGTAGCTTCACGAAATAGTGACAAAGACATACAATGGGGGTACCGTTGTACTCAGCAGAAGTAACTGAACACATAATAAAACTTTGTACAGGAATAGCACACACCAACTTTACAAAATACACATGAGAAGTTCTTTGTTATAAGTTTGTGTGCGAAAACCCCCAAAAAACACAATTTTACTCCAATATTTAGCAGAGGTTGGCGGTAAAATGGCTACGTAGAAAGTGTCAAAACAACCTTAGGTAAATAGCCTGTGGTGTCTACTTTATATAAATATATACTTTTGTGTGGCAATTTTGTTTTCTTTTATGGCTATTAGGCTTACAAGACAAACATACCAAATTCTAAAATCGCTCCACATAAAAAGTTTATTTTACTCCTTGTGCTTTGTGACCTGTAACTACCAAAAAAAAACTTAAAATCCCAGACACATTATATATTCTGTAATTCAGAACAACTAAATGAATTTATTTTTAATTACTTTCCTTAACCTGCACTAATTATGTACACATTATTATTGCAAAAACTGTAAAAAAAAACACACAAAAATTCATTTTTTTGCATATTTCTGTATTTTTTTTATAATAAATAAGCATTTATATATATATATATGTGTTACATCAAATTAAAGCCCTTTCTGTCCTTTAAAAAACGGTATATAATATGTGTCGGTGCAATAAATTAGTAAAATGCAAATTGCAGTTGAACGCAAATAGCAAAAAATGCAAAAAATGCCGTTGTCATTAAGTGAAAGACAAGCTTCTGAAGCTCTGTCCTTAAGGGGTTAATGTATTTTGTGTTATTTTAAGTGATTTCCCTATCCACATTTGTTGGCAGGGCACTTGTCCTACCCTTACCCCCATATTACTTCCTTTTGCAGCCCTCTAGCCCTTTCCATGATTTTTTTAGGGGCATTTTAGTGCCCAAAAGTTCGGGTCCCTATTGACTTCAACGGGGTTCGGGTTCGGGGTCAAATTCGGGGTCAAGTTCGAGCCCGAACCCTGGCTTTTTTTCAAAGTTCGCCCGAACCCGCTGAACCCAAACATCCAGGTGTCCGCTCAATTCTAATTGTAACCACTCACCCATCTGAATTTATTTCCGTTGAATTCTTGCATCTGGATAAGTGTAAAGTAGGGTTCAAATATATTTTTGTTATAGTTGATCACTTCATGAAATTTGCATTGGTTTATGTATTTGTAAACACATCATGTCTTCCAAAACAGTTGATGATAATATATTCAATGACTATACTGAAATTTGGATTAACCCAAAGAATTCATTATGATCAACAAGCAGAGTTTGAAAAACAGCCATTCGCCCAGTAACTAAATAATTGTGGAATTGTTGGATCAAGAACCACACTGTACCATCCCCAAGGAAATGGACAAGTTGTATGACAAGTTGTATCAACCAAACTTTACTCCAGGTGTTTAATACTTTGAATGAGCAACAGAACACCAATTGGAAAGAGTCACTGAATAAATTCACCTTTGCATACAACAGCACATGATGTGAGGTGAAAGGATTCTCACCTTTCTATCTTCTGTTTGGAATATCCCCAAGGTAACCTGTTGACCTGCTGTTTGGCTTTACTTCAGAGACAGGAACCATTGATCACAAAGCGCATGTAAAGACATGGAGGGGCTAAGATGCTCACACAGAGCCTATACTCTTATGACAGAGCAGCAGCAGTTGTTTGTCCCTTGTTATTAAACACCTTAATTTCTTCATCAGGCGCTGAGGATGCTCAATGTGTAATATAAATTGGGAGGGCTGGCTGAGTTGGATGTGTGTAGGGTTGACTGTAGAGTGCTTTGTGTGGTGAGACTGTGGGAGGACATGTGGACAGCTGTCCCCCTTATTTTTTCTAAGTATGCAATAAAAAAATAAAAAAAATAAAAACTTGTTTTACGCTCATCCTACCATTTTGCAGGTAGTGGGTAAAGCCCAGTGTATCCCTGTTGGTCCAGTGGAGAACATATTGTCTGTCTGCACCTGCTGCTGGTACAGTTCTTCTAAAGTGTTGACAGCTAGTGAATAAGTTAGAGCATTGCTTTGGTAACCCAGCGGCAGTCCTCTGACTCATTTACTGAGCGTCAGGATACTTTTAAAAGCAAAGAAGCAGACTATATGCTCCTTAGAGGAATTTGATTATTCAACTTATTGCCCTAAAGGCAATATATTAAGTATCAGTTTTTCAAAGAGAGGGCTCCACCTGGCCAGTAACTACCCTGAAAGGCAGAAATCCAGAGGCTTGCTCACAATTGCAACCTTTACAACCCTTAATACGGTTACAAAATTTTATATTTGCAATATTAGCTCTATAAAAGATACACATGGTCATGTGTATTCTATTTATTGTATAAGAGAATAAAAATACCTATTGCAGAAAAAAACTAAAACAAACTCAAATTTTATGGTATCATATTGTGTCCATCGAAACATCAAAATTTTCTTTACATTATATCTAACAAAAATGGCTAATACAAGCTATGCAGCATTTTATTTAGTTTTCTTCTCTATAAATAAAAGTAAAACTTTAAACAAAAAAACAAAACCTTTGGGAAGCACTATAATTTAGGAATCCTAGACATTAATCTCATTGAGGTTCTTGTGCATCATAAATGCATTATTTGAGAAGAAGCTGATTCAAGCTTAAAGTGTCAGGAATATAAAGCTGTATTTCAACACTATAGCTCCCTCTGCCACTCCTCCCCTCACCTTCCCCGCCTGCCCCCCCCCCCCTGTCCCCCCTCACCCCCACCCCTCCCCCACAGTGATTAAAGGGCTAAACCCTTATTTTCCTTACCTGATGCGTCATTGTTCCTCTGCTCCACCTCCTCATCAAATGACAAGGGGGGTTTAATGAACATGCAAGTTGTGTGCCGAGTGCAAATGAGGCCTCCCCATAGGAAAGCATTGAATCAATGTATTCCTATGAGGAAATAACTGACGCTGAATGTCCTCAGGAGGATGTTAGCAGTTAGCAGACCAAATGTCCGGTAACATTCCGGAAGAGGTAGATGTTGTGCTGCAATGTAAACATTGTAGTTTCTCTAAAGCTAAGTGCAACAAGGACACTGTACCTTAGACCACTTCAATGAGCTGAAGTGGTCCGGGTGCCTATAGTGTCCCTTTAAAAGAATACTGTTGCTTAGGAGCTTTCAGCTTTGTCTTGGAAGTAAGTCAATCAATTAAGAACTTACAATGGTAGAGCACTAAGGCACTCCTGGCACCAAGACCACTACAACACTATAGAGAAAGAAGAAGATTTATTGTGTAAAACTAATTCAGGTTCATTATATGCTATACTATTTCTTATGTTGTATGTTTGGTCAGCTACTACTTCTTTATATATACAGGACAGACGTTTGTATTATTTAGTACTGCATTCATTTTGACCAAAAAAATGTGCTACATGATTAGGAATATCAAACACAAATAGTGAGTAAAGAATATTTATTTAATACTCTAACTAAAGACCTATAAACTCACACATAGCATGCAGTAGGAGTGTGGACATTTTCACCTATGTTAAGTAGGGATTTAAAAAAAATAAATCTAGCCCCATAAGTATAATGGAACCTTGGAAAGCTTAAATCTATAAAAACCCATTTGCAGAAAGAGAAATTCACTTATCCTTTTCCTGTTACCTTTGCAATGTCACTAATGCTAACTTCTTATTGTTTTTTTATTCTTCTAATAATATAATTATGTCCTATTCCAAAGCTAATCTCCTTCTAGATGTCATACCTTTTCTCTCAGTGGCACTCTATTTGATTTAAAGATTAGATTTCCTGTTAATCTGTTTAGAAGAACATGATTACTATCACCTCACTGAACATTTTAATCTCCACATTGTATCTTGTGGAGTGATCCTGCAGACATTTCGTATGGTAATTTGTAAGATTGTCTAGGACAGAATACTGTGCCTGCTTCTTATTTAAGGGATATATAACCCTTAATCTACATAAAGAAACACTACCATCAAAAATGCAGTTTACCTTCTAATACACCTCAATAACATCAAAATGTTATTTTTATATATATATATATATATATATATATATATATATATATATATATAAATAACATTTTGATCAGAACAGAAATATATGTTATTGAGGTTTATTGGAAGGTAATACAATATATTATATATATATAATATACACATTGAAGAAAATTATAAACGCAACACTTTTGTTTTTGCCCCCATTTTTCATGAACTCAAAGATCTAAGACTTTTTCTATGTACACAAAAGGCCTATTTCTCTCAAATATTGATCACAAATCTGTCTAAATCTGTGTTAGTGAGCACTTCTCCCTTGCCAAGATAATCCATCCAACTCACAGGTGTGACATAGCAGGAGGCTGATTAGACAGCATGATTATTGCAAAGGTGTGCCTTATGTTGGCAACTCTAAAATGTGCAGTTTTATCAAACAGGACACTGCCACAGAAGTCGCAAGTTTTGAGGGAGCGTGCAATTGGCATGCTGACTGCAGGAATGTCCACCAGAGCTGTTGCCAGTGAATTGAATGTTCATTGCTCTACCAGAAGCAGTCTCCAAAGGCGTTTGAGAATGGTACATCCAACCGGCCTCACAACTGCAGACCACGTGTAACCACACCAGCCCAGGGCCTCCACATCCAGCATATTCACCTCCAAGAACGTCTGAGACCAGCCACCTGGTCAGCTGCTGCAACAATCAGTTTGCATAACCAAAGAATTTCTACACAAACTGTCAGAAACCATCTCAGGGAAGCTCATCTGCATCCTCGTCATCCTCATTGGGGTCTAGATGTGACTGCAGTTCGTCATCATAACCTACTTGAGTGGGCAAATGCTCCCATTTGATGGCATCTGGCACTTTGTAGAGGTGTTATCTTCATGTATGAATCCCGTTTTTCACTGTACAGGGCAGATGGCAGACAGCGTGTATGGCGTCGTGTGGATGAGAGGTTTGCTGATGTCAATGTTGTGGATCGAGTGGCCCATGGTGGCGATGGATTTATGGTATGGGCAGGCCTATGTTATGCATAATGAACACAGGTGCATATTATTGATGGCATTTTGAATGCACAGAGATACCCTGTACACAATTATTGTGCCATTCATCCATGACCATCACCTCATGTTGCAGCATGATAATGCACAGCCCCATGTTGCAAGGATCTGTACACAATTCCTGGAAGCTGAAAACATCCCAGTTCTTGCATGGCCAGCATACTCACCGGACATGTCACCTATTGAGCATGTTTGGGATGCTCTGGATCGGCGTATACGACAGCGTGTTCCAGGTTCTGATAATATCCAGCAACTTCACACAGCCATCGAAGAGGAGTGGACCAACATTCCAAAGGCCACAATCAACAACCTGATCAACTTCATGCGAAGGAGATGTGTTGCACTGCGTGAGGCAAATGGTGGTCACACCAGATACTGATTGGTTTTCTGACTTCCATCGACCCCCCAATACAGTAAAACTGCACATTTTAGAGTGGCTTTTTATTGTGGCCAGCCTAAGGCACACCTGTGCAATAATCATGCTGTCTAATCAGCATCTTGATATGCCACACCTGTGAGGTGGATGGATTATCTCGGCAAAGGAGAAGTGCTCACTAACACAGATTTAGACAGATTTGTGAACAATATTTAAGAGAAATATGCCTTTTGTGTACCTAAAAAAAAAAGTCTTAGATCTTTGAGTTCAGCCCATGCAAAATGGGGGCTGTGGCAAAAGTAACCTTGCCACTTGTTCTTGGAGGTGCCTGCTTTTTATCCTCCTGCCCACAGACTATGGACCCTGCAGGAAAAACCTGTAAAAGACTACCGAACTTGACCGACTGTTCGCACTGATTTCCCTGGAACTGTTTTGAGCATAGGACCATGTGCACGGTCGGTCAAAACTATGACTTCCAGGAAATTCCTTAACCCCTGAACCGATCTGGGTGATTTTTGGATATGTTGTTCACCCAGATCGGGGTTTTATGGGGTTTTATGTGTTTTTAATGTACTTTTTGGGGTTTTATAAAATTGCATGTTTTCCTGTGCTTGGAGATAATTGGGTTAGATTAGTGCCTGATTCAATTATCTCCCAAGCACAGAGGAGGGATTATATTGTTTGTGTATGGGGGTGTCTCACTGTATGACTCTGTTTTTATTGGTTTATTCACGTTGTGTCCCTGTGCCCAACAAGGTCCACATGGTTGTCACCCTTGTTGGGAAACTTGCATAAAAGGCCAGTGTGCATTCATTAAAACTCTGTTCCTGCTTACCCTCAACATAGAGTCTCATCTCATGTGTGGGGGAAACTGCTGTATCTATTCTGAGGATTGCTATATCACTATACTTCCCAGGAATTATAATCACTAGCTCTTATAAGAGCTGTTCCTGCTACGCTCTCTGGGAGTAGGAGAGGTTTGCCCACTGGAAGCTGGATCCTGGTCTTGGGTCCAGGGTGGGTGAAGGACAACGCGACTCCGGCGCAGCTGCATCACTGGAAGTGGGGTCTGCAGTGTCTGGTGGCGTGCTGGAATTCCTCGGTGAGCACTAGGAGCATCGATTGGCGGAGACACTCTGTCGGAGTGCCAGGTGGCCCATCACAGGGGCAAAAACAAAAGTGTTGCATTTAAAATTGTGTTCAGTGTATAAATATATATATATATATATACACACACACACACACACACACACACACACACATATATATACTGCGCATATTCTACTTACGTTAGTCCGGCCATTCTAAGGTCCGGTATACGTATCTGGCTACTGTTTGTACTCTGCGTGTTGGATCCCTGTCCCGATCCTGACACCTTTCTAGCCTACAACTGTTTATTAAGCATGACCACGATATCTTTGTTCCTAGCTAGGCATACAGCTGTCATAACGTTCCATTGCTCCTCTTCTACTCATGTATTTTGACTGATTGTCCATTTTGCTTATTATTATGTTTAGCAATTCAGCAGGTTACTAATCTACGTCAGCCATGTACATTTATTTCTCGTAAACACACCTCTTGCTATTGTTACTCGCATTTACTAACCTGATTTAACCTGATTTACTCAGCATTACTCTAACAATTTAAAAAATGTGTGCAGTTTAATCCCATGTCACAGTATTGTCAGCTTTGCGAATGCATGTGAACGCTATTGTGGCATTGCAGCCATGTTTGTACCTCCCTATGCACAATAAAAATAACGAATCGGAAAAAAAAAAGTAAAATCAAAAAGTAGCACAACACATTTCAACCTTTGGATAGGTCTTTCTCAAGTGCATATACCTTTACAATGAATTAAAAATTCTTATATATCAGGAACAATCAAGACATTAAGTGTATAATTACAGACATCTGAATAAAGTTCACACCCACATATGGTCTAACCGGAAGTGTCACGCCAACCTAAGTATGACCATTCTTTAAGCCCTCCCCAACATGTCCGACATATATAAAAGTCTATAGGGTTGAGTCCCAGGTCGGTATTCATTCGGTCATATTTCGCCAAAATATCATGTGATACCGGCTTCCGATCACTTCCCGTGACGTACGTGGAAGTCAATCCAATAGGAATACAAGGCTTCTTGCGGTGGATAGGAACATCAGTTTTTCATGAGGCGTCGAGGTGTCGTGATGCCAACTTGCGATACGTCACTTCCTGTGACGTATGCAGAAATTCTTTTAACACTCTAATGGAGTTTCGAAACTCCGTGCAGTACACTGGAGCGTCCATTTTTTGTAGGGCAATTTGTGAACCTGGTCCTCTACAAGAGATGTATTGATGATATTTGTATTATTTGGAAGGGGTCTTTTGATCTTTTTAATACCTTTATTAACTCTCTTAATTCTAATGATTGGGGTATCCATCTAACTAAAAACGTGAGTGACACTTGCATTGACTTCTTGGAACTTTACATTTATGTTTTTAACAATGTTTTAGCCACTCGTACGTTTTTTAAACATGCAGATGTAAACAGTTACATCGAGATTAGCAGCTGCCATTATAAACCTTGGTTGTCCAATATTCCAAGGGGACAATTTTTAAGATTACGCAGAAATTGCACAAATGAACAAGATTTCTCCAATCAGGCTGAATTTTTAAAAAGACAATTTATTCAAATTGAATTATAAAAAGAAAGATAATAAGAAGTTGGATAATGAGAAGAAACAGATTCCATTCATATTTAATTATTCGAACAATGTAGGTGCTATTAAAAAAAAATTATAAATAAGAACTGGAGTATCCTTACACAACATAGAATGAGACGGCAGATAAGAACCATTCGGCGCATCTAGTCTGCCCAATTTTCTAAGTACTTTCATTAGTCCCTGGCCTTATCTTATAGTTAGGATAGCCTTATGCCTATCCCACGCATGCTTAAACTCCTTTACTGTGTTAACCTCTACCACTTCAGCTCGAAAGCTATCCCATGCATCCACTACCCTCTCAGTAAAGTAATACTTCCTGATATTTTTAAACCTTTGTCCCTCCAATTTAAGACTATGTCTTCTTGTTGTGGTAGCTTTTCTTCTTTTAAATATAGTCTCCTCCTTTACTGTGTTGATTCCCTTTATGCATTTAAATGTTTCTATCATATCCCCCTTGTCTTGTCTTTCATTCAAGCTATACATGTTAAGTTCCTTTAACCTTACCTTGTAAGTTTTACCCTGCAATCCATGAACCAGTTAAGTAGCCCTTCTCTGAACACTCTCTAAGGTATCAATATCCTTCTGAAGATCGGTCTCCAGTACTACGTACAATACTCCAAGTGAGGTCTCACCAGTGTTCTGTACAATGACATGAGCACTTCCCTCTTTCTACTGCTAATACCTCTCCCTATACAACTAAGCATTCTGCTAGCATTTCTTGCTGCTCTATTACATTGTCTGCCTACCTTTAAGTCATCAGAAATAATCATCCCTAAATCCCTTTCCTCAGATGTTGTGGTTAGGACTCAATCAAATATTCTGTACTCTGCCCTTGGGGTTTTACTTCCAAGATGCATTATCTTGCACTTATCCATATTTAATGTCAGTTGGCACAACTCTGACAGTTTTTCTAGTTTACCTAAATCATTTGCCATTTGGCTTATCCCTCCTGGAACATCAACCCTGTTACATATCTTAGTATCATCAGCAAAAGAACATACCTTACCATCAAGACCTTCTGCAATGTCACTAATATATTAAAGAGAATGGGTCCAAGTACAGATCCCTGAGGTACCCCACTGGTGACAAGCCCAAGCTTCGAATATACTCCATTGACTACAACCCTCTGTTGCCTGTCACTCTGCTACTGCCTTACCCATTCAACAATATTGGAATCCAAACTCAAAGATTGTAGTTTGTTGATAAGCCTTCTATGTGCAACAGTGTCAAACGCCTTACTGAAATCTAGGTAAGCAATGTCTACTGCACCACCCTGATCTATAATTTTAGTTACCCAATCAAAAAAATCAATAAGATTAGTTTGGCATGTCCCTGAAGTAAATCCATGTTGTCTCTGATCTTGAAATCCATGTGTTTTTAGATATTCAACAATCCTATCCTTTAATATGGTTTCCATCACTTTCCCCACTACTGAAGTAAGGCTTACTGGCCTATAGTTGCCCGACTCCTCCCCATTACCTTTCTTGTGAATGGGCACAACATTCGCTAACTTCCTATCTTCTGGGACTACTCCTGTTAACAATGATTGGTTAAATAAATATGTTAATGGTTTTGCTAGTACACCACTAAGCTCTTTTAATAGCTTTGGGTGTATTCCATCAGGTCCCATTGACTTATTTGTCTTTACTTTTGACAGTTGAAATAGAACCTCTTCCTCTGTAAACTCACGTGTAATAAATGACTAATTTATCCTTTTTCTTAACTGAGGTCCCTTTCCTTCATTTTCATCTGAAAATATCGAACAAAAATATTAATTGAGGCAGTCAGCTAGACCTTTATCCTCTTCTACATACCTTCCTTCTTTTGTTTTTAATCTAACTAATCCTTGTTTTACTTTTCTTTTCTCATTTATGTATCTAAAAAAGTTTTGTCCCCCTTTTTTACTGACTGTGCTATTTTCTCTTCTGTGTTTGATTTGGAAACTCTTATAACTTGCTTAGCCTCTTTCTGCCTAATCGTATAGATCATTCTGTCTTCCTCACTCTAGGTTTTTTTATAATTACTTAATGCTAACTTCTTGTTTTTTACTATTTTGGCCACATCTGCGGAGTACCACAGTGGTTTCTTGCTTTTACTGACAAGCCTAATGCAATTTTCTGTTGCCTTCAGTAGTGCAACTTTTAAATAATCACATTTCTCTTGGACTCCATTTAAATTTCTCCAGTGTGATAATGACTCTTTTACACATACCGTATATACTCGAGTATACCCCAACTCGACTTATACTCGAATCAATGTCTGTATTATGGCAACTTACATTGTCATAATACAGACAAGGACTGCCGGGCTCATTACAAGCCCGGCGGTCCTGTTGGGGGCTGGCAGAGAGCTGTAAATTACCTTTCCTGCAGCTCCTGCAGCTCCAGCTCCCCTGTCAGCTCCCTTCTCTCTCCACCGGTCTGTGCAGCTCCCCTGTCAGCTCCCTATGTAAGTCTTGCGAGAGCCGCGGGGTCAGAGCGTTGCCACGGGTTACCGTGGCAATGCTCCGCGCATCACTCACACCGCAAGACTTGCAGAGGGAGCTGACAGGGGAGCTGCATGGACCAGAGGAGAGTGAAGGGAGCTGTCAGGAGCTGCAGGAAAGGTAAGTTACAGCTCTCTGCCAGCCCCCTTCCTACACAGCCCATCCACTGGACCACCAGGGAATGAGAGCCCCCCTCCCTGGCCATGTATCAAGCAGGGAGGGGGAACGAAAATAAATAACATAATTTAAATAATAATATAATAAATTTGATATAAAAAATATATATTAATATTTAAAAAAATGTATTATAATAAAATAAAAATGTTAATATTAAAATAATAAAAAAAAATAATAAAAATGCCCACCCCCACCAAGGTTACATACTCTGCATTCATACACACACACACACAGACTGCATTCATTATACAAACACACACTACACAAACACTCTGCATTCATTATATACACACACTGTGAATAAATCTTCAATTAATATAATTTTATTGGGATCTAATATAATTTAGAAATTTACCAGTAGATGCTGCATTTCCCACCCTAGTTTTATACTCGAGTCAATAAGTTTTCCCAGTTTTTTGGGGGTAAAATTAGGGGCCTCGACTTCTATTCGAGTATATACGGTATTCTAATTTTAGAAAAGTCTGTTTCACATCAGGAAGATTATAGTCACCCATGATGATAACTTCCCCCTTCATTGTCATTTTAGCTTTTTCCTCAACTAGTAGATTATCTAACTCTTCAATTTGTCCTGGGGCCCTATAAATCACACCTACACGAGTTACTGTGTGATTACCAAATTCTAACGTAACCCAAACGGACTCTATGTTCGCCTCACTAATTTTTATTAGGCTAGATTTTATGCTACCCTTCACATACAGGGCCACCCCTCCCCCTTTCTTGCCTTCCCTGTCTTTTCTATATAAAGAGTACTCTGGTATTGCTGTGTCCCAGTCGTTTTTCTCATTATACCATGTCTCAGTAACAGCGACTAAATCTACATCAGTTGCCATTATTGCCACAAGTTCATGGATCTTATTCCCTAAACTGCGAGCATTTGTAGACATGACTCTAAGCTTATTTTTTAACACACTTGCTACAGGCACCTTCTGTCCTTGTTTTGGGGGACAATTGGATTCATGTTTTATCACCCTTTTGCCCCCCCACCCCTCCTAGTTTAAATACATCCTAGCAAAACCTCTGAACTGCTCACTGAGAACATTTGTTCCCTTTTGACAAAGATGCAAACCATCTTTTTTGTACAGTTTATTTCCATTCCAAACAGAGCTACCATGAGAAATAAAGCCAAATCCTTGCTCCCGACACCATTCACCAAGCCACAAGTTTAAGTCCCTAATACGCATCCGCCTGTCATTCTGAGTGTTATGCACAGGCAGAACTTCAGAGAATGACAGTGTGGAAGCAACCTGCCGTATATCATTGGCAAAAACACTAAAAACTTCCTTAACCTCTGAAACCTCATTGCAAGCCAAGTCATGTGTCCTTAGATGGACAAGTACATCCAATTCCCCTTCCTGCTTTGCTCGCTTAACAATATTACAGATATTGATCTGTGAGCAGTAGCTCCGGGAAGACACCTCACAAGACCACCATCCTCTTATGATGGAATCCCCCAACAACAACTGCTTTCTATTAGGCCTCACCACAGTCTCCAAGCCTGTCTCCACAACACCACTAGCCTCAGTGCCTGAGCCTGTCTCCATAACACTCTGAAAGTGCAGAAAATGAATTATGTAGAGCAACAGACTGTGCAATATGCCTTTAATCCACAACTCTAAGTCTACCAGATCCTACAGTGATCCATCTGCCATTCCTATTATGTCTCTGCGGAACTGGCTTTGCAGCAGTTCCAGCCTGAGTTTGTTTACCAGATAATTTACAAATCTCAGACTTCAAAAATACAATCTCCTGCTGCAATATACTGTCTACAAATTAGACAACAACCAAACCTCCAGAAAGTGGAATGTGAAACAAATGCATAGAAACTATTACACTGAACTAAGAGTGCCATTCCAATGAAGTGAATAATTTAAATCAAACGAATCTTTACTTTTTATTTATCCTCCTGAATACCTCAGATTACCTCCAGGTTATCTCCAGAATATCTCCAACCACACACTTAGAAGCAGCACTCTCCAGAATATCTCCAACCACACACTTAGAAGCAGCACTCTCCAGAATATCTCCAACCACACACTTAGAAGCAGCACTTAGATGAAGCAACCAAGCTATATTAGCCAAGCTAATGACAACAACACTTATATAACTCCTAAAATCACCACCCACTAGGAATGTTTAACACCTGGGTAGTAGTGATGTCGCGAACATAAAATTTTCTGTTCGCGAATGGCGAACGCGAACTTCCGCAAATGTTCGCGAACCGACATAGACTTCAATAGGCAGACAAATTTTAAAACCCACAGGGACTCTTTCTGGCCACAATAGTGATGGGAACGTTGTTTCAAGGGGACTAACACCTGGACTGTGGCATGCCGGAGGGAGATCCATGGCAAAACTCCCATGGAAAATTACATAGTTGATGCAGAGTCTGGTTTTAATCCATAAAGGGCATAAATCACCTAACATTCCTAAATTGTTTGGAATAATGTGCTTTAAAACATCAGGTATGATGTTGTATCGATCAGGTAGTGTAAGGGTTACGCCCGCTTCACAGTGACAGACCAAACTCCACGTTTAACGCACCGCAAACAACCACAAACAGTCCATTTGCACAACTGCAAACTCCCCATTTGCACAAGGTTGGATACCAAGCTAGCCATGTCCCGTTCCTTGTCCTCACTGATGTAATTGAAGGTCTCTTCCTCCACCCAGCCACGTACAACACCAAGGGTCCCCGAAAGGTGACAACAAGCCGCCTGTATTTTTTTTTTTTAAATGTACACTACTGTTACACCAGATATGAGTTGCACTGGTGTGATACTGTGCCCTGGCAGGCCCTGAAACGCACACGTGTGAAGGAAACTGACTGCTATTATTTCACAGTCAAATTTCTATTTTTTTTTTTTTATGTACACTACTGTTACACCAGATATGAGTTGCACTGGTGTGACACTGTGCCCTGGCAGGTCCTGAAATGCACACATGTGAAGGAAACTGACTGCTATTTTATTACAGTCAAAAAAGTTTTTGGTTTTTTTTTAAATGCAAGCTATTGTGACCAGATATGAGTGGTGGCACTGGGCAAGTGGGCACAGTATACGCTGTGAGCCTGACACCCATGCTGGCAGGCAGACAACTGCAGTTAGATTACACAGGAAAAAAAAAAAAAGCAGACTGATGTTCTAGCCCTAAAAAGGGCTTTTTGGGGTGCTGTACTTACAGCAGAGATCAGATGAGTCCTTCAGGACTGTAGTGGACACTGCATACACTAGCCTAGCTATCTATTTCCCTATTAAATCAGCAGCAGCTACACTGTCCCTCCTCTCACTAAGAATCCAGCTTCCGAATGAATCTAAAATGGATGCTGTCCAGGAGGTGGGAGGGAGGGTCTGCTGCTGATTGGCTGGAATGTGTCTGCTGACTGTGAGGTACAGGGTCAAAGTTTACTCAATGATGACAAATAGGGGGCGGACCGAACATCGCATATGTTCGCCATCCGTGGCGAACGCGAACAAGCTATGTTCGCCGGAACTATTCGCCAGCGAACTGTTCAGGACATCACTACTGGGTAGGCCTCTGCTTATTTGCAAACAATAGCTAATTAAACAGCAATCAATAGCAAGTAGCTTTATAATTACCAACAGGAAATCAAACCTTGTGCAATCAGTAACCTTTTCCTACAGATGAATCTTACCTGTAAGAGTAAAAAAGAAAACTCTTATCACAAATCTTAGACGTTTGAAGCTTCTGTAAAACTCTCCAGAATATCTCCAACCACACACTTAGAAGAAAATATATGAACACACTTAGTAGAAAATATATGAATTTTTAGGTCCCAAGCCCAAATTTATTTTTAGAGGTGCAAGAAATTTTAAACAGATTTTAACTAGGAGTTTTTTTAGATAAAATAACTATAGATAATAGTATTTTTTTAACTAATTGGTCGACATAGGAGAAAAAAAATGTAAAAGCGTTTAATTCTTTTAATACTAAAAAAGAATTTAAAATTAAGTCTATGATTACATGTCATTCAAATAATATTATATATCTGCTAAATTGCACATGCGGCCTTCAATACATAGGAAAGACATCTAGACCATTAAAAAACCAAGTAGGCGAACATGTAAGGAACATTAACAAAAAGGATTCACAAACCACAGTGTATCAAAACATTTTCTGGACAAACCTAATTCAAACCCTAAATCTCTGAGTTTTTGTGCCATAGAGAAAATTGAGCCCTATTGGTGAGGAGGAGATCTCCCCAAAAAATTAAGTACTCAAGAAGTAAAATGGATTTTTGAAATGCGCACCTTATCACCCATAGGCCTCAATATTGATTTTGAGATTAATAGTATTTTATAGAATTTTAAACCAAGATAATTTTAGAGTATATTTTAAAAATGTTATTTAATTATTCATCAATTATATATCTTTTAATATATTTTATATGTTTCCAGGTTTTTATATTGTTAGGAGTATATAATTTGGGCTCCAATATTTAAGAGATGCCTATGTTGGAATTCATGGAACCTCCTTGAAACTTCTATTTCACAATTCACCTGAAAGTTAATTCACCCCTTTTTCCCTTTCTTCTTATAGATAAATATACTGGTTGCACTGTGTGTAAAATAGAAGGTTTTTATAAATGAATAAGCATTGTATGTATACACAAAAAAAGATTTTATTATAAAAATGTATACATATAATATTATTATATTTAGTTTTCTCCTCCTATGTTGGTCTTTTTACAACATGTACTAATGGCTAATTGCCCTACTAAAAATAGACGCTCCAGTATACTGAACAGAGTTTCGAAACTCCATTAGAGTGTTAAAAGAATTTCTGCATACGTCACAGGAAGTGACGTATCGCAAGTTGGCATCACGATACCTCGACGCCTCACGAAAAGCCTTGTATTCCTATTGGATTGACTTCTGCATACGTCACAGGAAGTGATGTATCGCAAGCCGGTATCACATGATATTTTGGCGAAATATGACCGGATGAATACCGACCTGGGACTCAACCCTATAGACTTTAAATATGTATACATGTTGGGGAGGGCTTAAGGAATGGTCATATAACCGGAGGTGCGGCCATACTGAGGTTGGCGTGACACTTCCGGTTATGACCATATATGGACGTGGGTGTGAACTTTATTCAGATGTTAAGAATTTTTAATTCATTGTAAAGGTATATGCACTTGAGAAAGACCTATCCAAAGGTTGAAACGCGTTGTGCTACTTTTTGATTTTACACACACATATATATATATATATATATATATATATATATATACACACACACACACTTTTGTTTTTATCTACTTGTTAAATAAAAACCTTTTAATACGTACCTACCCTGGACTTTGGAGTTTGCTGCAATTTAACAGTACCGAGTTCCTGTGGGTGGACCTGCTGCAATTTCACTATATATCTCAAGGATGAGATTAAAAGCGCTATAAGTCTGGAGCCAACTTTCAATGAGAGTTTGAAAAACACCTCATTCATATTATTATTTCTTATATACGGTTTACACTATGTGTGCTTCATTTATCTGTATAGGTTTTTGAGAATAACCTGTTGAGTGGTTACCTAAAAAATTAAGTGTAAGGTAAATTCCACGTTCACTTCTGGTGTGCGCAAATCACCTTTTCTTTTATCATGTATATGTATATATATATATATATATATATATATATATATATATATATATATATATATATATATATATACACATACATACACACACACACACACACACACTCTCTCTCTCTCTCTCTCTCAGGCCGTACAAAAGGATAAAGTGCCAGGTGCATTTAACAAGGGCCACCAAGTATAGACATATTGATAGGAAAGCTTGCATTCTCAGTCTTCTCAATGCTTTAAAAGGTCACATTTTTATTGTAGAATATTAAAAATACAGATCAACATTTCTCTGACTCTCATCAGGATTAAGGATATAGATAGATAGATTGATAGATAGATCTGGCTTTCTCCACTATAAATTTATGCTGCGCTCTCCAGCGAACCCAAACGATTATTTCACACATTTAACTCTCCTCTTCGCCCTATTGTTCCTCCTCCACCTACTAGCTTGACCGCCTCAGACTTTGCAACTCACTTCACTGACAAGATCTCTACAATCAAGGAAGATATCTCTCAACTTTCTTCTTCCCCTTTGCTGTTTTATGTTCATTCGCAACCGCTACAGCGGAAGTGGTTTCTGCTCTGCTCCAGTCCTCCCGCCCCACCACCTGCTCCTTAGATTTAATTCCCTCACATCTCATCTGTACTCTGTCTTCTTCTCTTTCTCTACCTCTCACTAAAATTCTCAATCTCTTTCTCTCCTCTGGCATAGTTCTATCACCCTTCAAACATGCAACTGTAACCCCAATTCTAAAGAATCCAAACCTTGACCCTAACTCCCCGTCAAACTACCGTCCTATCTCGCTACTGCCTTTTGCACCCAAGATCCTTGAAAGAGTTGTGTATGCGAGATTGACAGACTTCCTTGAGTCCAACTCTGCTAGACCCGCTTCAGTCTGGTTTCCGTGCTAAGCACTTTGTGGAAACGGCATTGACCAAAGTATCCAATGATCTACTCGCGGCAAAATCTTGTGGTCACTACTCTATCCTTATTTTCCTTGACCTTTCTGCGGCTTTTGACACTGTTGATCATCAACAGCTTCTTCTCATCCGCCGCAATATTGGTCTACAAGATATTGCTCTCTCCTGGTGCTCCTTCTACCTCTCCCAGCGGTCTTTCAGTGTTTCTTTCTCTGGCTTTGCTTCTTCTCCACAACTCCTCTCTGTTGGTGTCCCCCAAGCTTCAGTTCTTGGTCCCCTACTGTTCCCTATCTATACTGCCTCCCTTGGTAAATTAATTAGCTAATTTGGCTTCCAATATCACTTCTATGCAGATGACAAGCAAATATATCTCTCCTCCCCTGATCTCTCCACGCCCCTCTTGACTAGTGTGACCCTATGTGTCATACCTGCCAAGTGACCCTATGTAGGAGGAAAAGTCCCTATTCTGCTCTGTGTCAGTGTGTATCAGGGATCCTTAGGATAGGTGTCAATCCATATCTGCCAAGTGACCCTATGTAGGGGGAACAGTCTCTATTCTGCTCTGTGTCAGTGTGTATCAGGGATCCTTAGGATAGGTGTCAATCCATATCTGCCAAGTGACCCTATGTATGGGGAATAGTCCCTATTCTGCTCTGTGTCAGTGTGTATCAGGGTCTCTGAGGACAGGTGTCAATCCATATGTCAAGGGTTCAATATGTCATATGTCAGGTGTCAATCCATATCCATTGTGATTTAGGAATGTTAGGTGATTTATGCCCCTTATGGATTAAAACCAGACTCTGCATCAACTATGTAATTTTCCATGGGAGTTTTGCCATGGATCCCCCTCCGGCATGCCACAGTCCAGGTGTTTGTCCCCTTGAAACAACTTTTCCATCACTTTTGTGGCCAGAAAGAGTCCCTGTGGGTTTTAAAATTCGCCTGCCCATTGAAGTCAATGGCGGTTCGCCCGGTTCGCGAACGTTTGCGGAAGTTCCAGTTCGCCGACAGAAAAATTTGTGTTCGCGACATCACTAGTTAAAAGTAATGAGAAAAATTGAGACAGTCATAGATTTAAAGAAGGCAAAAACACTAAACACAAATAGAGAGTGACTGACTAATTTTAACCCTTTTGGGCTTTTTAAAAAATGTAATTCTTAGAAAACTGCTACATGCATCCAGTTATTTTTTGAGAAGTCATAATTTGTTCCAAAGAAATTATCTTTTTTTACCAAAAATACAATTTTTTTTTCTTTTATATATCAAATATTTTAGGAAGCAAGTTTGAATACCATGAATTAATTTAAAATATTGTTTAAAAATCTGTTACTGCTGCAAAATATTCTTTTGCTGGAGAAAATATTTTATTGTAATCTGTCATGATCTGCTCTATAGGTCAATAACATTGTTCCAAGTAGTTTTTCCTAACTCAGATTTCTGGATTGATTTTTTTAAAATAACGGTTTTGCAATCAATTAATCATAAAGTTTGAATTTGTACATAGCAGACAGTTTCAAAATTAAACAAAATGCCTTTTCCTGTATGCCTGTGACAGTTAATACTTTGCTACAAGAGTCTGCAGTAAGGATTTTGAATCAAGGATTTTGAATAATTTGAAGTGGTTTTACAATTAGCAAGTGTGGACATTCTTTAAACTAAAAATTATGAAGAATTGACAAGGCAAATGCAAAATTCAGTCTTTAATACCAGACCTGGAAATTATTGGAGATGTTTTTCCAATTCAGCTTTAATGATCTAAAATTTGCAATGAATTTCCTGGTTTAGGTGAATACATCCTGCATAATTAGTGATTGTGACAATAGAGATATTTTTTTTTCACAACTGCTAATGATATTTAAAGTGGCTCTGTCACCTTTTAAGGTTGCTGCATATTTGCGCAGTGCAGGTTAGAAATACTTACCTAATGCTGTCCCCCGCGGTCACCTGCATCTTCTTTCTTCAGATTCTGGCACTTCAACCAATAGAAGCTTATTTAGGTGTTGAACTCTTGTGCATGCGCGAGAGTAGAGCACTGATGTCTATTGCAGATTCCTCATGACAACAGGAGCTTCCACAGATATTGTCCAGTGATCAGCAAGACAATGCCTTTTGCCCTCAGCTGTCACTAGAGATGGCTGAGAGAACAGACAAATCTTGACAGTAGTAGCTCCGCTTTTTTTTTTTCCAGGTTTGGCAAGTGTAGGAAAATTGCATAAGACAAAGTACTCCCTAATTGTCTTATGATATATTTTGACTGTTATTTCAGTGAAATTCATATCATGGAATGTGAGTATTTCAGAAAGATTGTATCTTTCCGCAAAAAAGTATTTTGTTCGGGGTGGGGGTGAGGAGGGCAGCTGCTTTAGAGTAGAATTTAAATTGAAAATGTCTGTAAACATCTAATAAATCCAAAGAATAATACAAGAATAATACATATGTCCTTTCTCTCGGTTCTCCAAAACGCCTTTCAATTAGTGACAAGTCACTTCTCAGCAATTCAAAGCGTTGTCCACAGGACGTGCAGAGATTTATAGAAGCTCGGAAAGAAGCCCAGGAGAGGATTATAAGCACACGCCATCAAAATGCTATGAATAACTCACCAACTTTATCTACTTTAGAGCAGAATGCTAGTAATGGACTATTTTATCTCACAAAAGTTATTACAACGTATGTGCTCATTACAACTAGCTCTGGAGAGATGTGGGCAAAAGACAGATTACTTATTATGACTTCATAGCTCGCCCTAGATTGGTGGCTGAATTTGTTATTTAACACTTCTATGTATAGACATTAGAACAAAGATATATGTTCAATTAATCATTACACACACATATTTTTGTAAAGGTATGCAATGTGCTTTCTTCAGCAACCTGACCTTGACCACTGGGCTGTTGTAGATATTCCCAGAACCATACTAATCCACAACAAAGTTGAGAAAGTAAAAAAAAAAAAAAAAAAAAAGCAAATATAATGTAGTTTAATTTAATTGTATTTAATTCAGAAAAATATTTGCTTATCGTTATATAAATCACAATTTCCATACCATTTCATTATTGTTTTAACGAAATGTGCACTTATATTCTCTGTCATAAATACTATTAACCAAACAAAAACAGAAAAGACTCATGCAGATCCTCCAATATAACTATACAAGTGCACACCAGAGGGCACCAGGTACCATTCGAAAATGTATTAACTTTCTAACAAGGTCTCAAAATCAATCAAAATCAGTAGAGGTCTCAATATAAAAAGATAAAATAGAATAAAAAGATCATGGTACACTATGTCAATCAGCCAGACACTCACATAACAGAAATGTACATGTAAAACAATGTGCAAAAAGCGCTTTGCCAGTGCAGGTCAAAAGTCCCAACACACAGTCTGCCAACCCTTGAACGAGGAGTATCCTTGCAAATCCTATGGTCGTGTGTCTGGGTTCTTCTTCAGAGCAGTCCTTACATGGCAATGCCAAATGATGCACATGGCAAAGAAATGGAGGGCAATATAGACTGAAATACTCAACATATTTTATCTAGATCAAATGCAGACGTCCTCTGGAGATAAATTTAATGGAAACTGCAATGGTTTGAATACCCTAATATATTTGCAATAGTATAATATTTAGATATTGAGATAAACAATGTCCCACTCAAACAAGCACATGATCTGTGAGGATTTCAGTTAGGATATATATCTTGCCCAAGGACACTTGC